>NC_141613.1:19091309-19458809 GCF_047967505.1 Dipteris shenzhenensis
GAGTATCCTTGGGTACTCCTAGAATGTGTTCAAGCTCTGATAGAAGTGACTCCCCCTCGACCATTATTCTTTATAGAGGAAGAATGGGTAGATATCCCTGCCCATAACATCTGGTTCCAACAAGCATTTTTTAGTAGAAATTTTGACCCCCTTCAGGAAGTAACACATTACGAGTGGGATACTAGTGCATTCAATGATGAGGTGATAACTTTGGCATACAACTAGCAACAATAGATTTTTCAGCACAGCAAGCTCTTGCGCACCATGTGGTTAACAATCCACCTCTGACTATGTCACAATTACCCTCATGTTTTGCCCAACTTCTCCGACTAGTCAAACAGCTGCTCAACAATGCCTTTACAAAGGCGCAGACATATTTTGAGCATATCAAATAGCTCTTCCAAACCTCCTATGAGAAGTGGATCATACCCAACAATAGGAAAATCTGTCAATACAAAACCTTATTTGAGTCCCAAGCCTAGATGCATTCCAACCTCGGTGAGCTAGTGTGTATATGGATTGATGCTTGGGAAGAAACCCTACCAGTATCACTAGTAGACATATGAGGTGTTTATCCATGGCCTCCGGAGTCTTTGAGTTATCAGTGCGAGATGGATTGGTACCATGGTGCACCTCCATGGGCTACTCTACCGGGGCCTACACCAACAATTGGACCTTTGGAAGAGCTTGCTGAAGGACAATCCATTCTCGATATGATAGAGAGTTGATGCACTGAAGACAACTGCAGGCATCTACTTTGAAGAGGAAGACGTCCTCCCAAGAAACATCCAAAATAAAGATCCCTCCTAGGAAAGGCCATTCAATCCAGAACAAAGAGCCCTCTTAGGAAACACCATCGATACACCTGTAGCCAAAGACGCGCAATTGGTGGTACACTTACCTTCAAGTAGCGGCTAGAGCATGTCCCTTGAGATGAGCTGTGAGGACACAGCTCGAGATAAGTTAAGGTGAGTGTTAACCTCTACTTAATAGGCAGCACGGGATTGACTAACTCTATAGTGAGGAATTTGGCTCAATGAGCTTGCATGGAAGTCAACTTGGAATCGGTGACATATCTAAACAGTGTTGATAGAAGAGATGGTGAATCTCCACAATAGTAGCCAATGATCGAACGTGGTCCATCATGCTAGATAGGAATAGATTTAGAAGGCGGTGAGCTTGCCTATGATAGAGACTGACAAAGCTCCTACTTAGTGGTAAAAATAGAGATTAGGAAGGGACTGCTATTGAGAGACTCTTTAGAGACTACTCTAAGACAAAGAGTTTTGTGTATATAGAGAGGTTGTGTAGAGCTAGGAAGTCCAGAGAAGTTTGAGGCCTCATAGAGCTTCTAGCTAAGTTGAGGTGAGGGAAGGTGAGTCCGACTTCGAGTTAAAGTGGAAATATCAAGGAATGGTGCAGCCACCACGAGCTATTGTAATAATCAAAACCCTTATATAATACAAGTAGCATTTTTTCCTTTACATTGTCCTTATCTCTTGTATTCAAGTACGTCTTCATATAGTTTGCCTACACAGCGAATTCCCTTGTGTTAGTTACACCGATGTCTATTTCTAATTGCCTCGTCTTCATTCAAAAGCCCTACAAAGAAACCCATGGACTACAAGAGAGATAATCTTGTCTTATGATCACACTTGCATTGAGCCTAGCCATGGGTAGATAGCCGATCAACTTAGGTGATAGGGAAAGATCGTCAACATTGATACATCCTCTAATTAACAAAACCAAAGAGCTTGTAAAATTATAAAAATTGATGTATTGGAAAGAGGATGAAAATGAGCAACAAAGATGAGAAGAATCTGAGGAAGGGTCTTTAATGGGAAATAGAATGTTAAGCCCTCTACTTAGAGGGTCCTAGACTTTCAAAAATGTAACTCAATGTGGATAGCTCGAAATTAGCATGGTTTCTCACTATAGAGACATATCATTCCAAAGAAATTCAATTACATTGAAAATAATAGTTTCACATCGTATGAAACATAATGATTGAATACAATGGCAAGCCGCCATGGTAACACGATGGCGAGCCACTTGAGCTTCTCCATGGTAATATGATGTGGCAAACTACTTTCATGATCATGAAATACACTTAGACCTTGCCATGTTCACGCTGAAATATGAAATAAACTCAGCCCCTGCCATGATCAAGTTATACTCGAGATAGAACAAAATTAATGATCATCAGGGAAGCCAAGCATCTTCCACAAAAACTTAACAGTGATGGAGGTCTCTCACATTTCTCTCCTATGTATCTTTCTCCAAAATGGCATATTTGATTGAATCCCATCATTTCTTCCACAATGCATGAATGACCACCATGTGGTGTCATGGTCATCCCAAAATATGCTTGAAACTCCAACAACCTCACCTACACTTACTTCGCAAACCTTTGCATGCTCAAAATTAGCTCCAAAATGTATCGATTCAGGATCTTCTCCCAATGTACCAAATTGCAGATTTTGAATGCCTCTTTCAACAAAATGAATAGATCAACAACCAAGTCCATATATGCAGGGAGTTCAAGTTCTGGGGTTCCAGGAGAGCTGGGAATCTAGTCTCTGTCTTGCAATGTTTATGTTTAGGGATTTGGCATAGTAGCAGATTCAAGTAGCTTGTTTGAGTGCAGGTATCGGAGAAGTCAAGCAATACAAGCAATGAGTTTCTAGAAGGATGCTTGGAGATCTGGGCTAGAAAGAAATTGTTGTGGGATAGATCAAGGTAGGTGAGATTTTATATTCCTCCAATTGGGCTGTTTGCAATCGTCCCATTATCCTCAAGTGCAAACCTGATATAAATTTGTTCTATACAATCTACCAAGTCCCACTTGCAACATTAAAAGTGTTCATAGGGGGAGAGGAGGACAATAGTTGTTGGTAGAAGAGATGAAGCAAAAAGTAAAGAAAAATGGTTGCAAATGCAAGCCAAGTTGTAGGAGGAGATCAGAGTTGCATCTGGGTGAGACTTAGCTAGGAAGTGATTTTCACATTCTCTTTTGTTAAATTATTTTTAAATATTTGTTTATTTTCAATTTCTTTCCTATGCTTGACACAAACTAAACTAAGATATACTCCATTGAAGAAGACAAGCCTCTCTCAATGATATCTACATTGATTAACCAAAATTTCCATTAACAAGGTCCGGCAACTAGATATATTAGTCTACTCTATGGTTCCTGTATCTAAAATGAACCGGTATCTACATTAATTAACCAAATTTTCCAATAAAAAGATCCTACAACTAGATATATTAATATGCTCTGTAGTTCCTTTATCCAAAATCAAATGTCTAGTTACAAGGATGAGAAAATGACATTTGAGTGGGAACACATCTATTTGTTAATCTATAACTCTACTAATTAATCTACATGTTTGAGTCAGAACACATCTACTAATTAACCTATAAATCTAATAATACATTTTAAGAATGTTTTCAAGTTGGGGGACCTATTTGAGTGATTTCCTTTAGCAACTCATTTCAAGCTTGGATGTTGTCAATAGCCAGAAAATAGTTGAAGTGCCATGCATGCTCTAGGAACACCTTGCTCTGATCGTGTTAGATTATTGTGCATTGCCTTTGGTACATGTGCATATCACTATTTTGGCCTAAATCCTTGCTAGTTGCCTTTTGGCTTTCATCTAAAATCTCTTGCAATATGACTTTTTCCATAGTTATAGCAAGTCGCCTTCAGTCACATTTGGCTTGTGTTGATGATGTTTTGTTGAATATTGTTGACTAGGTTTACCTTTGTTACCTTTATGCTAAATGGCCATGTCCCTAGGAATTTACTCTAGCTTTTGAACTTTGTTTTGTAATTAGCGTCACTGGATTTCCATCCCAATGAGTGGCTTAAACTTGATAACCTTGATCGTCGGTATAGTTTTTCTTTCCGTGAGTGGGCTTTGTGCAACAATCCAAGGATTTACCCTTCTTGGCCCACAAGTGCTTCATATATGATGTTTGGATTTAAAGGGTGGATGAATAGTAGGGTAAAACAACTACCAAAATTGCCATTCTTAGATTATACGATAGCACATCCGCATGACATAGCTATTGCTGGAGGTTTTTTGCTCCTTTTGACTCTATTTAGGTTTGGATACGCAAATTGCTTAATGTGTGAAAAAGCACACCTTCGGCCCAATTTGATTTTATGCTATGGAGAGTACTAGTCTAGAAATTGCCTACAAAAGAAAGGCTATCTAAATGGAGCCTATAACCCCACCCTGCTCATTGTGTGGAACGCAAGCTCAATCACATTATCACCTTCTCTTGGGTTGTGTTGTTGTGAGAGGTTTAAGATGGAAAATTGCTGTGTTGGGATACAAAGGAAAATTATATGAAATATAGTATCTAGCCCTAGAGAAATGTATTGGTGCTTTGCAGGAGCCTAATTCGGTCCAGCTTCCTCTCCATCTTAAAAAGATAGATCATTGACGTATTATAGTTTTATGGCTCTTTGGGCCTTGCCTTGTGCTATGGAGAGTACTAGTCCAGAAATTGCCTACAAAAGACAAGCTATCTAAATGGAGCCTATAACCCCACCCTGCTCATTATGTGGAATGCAAGCTCAATCGCATTATCACCTTCTCCTGGGTTTTGTTGTGAGAGGTTTAAGATGGAGAATTGCTATGTTGGTATACAAAGGAAAATTAAACGAAATATAGGATCTAGCCGTAGAGAAATGTATTGGTGTTTTGTAGGAGCCCAATTCATTATGAAGCTCTAACTTTTTCCCATTTTGTTTCTTGTTTTTTTTCCTGAATGGTTGCTTGAAAGATTTGAATTCAAAAAATCTATAAGAGGGTGCTGTCCTATTGCCTTAATCGTTTTATCGAAAAAAGTAGTGAAAGCAACTCAGATTAAGTGTGTGATCGTGCCCATAGCCTTTTGTGGGTATAATGTTGCTTTCAGTGAGGAAGACTAGGATAGTGTATGGAATTTTGTGATGCCTTTGGCTTGATGTGTAGCTGGGCAAAGATCTTTGCTCTTAAGTGTGGATCAATCTCCCCTCTCAGACTACACGAAAGCACTACCTATCCATTGGTTTACCAAGGAGAGGTTATTCGCGATCTCAGAGCACCTTTAAGACTTGGATTGTCATTGAGGCATAGGTTTGACTGGTATAAAGAGAAAGAGAAACAGAAAATGAAGTAGTGGCAAGATTTGTCATTCAGCGCATTTGATAACATATGTAGCCAATGTGGAACTTCAAAATATGTCATTAGACATATTTTTTATGGGTAGAAGATGGTGAGAATCGTAAGAAAACAAAGAGAAATGATCCTATGCGCCACAAGGAGAGATTATTCACAATCTCAGAGCACCTTTAAGACTTGAATTGTCATTGAGGCACAGGTTTGACCGGTATAAAGAGAAAGAGAAACAGAAAATGAAGTAGTGGCAAGATTTGTCATTCAGCGCATTTGATAACATATGTAGCCAATGTGGAACTTCAAAATATGTCATTAGACATATTTTTGTATGGGTAGAAGATGGTGAGAATCGTAAGAAAACAAAGAGAAATGATTCTATGCGCCACAAGGAGAGATTATTCACAATCTCAGAGCACCTTTAAGACTTGGATTGTCGTTGAGGCACAGGTTTGACCGGTATAAAGAGAAAGAGAAACAGAAAATGAATCAATGGCAAGATTTGTCATTCAACGCATTTGATAACATATGTAGCCAGTGTGGAACTTCAAAATATGTCATTAGACATATTATCCTATGGGTAGAAGATAGTGAGAATCATATGAAAAGAAAGATAAATGATCCTATGCGCCACAAAGAGCATAGAACTCCATAGTTGATATTGCATTTCGTTTCATTTTCCTTTGTCTCCCAACACAACAAATTTCCATCTTAAATCTGTATTGAAGCCAAGTTTCATAAGTGGTGGGACAAACCACTACCCCTGCTTGATCGAGTCATGGTAACAACACATTCTATCACTAGTTTTTGTATATGTCTCTACAGTGCTACCCTTCTCGGTAGGATTCTTTGAGGCTATTGAGTGCCTATCACGAGACTTTCTCTAGAGAGGTTATTGGCAATATTCCTTGGAACTACATTGAAGCACCAAAGTTGGCAACTAGAGTTCGACCCCTTAAGGACAAATGTGATAGGCTATGTTAAACGTTGAATTTCACTTGAATGCTACTTGGTGAATGCCATAGTTCCTCTGGGAAAATGACTAGTTATGCAATGAAGGACCACAAAAAGTGCCATGTTTTGTTGGATCATGGCTGGTGAATGCCATAATTCCTTAGGGAAAATTACTAGTTATGCAATGGAAAGTGCCCTATTTTGTTGGATCATGGCTGATGGAGAATGGCCTGGATGCATCACTGTGCTACAGCCAGCTACTCCACATGAAGCTTGTAGGGCTGTGCTGCAGCCAGCTACTCCACACAAAGCTTGTAGGGCTTGTGCCATCATTGCAACCTTCATAAACTAGAGGTCTGGGTAGTCACCTGTAAGAACAACTCTCTACTTGGCACCAAGAACAAACTAAAGAGATAATTTGAGCCCTCTAGACGACAATTTGAACATGGAGACAAACACTTCAAGTTATTGGATAGTCCCAGAGAAGACGACATGCCTCTTCAATCACTTCCCCATAAAGGCATTGATAGCTAACCAACATGCTAGCCTCCCTCTAATCAGCAGCCATCACTTTCATAGCAGGAGCTTGCCTTCCCCAAATGACAACCCTTCCAATTATCTTTTAGCTTGGCCTTCCATGAGTTAGGACTCCACCTTAGATCCCATTCTTATTCAAATTAGGAGTTAAAGGCTGCCCCCTCAACCAACTTTTGATGGACAGGTTTGGCAGATATCTTCCTCAAGTAGATGCGGCCAAGAGATCACTTGTTTGCCACCCAACTCTAAGACTAGATGCAGTTTGAGGGCCATCCCTCAGGAACCAACCTAAGCATTACAACAACGAGTGGCAAAGACCAAATCCAACTTTGCCAAATGCTTCCCTACCACCGTGACCACTTGGCATCACTTTTAATGCACTCCTCCCTTTTCGTGTAAGCACACAACAATGCGTCCAAGCATTTAGGAGTCCGACCACCAAATTAGAACTACGAAAACCCAGAGCACAATCGGTCATACTAAGAAAGGCCCTACCATGACCCAACTGCTTTACCATTTTCAATGAACCATTTGTCGATTTCATCCCATGGGGCATCAGGCAAGGGAGCCGGGCAACCAATGTTGGGTAGACCCAACCCACCCTTAAACTAAGGGCTTTTAAAGCTTCCCATGGGATGTAGTGAAGCTTATGATTCTCACTATCTTCTACCCAGAAAAATGTATTGGTGTTTTGCAAGAGCTCAATTTGGTCCAGCTTCCTCTCCATGTTGAAAACAAAGATCATTAATGTATTATAGTTTTATGGCTCTTGATTTGGAGACCTATCCATAGCTGTAAGAGCTCTTTCGCCTTGCATTTGCAATAGCTTCTATGAAGCTATAACTCTTTAATTTAATATAAGTTCTTATTCACGTTTTAAAAAAAATCGAGTGATTGCTTTCCCTTCTACTTATGCCTCTTCCATTCTTTGCATGAATAAGACAAGTGTGTCCTATAGTTAGGAGATTTGAATTGAGAAGATTGATAAGACAGGTGTGTCTTATAGCCCTTCTTCTTTTGCTCAGTCACCATTTCCCTTAATCATCTTGTCAAGAAAGAAGTGGAAACAAGTCAGTTTAAGTGTGGTCTTGCCATCTAGAAGCAAATTTGTCCAAAGCTTTTTGGGAATATATTGTTATATTGTTTCTTTCAGTGAGGAAGACTAGGACAGTGTTTGTTCTCTACGGAACCAGGTATCAGAACTAATAATGCAGGTGAGTATAATGCTTTGATTCTTGGTTTGGAGGGTTGCCTTCAAATGGGGTTTACTAGGAAGAGATTGTCGTTGAGGACTTGGATTGTTGTTGAGGTAGAGTTTGATTGGTAAAAAGAGAGAAAATGAAGCAATGGCCCGGTTTGTCATTCAGCACATTCACATTAACACAAAGCACCCACAGATGCACACATAAACACGTTTCCTTGATTGAAAAAAAAACTTACGGGCACGTCTATTTGTGCGTCTACAGACCCGCATCTATCAGCGTGTCTATATAACAGACAAACGCGCCTATAGACGCACTTTTAGATGCTCTATAGAAGTTTTTAAAAAAATAGAAAGACACATACATAGATGCACTTATAGACACTCTACATAATCTTTTTTTAAATAAAAGCAGAATTTTGTGTGGTTGAATAGAATGTTATGTATGTTGTGTATGCTATGTGGTTACAAGAATCCCATTTCCACATTGTGCAATTCAATTCTTACATCCAACTGCATTTTAATTAGCATGATTCCAAGCACGTTTATAGTCAATGATTACAATACAACTCCAAAACATTTAGTTCACAAGGCATTTCATTGATAGAACGTTGCACAAGGAAATTGAAAGCCAAAAAAATAAAAGGAGTGTATATTAATTCATAGCCCAAAAAGTGCTTGTATGTACATATAGCACAAAGCCAAGCCACGTCCTGTGGCTTCAAGTACAAAAAAGAAGAGGAGTGTATATACAAGAGAGGCACGAAGCCAAGCCAATGGCTTCAAGTACAAAAAAGAGTAGCTAGCACTACTTCTACGACTAATCTAAGTTCTCCGCATCCTCGCTCCCTTCTTCCTCATGTTCTTCCTCCTGATCAGCCCTAGGGCCCTGTAAATGAGGGACAACATGTATCAATGTATGAAAAATCAAATCTTTATTTACAATATTGACATTATTTAATTACTTTTAAATACCTGGGGGGTGCTCCAGTAGCCCAGATATACTGCTCCTCAGTAATCAACCTATCATCATAGAAGTGCCTCCATGTATCTCCTCTGCAATGGTGGCAGTGGTAGGCTGTCTCGACAGGAGTAGGGTACCTGCCTATGATATCAAGCTGCAAGATAACACAATTTATGGAGGGGTTAGTACAAAGAAACAACCTCCTAATAAACCACATAAACACAATATAATTTGAGATCGATACTTATAAATTGGGCCTCCCATGATTCAATACCCCCTGCTCCAAAATGCACGTTTCCATATTGCTCCATTTGGATCCTTCGTGCCTCCATGTGCTGTAGACTAGGGTCCGCCTTCGTTGCCTTCATTGCTTTCTTCCACTCATGCTTGTGAGTAGTGTGGGGCTGGCCCCTTGGTGGTTGACCTCCCTCTCTCCTAGTAATCTTAGCTAGTTAGTGCCTGTCTCTTAAGCGAAGATCTTTTATTGGTAAGTATCATAACAATCTTTGACTTTGCCCATTTACTTGTCAACTGAACATTGGGGGGATTGGGATACCTAGAGCGAACAACAGCGATGGTCTCATCAGCCAACCTTTTTGGCTACTCTTTATAGTGAATAAAGCAATCTCTATAGTTGTTAGCAATTACAGAGTGCATGAAGCCCATGATGTCCTTTCCCCGTGCATCCATCAAGATGCCTCTTGTCTGAGTGATGTCATAGAAGATTGTACCATCACCCTGTGGCTCATCTGCATCATCTGAATCATCCTACCCCCACAACTACCCCCCTAAAGCACTGTACCATGCATCCCCCACCGCTCTCCATACTACTACGCCTGCTGCCTTGTCATGTCGAGCTAGTACGTTGGCCACTTGTAGCTGGAGAAGCGACTCTCGACTGCATGGGAGTACACTAGCCACTCGTAGCTAGAGAAGTGACTCTCGACTGCATGGGAGTATGTCGGCAGCTTTGCAAGGGAGAAGGGCCTCTTGACTGCAAGGGGGAGAAGGGGCTCAGCTCTGTAGCCTGTTGGGCTGTCTCGACTCCACTAGGGTAATCTCAGCTGGTGTGGGATTGGGGTGGTTTGGGGTTTGGAGTCTATACTACTGACTTCTAGGGGGTGTTTAGAGTACTCGTCATGTATGTGTATAACACCCCAGGAGTAGGAGGGTGCCCCAAAATGTTATATAACTCTTGAAAGTTGGCATCCTGAAGATCAGCTGAGGCTGAAGAGCTTCCTGTCGACATGATGAACTAAAGAAAAGAAAAGAAGAAGATTACCATCGAGCATGCCCTCTTTCCATCATGCAAAAGAAAAAATAGAGTGACAGCTTGACATTGAGCAAGCATTTACAGACTCCTGTATTCTTTGAATTAGAGTGACAGAAGTTTGTATCTGCTTGCTCAATGTCAGGCTATTGAAGCTTCATGTGGGGAAAAAGAGAGAAGGAAAGAGAGGAAAAAAGAGAGGAAAAGAGAGGGGAAAAGAGAAGGAAAGAGAGGAGAAAAGAGAGGAAAAGATAGGAAAAGAGAGGTAAAAAGAGAGGAGAAAAAAGAGAGAAAAAGAGAGGATAAAAGAGATTAAAAGAGATTTAAAGGAGAAAAGAGAGGAGAAGAGACGAAAAGAGAGAAAGTCAAAAGAGAAAAAGTGAGGATAAAAGAGAGAAAAAGAGAGAAGGAAAGAGAGGAGAAAAGAGAGGAAAATAGAGGAAAAGAGAGGAGAAAAAAGAGAAAAAAAGAGAGGAGATAAGAGAGAAAAAGAGAGGAGAAAAGAGACGAAAAGAGAGGAGAAAAGAGAGAAGGAAAAAGAGAGAAAAAGTGAGGATAAAAGAGAGAAAAAGAGAGGAAAAGAGAGAAGAAAAAAGGGAGAAAAAGAGAGGAGATAAGAGAGAAAGAGAGAGGAGAAAAGAGAGGAAAAGAGACGAAAAGAGAGAAGGAAAGAGAGGATAAAAGAGAGAAGAAATAATAGATAAAAGAGAGAAAAAGAGAGAAGGAAAGAGATGAGAAAAGAGGGGAAAATAGAGGAAAAGAGAGAAGTAAAAAGAGAGGAGAAAAGAGAGAAAAAGAGAGGAGAAAAGAGAGGAAAAGAGATGAGAAAAAAGAGAGAAAAAGAGAGGAGATAAGAGAGGAAAAGAGACGAAAAGAGAGGAGAAAAGAGAGAAGAAAAAAGAGAGAAAAAGAGAGGAGATAAGAGAGAAAAAGAGAGGAAAAAAGAGAAGGAAAGAGAGGTGAAAATAGAGGAAAGGAGAGGGGAAAAGAGAGGGGAAAAGAGAGGAACAAAGAGGAGAAAAAAGATTGAAAAAGAATTCTCCATCATGCATGCCCTCTTCCTTTATCTTGCCCTCATGCTTCAGTCCAATTTTCCTCTTTCTTGGACCCGCCCTCATGCAATCATTTATTTCCATCATTCATGCAACCCCTTATTTCCTCACGAATGCTTAAGGAAAAGAGAAGGGGAAGGGGAAGGAGAAGGGAAAGAGAAGGAAAAGGAAGGGGAAGGGGAAGGGGAAGGGGAAAGGGAAGAACACACAAGAAACCATAAAAAAACTATTGTAGCGCATCTATAGATGCATCTAACAGTGCGTCTACAGGCACGACTACTTATTTTTTCAAATATTAGATGCACTGTTAGATGCGCTATTTGACACGTCTATAGACGCGCTCCGACAGATGACTTTTTAAAGAAGCTAAAAAGGACATGCGTCCGATCCCAAAAAGAATAAGACGAGTACCAAAAACATCCCTTCCCTACATACAAGAAAGGATGAATCCAAAGAGAGCAACTTCCAAAGAAGACCAACCGCGAAGAGACTTACCTTGGATAGAGGTATGGAAGCTTCTTGTCCTTCTTCAAAGCTGCTTCTCTTTCTTCTTTTCCTTGTTCACCCTCTTCTCTTGTATGCTTCGAGATGATTATGTAAGCCTGGAGATGAGTGTGGGTGCTTGGAGATAAGTGTGGATGCCCGAAGCTATGTCTGTTAATAGGAAAGCAAGCTGTGCGACGCTAAAAGTATGTGAAGGAAAGCAAGTGCGCTAAAAGTAGGTTCAAAAATTAGCTCACAGTCTACGCATCTAAAAGTGCATCTAAACACGCATCTAAAAGAACGTCTAAATGCACATCTATCAATGCGGCTACACTATGTTTTAGATGCGCTTATAGACGCGTTCCACAGTACAGATGCGGTGTTAGACGTGCTTTTAGATGCTACATAGAGTTTTGATATTTACCACTCATGCAAGAACACATTTTTTGGGTTGTTTATCTGTAGGATGTCTTCATCTTCAACAAGTAGCTCTAGTGAGGATGAATCCCTCCGTCTCCACCATCGCGAAATGTGGTTGGAGCAAAGAATCAAATGTATGTGTGATTGATGTCGAGGAAACATGTATCATGCATGCAAAATTACACTCAATCACATCTCAAAGTATGGAGAATGGGATGCGACCGTAAACATGGCAAGTGTTAAAGAGTTAAGGTTGATTGAGATACCTATGGGTGTGTTCATGTGTTTGATATATGAATCTTTTTAAATTTTATACAAGATGCAGTGCCACACTTGCATATGTTGCCCTATGCTTGTCGTGAGGAGGCGAAGCGTCGGTGATATGAAGTGGGATCTTAAGGAGGGACCGTTACGGATGCATGGAGTGATGGTGATAGTAGCCCTCCACCATTACCTCATGAGGCCATGGAGGAGGAGGTGTCTGATGATATGGTGCAGGATTTATATGTCCATCAGTCCTCAGGTAGGGATGATAGCATGGAGCAGGACGATCTTTTTACTGTAGCATCGACTCCACTGTTTGAGGGGTGCACATTCTCTATTCTATGTGCCTCCCTTGAGTTACTAAACTTGTAGACCATCTATGGATGGAGCAATGCAAGTTTGAATGCATTACTCAAGTAAGCTTTAAAGTCTATTTTGCAAACATGGTAAATTATGCTAGTGGGTCAATTACTCGAATAATTTTTCTCATTTATGGTCTTCATGTGCAGGCTATTGTGTAAAATGCTTCCAAGGGAGAATAAATTACTGACCTCAAGAGATATGGCAAGGCAACATGTGACCTCTCTTGGAGGATTAGATTACAAGCACATCCATGCATGCGTCAACGATTGCGTTCTGTTTTGTGGACCACATAAGGATGTAAGAGAGTGTCCTACTTGTGGAGAGGCAAGACATAGAGCAGATCTCAAAACTTTGGATGTGCCTCGTAAGGTTTTGCAACATTTTTCCATAATCCCTCGCATCCAACATATGTTCAAGTGCAAATCCATTGTAGAGCTCATGTCATGGAATTCCTCCCATCGATCAACCGATGGCAAGTGGAGAACTCCCGTAGACACTCCTGTGTGGAAGCATATTGAAGACACATGGCCAAGCTTCAAGGAAGAACCTAGGAACTTGAGACTTGTATTGGGTATGGACGGTGTGAACCCATTTGGTCTCAAAAGCACCTCTTACAATGTATGGCTAGTGATATTGGTGAATTATAATCTTCCACCCTCTATGGCGATTAAGAAAGGACATGTTATGTTATCCCTTCTAATTCCAGGGAAACATAAAGTCAAAAATCCTGATGTTTATTTGGAGCCTTTGATTGATGAGCTAGAGATACTTTGGAGAGGTATCGAGGTGCATGATGTGAGTAGGCCTTCCTCATCACGAGACTTCAACTGCAAAGTAGTCTTGATGTGGATGATGCATGAATTCCTAGGCTATTGCAAGTGTTCAGGTAAGCATTGAAGTTTTAATTATGAGTAGGCAATCAATGTGGCACCCTGAATCCACCTTGAACTCTTAATTGCATCTATTGTTTAGGTCTCACTACATCGGGTTACCATGCATGTCATGTTTGTGGTCCTTCGCTAGTTGCCTCATGAGCAAATGCATTGAATAAGGTCATCTATGAGAATCACCATCGATTTCTCCCACTTGATCATCCTAGATATGTCGCCCCTTGGAATGAAGTCCCTCCACAGTCACTCACTGTAGGAGATTGGATGAGAATTTGGGACGGTTCCATGACTCCTCCACCACTTGGCATGAGTCGGTAAGGGTTTGTAACTATTGTGTGCTATATTGAATGGAAATAAAGATTGCACGTTAACACTAGCTTTTGTTTAGACACTCCATCTTTGATCGACTACCATATTGGTCCCACCTCAAGATCAATCACCTGCTTGATCCCATGCATATCTTCAAGAATGTGGCGCCTACCATTTGGAAACATTTGAATGGGACACAAGATTCCGTAGGCATAAGGGAGGATCTATGCACCACAGGGAGGATGTGTGAAGCTTGGCCACAAGAGAGGCGAAATGGGCTTGTCTTTTTACCTCGTGCACCATGCAGGTTATCAAAGCTAGAGATGGTGGCGGTGAAGCAAGCTATCAGTATAATTCGTACTCCTAGTGGATGCATGAGGTGTTTGAAGGGGGCCTTCACAAAGAGCAAGAAAAGAGGTGTAGAGCAATTATATGGCTTAAAATCTCATGATTGGCACAAGATGCTCTAAGTAAGTATTTTATGTGCATAATATCTTTTTCCTTCCAAATTTGTGAGTGAATTAGAAGCAACTAATCAACCATTCCTCATGTTTTCAGTTCATACTACCTACTAGCATTTCTCGTAGTGTATCGAAGGATGTGAAGGATTGTATTTACAAGATGGGCTAGCTTGTGAGGTATTTTACAGGATACAAAATATGAAGCGTATCAATGCTCCATGCAAGGTTTTCATATTGTTAATATGGTGTACTTTTTCCTTTCTAGGTATGTGAGCTCAAAGGAAATAGATCCCACCACGCTTGAGAATGCTCGAGTTAGGTCAGTGGAGGTGGTTTGTAGTGGAGGAGACATTTCCACATTCTATTCTCACAAGCCAACTACATCTCATAGTGCATTTGGTGGATGAGATTGCTATATGCGGTACTGTACATGCACAATGGTTGTTTTTCCTCGAGTGCTTCATGAAGACCTTGAAGGGTTTCATGAGACAAAATGCAAGGCCCGAAGGTAGCATGGCTGAGGGTTGTTGTTGGTACAAGAGTCACTTGTATATATTTCTGAGTTTCTTGTTGATGTGGATAGCTCTCTCCCACGACTATGGAGAGATGTGCAAGTGGCTTTGTAACTATTAAGTCCACAAAGTTTTGACAAAGTAAGGACACACTAGTACTACAGCAACAATGTGAACATGTATTGTACATACATATAAAAATACTCACTTTTAAATATTTGATACCTTGGATGCAAGGAAAATAACATGATTGTATTTTTGTTTGAATTAGGTTATCTATCAACCAATGGTGGATAATAATAGGTGGTGGCATGTCATACCTATTACACCACGTTCCAAAGTGATGTATAGTACATTTACTAATATGGAGGATGATCATGGCCATGGAGGTGATGATGACCGTGATATGAGAGAGGAGGATGATCATGAGATAGGAGATACAGATATTGAGGCCATTACCCATGAGGACGAGCCTACCATTGGTGATGCTGATTTCGATGAGCACATGAGTAGCACAAGTAGTAGTGGGCTGAATGAATTTGCAGATCTCAACACTGGTTTGGATTTTAAAGTAGATAGTTTGGCAAGGGTTGATCTCATTGAGGATGAGATAGAACCGTAGCCCATCATTGATATTGGCAAAACTATTTGACATATTGTCTCATTCTCCTCACCTCACTTAATTTTTGTATATGTGGGTTTGCCAAAATGTTGACTTCCTCTATTTTGGAACTCTGTGACAAAGGTAGATGTTCAAGAATCGTGTGATCATGTTTTCATGCCGTGGAACCTGTGGACATAGTACTAAGCTGTTGGGACTAGATCTGATTGAATCAAATCAAAATTGTTTGTAACTGGTGTGTTATCATTGTGTGACGTGTCTTTTGCATGTAGCTCTTGCAAGCATGTGAGTAGAGGCTCCCATAGTCCTTCTGCTGCCAAGAAAATCACGAGGAAAGTGAGCGGCCCCAACTGCCATAGCATTGCAAATGCATTCTTCCTTAGCCATTCCTTATAATCTACAGATGTCCTAAGCACATGAAGTCTCAATATCCAATTGTAGAATCTCACTTTCTGTATTCTCTGTTTTGCATCTAAATCCGTGTCTAATTCACAGTGCAGATGCGTTAATTGATGCGCAAATAGATGCGCTATTAGACGCGCTCGTATTTTTACTATTCTAGCTATGCCTATAGACGCACCCGCTATTTTGCACGTCTATAGTTGCTTTGTCTTGTTGTGATTTGATTGCTTTGACAACATATGTAGCCATAATGTGGAACTTCAAAAAATGTCATTGGGTTGCACTTTCCTATGGTTAGAAGATAGTTAGAATCGTAAGCCTCACTACATCCCATGAGAATAATGCCCTCCGAAGTAAGGGGCTCCCTCGCCTATTCGAATGCGATGCCGCATGGGTTGAAATTTACAAATGGTTTATTGAAAATTGTAAAGAAGTTGGGTTGTAGCAAGCCTTTTCTTGGTATGACGGATTGTGCTTTAGGTTCCCTTGAGAATTTGTGGTTCTGATTTGGTGCCGAACCCATAAATGCCTAGAAGCATTGTTCAATCATTTGTGTGTTTTAGAGGTCCAGTATAGATGTTAGGGAGCCGGTCATTATGTTCAGTCAACAGGATGGTCTGGTTTTCGAGATATGTGAAGAAAGCCAAGGTCATAAGCCAAACTCTTTCAGAAGTAGCAAAGACAACAATACATTCTAGCAGAGAGAGAATGCCACTAACACTATAAATTGTGATAAACTAAATCACTTATAGCTATTTATTTTTGCACAACAAGTAATGTAGTATGTTTTCTACAAAAGTCTCCCAGAAAGTTGCCCTTGATAAAAATGGGTACTTTCCATAATTTCTACATGCAAGCTACAATCGATATGCTTTCTATAGAACTCAAAGTCATAGAATTCTTTTGATATGTCACTTATTTTAATAATGTAATATCTCACCCCTAATCATTAAATTTAAGAACTATTTTAAAGAGAACAAATCCAATTAGGGCACCTATAAAGAGCAATGGAAACAATTTGTGGTTTACTTTAAGGAATGGGTTTGCTTTTCCAATTCTCTATTAGGCATATGCTACTTTACCTCCATAATGACTTCACAAATAGTTATAGGTCAAACCTCGAGATTTTGCCCAAGTCCCATTGATTCTTTTAATGAAATAGAGAAGACATATGTAGCCCATGTCCTAATGTTTCAGAAGCTTGCCTTTTCCTATAATGTGCATATGATTGTTGCTCACTCATATGTCTTTTATGATGGATTCTGCAGCTTTTCCATGACATAACGATAAAGTGGAGCCAACCCTACATATTTAAAAATCATGCAAGCAAGACTTTGACCTTATGTCCACAATTGTGATGATGAAAGACCTCTTTGATTTCACAAAGAAAAGCTCATGTCTCTATCTAGAGCATACCCACTCATAATATATTGAGATTGAAACTACATGTGATGTTTATGCTAATGTCTGCTCAAGTTTGTTCTTACTTTATATAACTTTGCCATAGTTTTGCCCACATTAGTGGCATCCCTAGAGCGATGGTTAATCTTACATTCCTCCCCTTAACCACTTCTTCCAAGGAAGGAGGCTGAATCTCTCTCTCTCTCTCTCTCTCTCTCTCTCGTTTCCTAAAAAGACAAAAAAAAACATTAGTCACTAATGTTACATTAACACAAGTTATTAATGTAATGTTAACATCACTCTCTACCACACTTAGACACACAGTAGGCAACCCCCCCCCCCCCCTTCTCTCTCTCTCTCTCTCTCTCTCTCTCTCTCTCTCTCTCTCTCTCTCTTTTCCCTCCCTCCCTCCCCCCCTCTCCCCCCCCCTCCTCTCTCTCTCTCTCTCTCTCTCTCTCTCTCTCTCTCTCTCTTGTAAATTGAATCAGCACGGAAGCCGGGCTGCAACTTTCCTCTGTGGATCATGCCATGATCTGCCATGTCATCGTGCACACCACGCCATCTCATGACACATCATCTCGCCAAGCCCGTGGAGCTAGCTGTGATCCACCACGTTCTATCCACATGCCAGACTAGAATGTAGGAGCATGAGGAGCTGTCTACCAGTTTGCCACTGCAACCATTTGCACTTGTGCCACATCGCCACATGTCTATGTGCGTCTACCACATGTCCACACTCCTGAACCTCGTGCGAACCTCTCTACTCTCTCCAAACCTCCACAATGATGCATGTGGATCCTCTCCTTAATAAATAGAATAGATATCCTAAAGTCTACAACATTTTCCATGATTTGAAACTCTATTTGAAAGGTTTGAAGAATTTCACTCGGTTTAAAAATTTTTTAACCAAATTTCGAAAGGAAACAAGTGAATAGTATTGTATTTCGACAATCTTTTTGAATACTTTATATGATTATCTTATATAAAACCATCTCTGATCTAGATGATACCCCCCCTCCCTCTTCCATTGTAGGAATTTGCTGGCCTGCATCCCTCTTCTCCCCAGTTCATTCTAGTTCCCCATTTACTATGGCATCCCACTCATTCTCTCTTTTGCTTGATGTGACCCTAATAATGCCACCTCTCCCCCACTACTTTGTGCTTCCCCTCCTGTTGTTGTTTGATGCGGTGTCCCACCTTGTCTACTAGCTACCCTGAGTTACCCCATCGCTACTCTTTGTCTATGCATGTTGATTTCTTACCTTGACCTTGGTAATTTTCCTACTTTTGTGTGTGTGTGTGTGTGTGTGTACGCATGCACATGTGTGTGTGTGTGTGTGTGTGTGTGTGTGTGTTTGCACATGCGATGTGTGTGTGCATGTGGGCACACGTGCATATGCAACCCCAAACCCCTTTCTAACCTGCCTCTCTCTTGCTACTTTGTGCTTCCCCTCCTTTTGTTGCTTTCTCTACTAGCTACTCAGATTGACCTCCTCACTACTTTTTGTTAGTATGCATGTTGAATTTTAACCTCAATCTTGCTAATTTTTTTCCTCCCACGTGTGTGTGTGTGTTTATACAATATATAATAATATTATTATTACTATTGGGAAAATAAGTTAAGAAAAATTAAGCAATTGTAAAAGAAATTATTATAATAAAAAGAATTTAAGGATATATATATATATATATATAAATAATTATCACAAAAGGAAAAGAAACAAGAATAAAGGGGGGTACATTGTCAAGAGACCTAAAAGGTCTAAGAAAGGAAAAAAGGGGAGGATAAGGATAAGGAGAAGTAAGCCTTAAAGCTCATGTACTATATAAGTTTAAGGAGAGATAAACAGAAATTAAAAGGATAATTATAAATTGTATACAAGCTACAAATGAATGAGTAAATATAAATAACCTAGGAAATTCACTCATGTAAGAAAGAACTCTGTGGAAGGAAAGAAAAAAGATCTTAAGACGAGATGATCAAACCTAACAACTTGTAGAAGGAGCTTAAGCAAGCAAACCTACTAGCGTGTATAAGGAACTTAAGCAAACAAACCATGCTTGGAAGCTTTGTATAGCAAATAAAATTCTATAAAGGCCCATTATATATATATATATATGTATATGTATATGATACACATACACATACACATACACATACACATACACATACACATATACATATACATATACATATGTATATGTATATCTATATGTATGTATGTATGCGAACCAGTCAAAAGACAAAAGCTCAAATTCTCCACAAAGGAAGTGGGCAGCAAGCAGAGTTATCATGGTTCCCGACAAATGAAGAAAGAAGCAAATTATGCAAACCTTTTACCCAATTTCCATCCACATCCTTGGTTAGCATGCAACAGTAAACCACAATACCTATACGTGACTAACTTCCATACATGATGTATAACCTCCAGGATACTAGCCAAATGTCGTGGAACTACTAGCCAAAAGTACACAAGCTAGAATAAGCTAGCTCCAAGAGAAGATGTGAAGCTTCCAAAGAGAAAAACAAGAGTGAAGAACCAAGAGCCAAGTAGTTGAGAGCCAAGAACCAAGCGCCAAGAACTAGAAGCTCTCTGGTGTTGTCTACCTCCAAGAGCCAAGTTAACGAGAGACTCGGTGGACAACTAAATCTAGAGAAGTCCCCACAGGAAGTCAACTGAGCAAATCAAGCTGAGACGAGAATCATTACAAATGAAGGAGGAAACAATAGAGAGGTAATGTTTTATTCGGAATTGTAATGGTCGGCTATAGACCTACTTGCAATCGTGTTAATTAAAATGCAGTTGGCTATAAGAATTGAATTGCACAATGTGGAAATGGGATTCTTGTAACTACATAGCATACACAACATACACAGCATTCTGTTCAACCACAAAAATTCTGCTTTTATTAAAAAAAAAGATTTTGTAGAGCATCTATAAGTGCATCGATAAATGTGTTTATATACGTGTCTCTAAATTTTCTAGCAGAGCATCTAGTTGTGTGTCTATACACTCGTCTATATATGCGTATGTCTGTTTTTTTTTTAATTTCTAGCAGGGTGTCTATTTGTGCATCTATTTGCACGTCTATAGGTGCATCTTTTTGTTATATAGACGCAGGTCTGTAGATGCGCCAATAGATGTGCAAATAGATGCGCCCATATTTTTTTTTTTTTAAATTAAGAAAGCACGTCTATGCATGCGTCTGTAGGTGCTTTGTCTTGTTGTGGAAGATTACATGGGGGTGTGTGTGTGTGTGTGTGTATGTTGGGACCCACGTAGATCAGAATGTGTATATGTAAGTGTGTGTGTGTGTGTGTATGCATGTGTGTGTGTGTGTGTGCATGTGCATGTGTGTGTGGGTGTGCATGTGCATGTGCGTGTGTGCACGTGTGTGTGTGTGTGTGTTGGGTCGGGGTGGGGGTGGGATGGGAGGTGAGAGGGAATGCATGTTTGCACACACACGCATGCAAATCACACATGCACATGGACACATGCATGCATGCACACACACGCACGCGCACACACACACACCTACACACATACACATGCACACATGCACGCACACACACAAACATGATACATATTGGATAGCTAGTTGGTTTCATGTGTATATACTAATATTAGGATTAGGTGCTTTCAAGGTAGGAATCAAGGAGTTTACAATCGTGTGCTCCCTCATGCATTGTCATCATTGACCTGGCTTTTGCTTGGCTTTCTTCCCCTTCATGCTTAATTTTAGGGATAAATATATGGAAAGAATTGCAAAGCAACAAAGAATGATAGAGAAAGAGAAAACATTATATCTCAAAAACTAGACCATCCTGCTTACTGAACATAATCATCGGCTCCCTAACATCTATACTCAAATACCTCTAAAACACACAAATGATTATGAACTACTCACACCCTTAGTGTAGCACTAGCCCATTAAGGTAGGGCAACAAAGCAAGTGGAAACCGACTAAGTCACCTATGAGAGTAGCTCTCCAGTTGGCACCAAGAACAAACTAATCAACTTGAGCTAAACACTTCGAGTTACTGGATGGTACTACCTCTTCAACCGCTTCCCACAAAGGAGATAGACAAGATTGATAGCTAATGAAGATGCTTGCCTCCCTTGAATTGGCAGTCATAAGTGAATCCCCTTTCATAGCAGAAATCTTGCCTTCCTTGAACGACAACCCTTCCATATATCTTTCAGGTTGGACTTCCCCTCAACCAACTTTCCATAGAGAGATCTACCAGAGTAAGCAGATGTAGCAAGAGACCATTGATTCACCACCCACCCACACAGTTCGAGACATCCCTTGTGCTAAATCAACTTTGCCAAATATCTCCTTGCCACTGTGATCGCTCAAGTCCACATAGAGGTTGGCATCACTTCTAAGTCCATCGACTTCCTTTCCATGTAAGCACGCAGCAATGCTTCTAGGCATTTATGGGTTAGTCCACCAAATCAGAACCACAAATTCTCAAGGTAACCTAGAGCACAATCCATCATACCAAGAAACACCCTGCCACGATCCAACTATTTGACAATTTTCAATGAACCATTTGTAGATTTCAACCCATGGGGCATCGCATCCAAACAAGCGAGGGAACCCCTTACTGCGGAGGGCAATGTTCTCATGGAATGTAGTGAGGCTTCCAATCCTCACTATCTTCTAACCATAGGAAAGCACAGCCCAATGACATATTTTGAAGTTCCACACTATAGCTACATATGTTGTCGAAGCCATCAAATGTGCTGAACGATAAACCATGCCATTTCTATTTTTGTTTCTCTTTTTACCAGTCAAACTCTGCCTCAATGATAATCCAAGTCCTCAATGACAATCTCTCCCTAGTAAAACCAATGGATAGATAGTGCTTTAGCCAAGGGAGATTGATCTACACCTAAGAGCAAAGGTCACATAAGCCAAAGGCATCACAAAATTCCATAGAGAACAAACACTATCCTAGTCTTCCTCACTAAAAGCAACAATATAACAATATACCCCCAAAAAGTTGTGGACAAATTTGCTTCTAGATGGCAGGACCACCCACTTAATTTGACTTGTTTCCACCTACTCCTAGAACTGCACCACCTCTCCCTTCCTTGTGCTTCATTTTTAAGAACCAAATCATTCTGTTATTTATCTGATTCAATTGCCATCTTAGTTTCTCTCCTCCTATGACCTCTTGTAGTGCTAAAAAATCTAACTTTATTCTAGGCTTGCTCATCCACCACTTGAAAAGGTCTGGTTTCAAATCGTCCATCAATCCCTAGACATTGATGTGAAGATAGTGGGAGAGAGGGAAGGAGTCTCACTTGCAGCTTTCTCACATGCACAATTGGGGAATACACACAAAGGTGGAGGCTGAAAACAATTTTCCTCTTCTTAGTTGTGAAAGCCAAAAGAACTCTAGTACAAAGAAAATAGAAGAACCCTATATGTGGGTCTCAAACCAAACTCAACTAACTAAGGTGGCATACTAAATGAGCCACAAACTAGAGTAGATAAGGATAGCTGTCATCCAGCTATTATTCATGGGCGGTGTACCAACCGCATCTCCAACTAACAAGTCGGTGACATAAATGCACAACAGTCACCCTGGCATATCGCGAGTGGAGCTCGATATCTCAACACTCCCCCTCAAGCTCAATCCCAATTCCTACACACCAAGCAGGTCTCTGAACTTGCGTAGCTTCTCTACGCCCAATGCTTTCGTGAATATGTCAGCTACCTGATCCTCTGTGCTGACGTAAACTAGATCAATAAGACCTAGTAACACTTTCTCCCGCACATAGTGATAATGCACCTCAATGTGCTTTGTTCTAGCATGAAAGACTGGGTTCTTTGCTAAGTGTATACTACTCATGTTGTCACAATAAATGACAACTGGCCCATCTGTAGACTGATGCATATCATAAAGTAGCTTATGCAACCAAGCTACCTCACATGCAGCCATTGCTGCACCCCTGTACTCAGCCTCTGTGCTCGACAAGGCAACTGTAGGCTGTTTCTTGCTGCTCCAAGTGACTGCAGCACTCCCAAAAGAGAACACATATCCACTGGTAGATCGTCTATCAGAAATACTACCATCCCAATCAGCATCAGTGTATCCATGCAACTGTATCTGAACCCCAGCCTCATAAAATAGTCCATACTGCAATGTGGACTTCACATACCTGAGTATGCGTCTAGCCGCATCCAAATGCAGTTTCCTTGGAGCCTGCATAAACTGACTTACCAATCCAACAGCATAGCTTAGATCTGGCCTGGTAATGGTCATATAAATCAAACTTCCTACTATGCGTCTGTACATAGTAGGGTCTTCCAAAAGCTCACCTGCATCTGTGCTCAGCTTCACATTCTGCTCCAAAGGAACTAAAATAGGCTCACAGCCTGTCATCCCATATTTGGACAGCATGTCCAATCCATACTGCCTCTGCAAGAGCTGTATCCTGTTGGGATATCTCAAGGTGTATGCCTCAGGCACACCTTATGTTTCTATGTGTGAGTGCTAGAGGCACAGTTAGGTGCCCACAAGCATAGTTAGGTGGTGGAGAGCCACATAGGCTGATTGAGAGAATCTAGGAGCAGATTGAGGAGATGATTGTGGAGCTCTGAAGTCACCAGTGATGTCAGTGAGCATGTATGAGGTGCCTACTTAAGGACCTCACTCTTCTTCATTCTACAAGCAAGTAATGCAAGTATTATGAGTTTGTGTCCATTCTTTGCTTTCCTTTCAGTTTCCCAACATGGTATCAAAGCCCTTTGATCCTCCTTGAGCCCATTTTTGCCACATCATCTTCTTCTTCTTCATCTTCTTCTTCACCATCTCTCCCTCTTCTTCCCAAACTTTGCTTAAGCTTGTTCTCCTCCGGTTCTCAGCCATTTCCCACGTCCTTCCTACTGGAGATGCATCTCAAAAGGGCAAACTTCTGGCTGAGAGGAATTGAAGAAAGGCGCACCCGTTTCGTCGCCATTACACGAAAGTCATCGACTGTCTCTTCTGCGTTTTCTCCTAGCACACTTCATCTTTCTCTAATTCCTTTCAGGGGGAGTTAGTCCATACCTAGAGCTATCCTGTGCTGAAATATGAGCAGCAATGGCTGCATATTCAAGGAGAAAACAGTGAAAAACCAGTCGTTTTTGAAGGGGAGAGATATGGCGACCTAACGCGTTTTTTCGCCTCTACTCCCCAGAGGACCTTTTGTGGTATATCAGCTCTCTTTTGCCTTAGAAACCCCCTTTTCCTTTGCTCTGAAGAGTAAGCTACAAGCCCTCCAAGTGCAGTCTTTTGGTTTTGACAGTTTTGACAAGCTTTTGAAGATGATGCTACATAAAATGCTACTCTAGCATTTCTGGTTTTTTGAATCTTTCAATAACTTCAATACAAGTGTGGCTTCAGTTTTGTTTTGAATTACTAGACCTGGTTTTGATTGGAAAGTATTTATTTCACCCACTTCTATGGAGCATGTAAGAAGAAGCATCATTGATTGAATATTGGTCACTAGTCTTTGCTACATCAAGTGCTCATATTTTGGAAGTCTTTCAGTTATTTTTGCCTTGTAAGAGAGATAGACACTGCCCAATATCTGGGTTAGACCCTCTCATGGCTACCCTATTTAATCTTGAGAAGTTCAATGGAAAGGGCTTCCACACATGGCAGATGAAGGTGAAATTTGCATTGATGAGGGAGAACTTATGGGGACTTGTCAAACCTACTCCTACCGCTTCTTCTACGGCCTCCAATGCTGGAGAATCCTCAACTCCGACACGACCGGCAAGGGATCCAGCTAGAGAAGAAAAAGCATACGGTATCATTGCTCTTACTTTAGGAGATGATTATATTCACCATATCTCTGACTTGGAGTCTCCTTCGGAAGCTTGGCAGAAGCTTGACATGATTTTTGGTGCTAGCTCTCACATCTCTAAACTATCACTTAAAATCTCTTTCTTTGAATTGAAGATGGCTAGTGGTACTACTTTAGCAGCTCATGTCAACTATATGCGGAGTCTTATGACTCAATTAGCTTCTATCAACTCTCCTATTACTTTAGATGATGCTATGGCAGTGTTACTTCAGAGTATGCCTGAAGATCATGATCACATAGTTAGCACTTTGAAAAATCTTCCTAATCCTAATCTTGAAGGTATTATCTCTACTCTCCAAGAAGAAGAAAGGCATATGGAGCTCAGGAAAGGCAATGACACTGCTTATGCTGTAAAAGTCCAGAAGGGCAAGTATACCCCTTGCAATCACTGTGGAAAGACAAATCACCTTTCAAAGGACTGCGTCAAAATTAATCCATGCAAGCACTGTGGCAAGAACAACCATAATGAGAAGTTTTGCAGAGCCAAAGCAAAGACAGAAAATGCAAATCTACTTACAGTTAATGAGCCTCCACAAGATGAGGCATCCTTTGAAGATTATGCATTTTAAATCATCTCTATGTATGCTCCAGATCTCTCTTTTTATGTCAAGGTACTCAGCCTGGATAGTCCTCCAAAATGAATGAAAATAAACTATTGTGTTTTGTGTGTTTTGTAAACACCTCTGGTCACCTTATGATGTAGGCCATGTGTATGTTCCATGGTACCTCCTGCAGACATTGTGTGCATGTACATGCAGGGGAGATAACCATTGGAAGGTCTTTCTGTATCCCTTTTTGTTTACCTTACACCCAAGGGAACCCTTGCTAGCATGAGAACCTAGCCATAGATTTATCCTTGACCACCATGAGATGGCATGAGAAACTATGAGACTAGATGTATCCTTGACATAGCCTGAGGCATTTCCTTGAGGGGGCGTTTGTTGGGATATCTCAAGGTGTATGCCTCAGGCACACCTTATGTTTCTATGTGTGAGTGCTAGAGGCACAGTTAGGTGCCCACAAGCACAGTTAGGTGGTGGAGAGCCACATAGGATGATTGAGAGAATCTAGGAGCAGATTGAGGAGATGATTGTGGAGCTCTGAAGTCATCAGTGATGTCAGTGAGCATGTATGAGGTGCCTACTTAAGGACCTCACTCTTCTTCATTCTACAAGCAAGTAATGCAAGTATTCTGAGTTTGTGTCCATTCTTTGCTTTCCTTTCAGTTTCCCAACATATCCCACTTGGTGATCTAATCACCTCAATGCCCAAGAAATAACGCAGCTCTCCCAAATCCTTCATCTCAAACTTCTGCCTCAATAGCATTTTCACATGAAGGATATCTTCATCACTATCACCTGTGATGATCAAATCATCAACATAAATGACCAGCAGCATAATCCCTTTCACTGTTTTTCTCACATAGAGTGAGAAATCTGCCTTGGAAATCTAAAAGGCAATAGTGACAAGATACTGTCCTATCTTATCAGACCATGCTCTAGGTGCTTGCTTCAAGCCATACAAGGCTTTCTTCAACCTGCAAACAAACTCAGGATGAATAGCATGAACATAACCTGCTGGTTGCTCCATAAAGACCTCTTCTTGCAAATCACCATGCAAGAAGGCATTCTTTACATCCATCTAATGTAAAGACCATCCCTTTGATGCAGCCATAGCAATGGCTGCTCTTACGGTTGCCATCCTTGCAACCGGACTGAAAGTTTCTTCATAATCAATGCCATATGTCTGTGCATACCCCTTGACAACTAATCTTGCCTTGTATCTATTCACAGAACCATCTGCATTGTGCTTGATCTTATAAACCCACTTACAGCCAATTGCATTATTTTCTTTAGGCAAAGGCACCAATTCCCATGTAGCATTTGCATCCAAGGCATCCATTTCTTCATCCATGGCTTTCTCCCATTTTTCATTTCCCATGGCTTGCTCAAAAGAAGTGGGTTCTAGTTCCTGTATCACTTTGACCATATAGGCATAGTGAATGGCTGTAAATCCATCATATTTCAGCCTATCCACAGGATACCTAACCCTGGTAGACCTGCGCAAAATAGGCTCACTTCCAGGTGCTCTCAAAACATCCTTGGTCTTCCTTACTCCAGGTGTAACAACAGAAGGAATACCCAACTCATCATCAATGCTCTGTTCTGAGCCACTGGATTCCCCATCCACATAAGAGTGACCTGCATTCACATCAAACATGGGCTGATCTACCTTCTCTTTTCCTTTTCGTGATACCTGCAAACCACTCTCTGCATTGCTTTGAGGAGATTCTCCTGATCTCAATCTGCCTGTCCATGGTGAAGTATGTGAACCACTGCTAGAGGACACTCCAGGTCCACTAATATTTTGTGATTGCTGCTGTGAATTCTGTGCAGCATTACCATTTTGTGCATCTACATCAATCACTACATTTACTGGTTTATACCAGCTGCTCATCTCATCAAAAACAACATCTCTGCTCACTGTGAACTTTCGTGTAGAAGGGTTATAGCATCTATACCCTTTCTACTGCAGAGAATAACCAATAAAGATGCACTTCTCAGCTTTTGGATCCAACTTGGACCTCAACTCATCTAGCACATGGACATAGGCAATGCAACCAAAAATTTTCAAATGAGAAATATCTGGTTTCCTACCAGTATACATCTCCTCTGGCGTCATGCCATGTATTGCTGCAGTGGGAGTCCTATTCATTATATAAACTACTGTAGCAACTGCTTCAGCCCAATAATAATCTGGTAGATCTTTTTCATTTAGCATAGCCCGAGATACCTCTCCAATATGCCTGTTTTTCCTTTCTGCAATTCCATTTTGCTGTGGGGTATGACTGCATGAATATTGCTGCTTTATACCATGCTCGTGCAAGAACCTTGCAAACTCATTTGAGAGGTACTCTCCCCCTCCATCTGACCTTAGGCATTTTATTTGCAGGCCTGTTTCTTTTTCAACCATAGCTTTGAAAGCTTTGAAGTGCCCCAACACTTCACTTTTCATTTTCATAAAATACACCCAAAGTTTTCTACTGAAGTCATCAATAAATGTGACAAAATAGTGACAGCCTCCAAAAGATGCAGCTTTAGTAGTCCACACATCAGAGTGGATTAATTCCAATGGCTTTTTACTCTCTTGAACATGCCTAGGAAAAGGTTTCCTTGCCTGTTTCCCAAATTGACAGGCTTCACAAACCTTGTGCATTTCTGCAACCTTGAATTTAGGCAATCTTGCAACAATATTTTGGGCTTGCATTGATTTAAGTCGCTGTATATTAACATGACCAATGTGTTTGTGCCAGATATCAATATCTGCAACTACACCGGTCCCATGTGCAAACATTGCTGCACTCAATTCAGGCATGTCCGCATCCAACGTAAACATCCTGCCCTTCTTCTTTCCTTTTGCTATCAAGCGACCGTTATTTTTCATATCCTCAACAAAGCATCCATGAGGATTAAATCTAACCTGCAAGCCCTGCTCAACCATTTGACCAACAGAAACCAGGTTCTTGGTGATGTTTGGGACATGAAATACATCGGACAGGTATTTCTTTTTCCCATCCTGCATAGACAAAGGAATTTTACCAATCTGCACAATAGGATGTGCAGTATCATCACCAGTCTCCACAAATCCTGGCTTTTCCATTTTCCTTGCATCTTGCATCCATTCTGCATGACCTGTCATGTGGTTTGACGCACCTGAGTCAACATACCACACATCATTTCGTTCTTCTCACAGAATTGGTCATATGCTGCACCATAAATAGATGCTCATTTCTGTCATCACCCTGCCTACTAGAAGATGCATAATTGCCTTTCTGCAATTTTCCATTCATAATGTCATTCTGCTTTTTATAGCAGTCCTTAGCCATATGACCCATTTTGCCACAATAGTAGCATTCAACATTGCTGTTTGCATTTTGGCCTCTCTGCCATCCACCACGGCCTCTTTGGCTCCCCCTGCCTCTAGAGTTACCACGTCCTCCTACATAGGACTGGTTTTCTTGAGTTTGCTGCATAATCTGATTTCTACCACGGCCTGCAGATCGGCCTCCTCTACCTCTGCCTCTACCTCTGCCAGCATTTGAGTAGAAGACAGTTTCTTTTGAAGTTCCTGCTGAAGAAGATGCACCCCCATTTCTCTGCTCTTCAAAAATTAGAAGAGCAAACAACTCTTCAAAATCAGGAAATTTTTCACGGATGGCAATGGATGTCCGGAACTGTGCATAATCCTTTCCTAGACCATTCAAGGTCACAGAAACTAGATCATCATCTCCCACTGGCAATCCAATGGAAGCAAGTGCATCTGCAATTTTCTTCACTTTCATGTGGTAGTCATTTATGCTCAAATTTTCTCTCTGCACATTGTGCAACTCCTGTTTGAGTTGCATTTTCCTGGCTTGCATATTTGTGCTGTACATTTTTGCCAAAGTATCCCTTGCCTCCTTTGGCGTACTTGCATCCTGAATATGCACAATCATGGAGTCCGAAATAATGATAGACAGCCAGTACATAACTTTCCTGGCTCTCTCATGCCATCCTTTAAATGCCTGCATTTCCTGTTGATTGGGAACATTAGGAAGAACAGGTTCTTCTTCATTTCCTGTAATGAACTCCCAATAGCCTTTTCCCATAAGGAAATTCGTCATTCTAAACTTCCATGTCTAGAAGTTGTTCTTGTCAAGCTTTTCAGTGACAATCTGTGAAAGAGAATCAGATGCCATTATAGAACACTGCAAAATATTCTCACTACAAAAAACATAGCTTTTGCCTCACACGGGTAGATCTGCAAAACTGACGAAAGTGGTATTTCACCACACAGTCATGTTGAGATATCGAGCTCCACTCGCAATATGCCAAGGTGACCGTTGTGCATTTATGTCACCGACTTGTTAGCTACAGATGCGGTTGGTACACCGCCCACGAATAATAGCTGGATGACAGCTATCCTTATCTACACTAGTTTGTGGCTCAGTTAGTATGCCACCTTAGTTAGTTGAGTTTGGTTTGAGACCCACATATAGGGTTCTTCTATTTCTTTGTACTAGAGTTCTTTTGGCTTTCACAACTAAGAAGAGGAAAACTGTTTTCAGCCTCCACCTTTGTGTGTATTCCCCCATTGTGTATGTGAGAAAGCTGCAAGTGAGACTCCTTCCCTCTCTCCCACTATCTTCACAAGTCACTTCCTAGTGACGATTTTGCATCAACAGGCAACAAGCATGACTCTGCAACTCCCAATATCTCTGCACACAGGCATACGATGCAATTTCTGCGGTAACTTTTCATCGACTAGCTGCGCAGTGGTCACACAGCCAAAACAGGGCCTTTTTCTGAGCCCCTACGAAGAACTTCCGCCTTCAAAACGGGCCCCGAAATGGCCTCGAATCAAAAAAATAAAGTCACTAAGGGCTTCGCCCACTCCCGCAGCTTATACTGCGCTCTCGCCACACCGCAAAGGGTGTCTCAATCTGCACTCTTGCACTTCTAGCTGTGCTACCTGCAGAGATTTGCTCCCAAACTCGAAATAGGAAAGCAACACTAGTCCTCTTACCAGGACACCACAAACTTGGCTTGCCTTCTTGAGCTCCTTACCACGAACAAGGCTCTGATACCATGTGAAGATAGTGGGAGAGAGGGAAGGAGTCTCACTTGCGGCTTTCTCACATGCACAATTGGGGAATACACACAAAGGTGGAGGCTGAAAACAGTTTTCCTCTTCTTAGTTGTGAAAGCCAAAAGAACTCTAGTACAAAGAAAATAGAAGAACCCTATATGTGGGTCTCAAACCAAACTCAACTAACTAAGGTGGCATACTAACTGAGCCACAAACTAGAGTAGATAAGGATAGCTGTCATCCAGCTATTATTCGTGGGCGGTGTACCAACCGCATCTCCAGCTAACAAGTCGGTGACATAAATGCACAACAGTCACCCTGGCATATCGCGAGTGGAGCTCGATATCTCAACAATTGACACTAAGAAATGAAAAGGTGTTAAATTGATTGGTGTCTTGCATGATTGTTAAACATTTTTGCTTCTCTTGTTCTTGAATTGTATTGGGCTTTGCTGGGGGGAGACTGTGAAGCCTCTTGCTAGTCTCCTTTTCTCCCTCTCAAGATTTGATGGTCCAGGGGGAGGTTCCCCTAGCCTACTTATTTTCCCCCTCTTCTCCTGTTGGGTCGATTTTTTCCCCCTTACAATTGTGAAAGGAGCCTCAACTGCCTTGTCTTTATCCACTTTGAGTAGTTGTTCTTTAAAAGTTTGTGTATTTGGGACTACTACCTCCTCCTCCTCTGAGTTGGTATCTTGAGTGGCCTCCTCCTATGGTGCTTCCTTTCTCAAGGCCTCGAATTTATTTGTCGGGTCAACTGCCTTTCCCTTCTCTTTCTGTGTCTTGGCCTTCTCTTTCTCCTCCCATTTCTTTCTTTGCTCCTCTTTATTTGCTTCCATCAGCACCTCCTTAGTTTCTCTTGCTACATTTCTACGAGTACAAAAAGTAAGAATTCAGGATGTTCTTGAAAAATTCCTTTTGGATGAGCTCACAACCATCCCCTTGATTGCAGGGGGGGATCTATGACCAAGTCCATTAGCACGCATGCCTACGGGTTGCCTCTCGAGTTAATAAACTTTTCTGTTTCTACCCCTAGGAACTGCCCCAATGGTGCACATAGTGTCTCCACTTGAGGAAAGAGTGATAGTGGAAGGTTAAGAAACTTGACTCAAATAGGGCATTTAGAAGGAGAAGGCATGTCAGGGGAAAAATATGGATCCCACATCTGCATGGATAAAGGCTGGCTCCTAATGGTCCAAGTTCTGTTTTGAACCACTGAAAGTGCCATTTCTAGGTTTTCAAATAGGAAAGTTATGAATCCATTCCTCAAGAAGCGGACGTTGGTGACAACTAGGCCTTTTTTTGACCACAAGTTTTGCACCCATCCCTCTAGGAACATTGCTCGTGGTGTTGGGCCGTGGATGTACCCCACCACTATGCAGGAGCTAATCCATTTTGTTGATTTGTTTAGTAGACCACTGTGGACCTTAACACAGGGGAGCTTACCTGACAAGCTTTCTCCATCTTGTTTATCATTTTTGTGAGCTCCTTGGCTTTGTTGCTCATCTCCGTTTCTTTTGGGAGGGCCTTGGAAGATCTTCCTTGCCTTGTTGGCTGAGGGCTTCCCACGACGTGTGTCTTGGCACTAGGGGGGATTTAAAGAAGCTTCGATTGTCACTTTGAACTACTCCAACATAAGATGGTTTGCCTTGCAACTCATGCATGGTTCCCTGGAGGTCTAAATATTATACCACATATCTAGATAGAAATTTGTATTTCTATTTTCAATGTAAGAGGCTGAAGAAAATAGGTGCCCATTGTCTTCCCCTTGGCTTGAATGATGATGACAATGCAATGGTATGTTTACTTAGCTATTGATCTTGATGTCATTGATGAGAACGACATAAGTATTTATTTTCTTGTTAAGTATGTCTTCCTTGGTTTTGATGTGATATACTTATCAAGTAACTCGAGAGAGAGATAACCTCTAGTATGGCCAAGCTAGGGTTGTCACTATTGCCACCACCGCCAAGTCCACTATGCTACTAGATCCTAACAACAACGTGTCAGATGTGGAGAGCATGCAAGAGAATATTGCAGCAACTCTGATGATGTTAAGCATTTAGGGGACTGCACTGCCGCTGAAAGAAAAGACATGGAAATTGCATTTGAGGATGATGGCCAAGACATTCCTAGCAAGTCCATATCCTTTCCCGACTTCACATTGCACCTTGAAAGAAAAGACCTGACGGATGGGTCGAAAGAGGCAATCACCATACAACGGTTCCTATCATAGATAAACGCTAACACATAGACAAAGAAGGCACCAAAAGCAACAAAAACAAGCTGGACTTAGAGGATGATCCAGCCCCACCGAGAGCTCAAAACATTGCCATAGACACCTGTAAGAGCGATGGAACAGTGCAAATGCCTTTTTAAAACAGGCACAAAGGTTGTTGTTTACGTCTCTATTAACATTGATAAACATGCATCACTATATAAGCGTGGGTATATAATGACTTTGGTAAAGGTCAGTATATAGTGACAATGGCAAAGTGTCAGTATATACCAACTCTTAATAGAATTCAAAAAAAAAGTTACTGGGGCAAAACAGGGCTTGCTGTATTTTGCCCCACTAATGCTTTTTTTTTGCATTACAAAAGAATGTTTACAAGCACACAATGAGATAAAACTCTCTTACAAAATTTCCATTGTGAAAAGGGTGATACAAAATCACTCAAACAAGCTGACAAACAAAAGCATATACATGCCAAAGTATATACAACCTTGTTTATTACAAAATTTTCCTTTCGAAAAGGGTGATACAAAATTGCTCAAACAAGGTGAGAGAAGAAAGCATATACACGCCAAAGTATATACAAACTACTACTAATACTACTACTACTACTACTCATTCAAATCGTTGAGATGAGTGTATGGTGGACATGATGGATTCTTTTTTTAGAGGCACTACATCACATGTACATGTGATGTCTGAGTCTGAGGCCAATATGCAAGAGTTGCAATCAACACGGTTGTACGAGGGTGCTGGGATGTCAAAACTACGAACTTGTCTCTCAATCTTGAATCTGCAAGCAAAGTATGGGTGGTCCGATACAAGTGTTTCGGCATTAATGAGGTTAGCTCCTACATTAATTTATCTCATAATTTGGATATTGTTTGTTTTGAGAATCATCATATTTTCTCAGTATTCAAAGCCTATGTATGTTTGAATTGCGATAGGTTGCTCCAGAAGATGTTCCCTGCACCAAATACCATGCCTGCATCAAGAGATGAAGCAAAGAAGATGCTGACAACAGTGAGTATGGATTATGATACCATCCATGCTTGTCGTAATGACTATATTCTCTTTCATCGCATGAGCATGGAGAGTTGGCTAGTTGTCCGGAGTGTGGGGAACAACAATATAGAGATGACTTGCAGGGTGAGCAGATCCCAGAAATGTCTTGAGACACTTTCCCATCATTGCTAGAATACAATACATGTTTCGATGCAAATCCATAGCGGAGTTGATGACTTGGCATGCTACACATCAGTCCACTGATGACACATTGAGGATTCCTGCAAATTGTGCTACTTGGAAGCACATAGACAATCAGTGGCCAAACTTTGTGAGGGAGCCATGCAGCTTACATCTTGGGCTCGCCATGGACAACATGAACCCTTTCGGGTTACACTCTTGGTGAATTACAATATCCCACCATGGTTAACAATAAAGAAGGGACACCTCATGCTTGTATTGCTTGTGCCAGGGAAGTACAAGGCCAAAATAATGGACATGTACATTGCACCTTTGATAAAGAAGTTACAGATCTTATGGAGAGGAGTGTGGGTCTTTGATATTTTTAGAGCTCCTAGACATGCCAATGACATTTTGGTTAGAAGAATCTTGATGTGGACCATGCATGACTCCCTAGGATATGGAGACTGCACAGGTATGTGGTTGTGTCTTTACATGTATAATGATACTTTTATGACTCTCTTTCTAGCACATATCTTATACTAACACATTCATCCATGCATGCAAGATTTGCAATAAGTGGGTACCATGCTTGTCCTATTTGTGGGAAGGGTTTGAGTGTGCTTGCATGACACTCCAAACATATGAGGAAAATGGTTTATGAAGGTCATGCTCGATATCTTCTGCTAGACCATCTCACGCGTTGAGGCCAACTTGATCCACCACCACCATATTTTAAGGCAAGTGACTAGATTCAAGTTTGGAGTGCAAATGGAGAGAAGCCTCCTCTTGGTATGAAGAGGCTATCTATCTTTCAGGAGCTTCCTTATTGGGGTCAGTTACAAATCAATCATCTCTTGGATCCCATGCATATCTTCAAGAATGTAGGGGCTACTATTTAGGCACACCTGATTGGTGACAAAGACTCCAGAGGAGTGCGAGAAGACTTGCGTGCTATGAATAGGATGCCTCATTTGTGGCCCCAAGTGCATGTTCATAAAGTTGTCCTCCCGAAAGCAACATGGATCCTCTCCAAGAGAGAGGAGGCAAAGGTCAAGGTGGACATTGCCTCTTTTCGAACACCGACATGATACATGCATTGCTTGAAAGGAGCATTCTCAAAGGACAATAAGCTTAGTGGGCTCAAGTCCCATGATTGGCACAAGGTCTTACAGGTATTCTAAGTTGTAGGATTAGTGTACCGATAATCATGATGCGTTACTGTAATTATGATTCTGTTATATTATTGACATGACTTCTTTGTTGCTTGGATAGTTCATCCTCCCAATTATAGTGAAAGGGTGCTTACAAGAAGATGTTAGAAATGCTATATTCAAGATCAGTGGTATTGTGAGGTATGCTTACTATCAACTCACATTGATTGCATTTTCTTCAATTTAAGTTGAATAATCTGTAGGCTAATTATGATACATGGGCACATGAAATAGGTGGATATCTCAAAAAGAGATCTCCATATTGAGCACTGAGAAGGCTAGGGTGGACTCCATTGAAGCCATATGCTTGCTTGAGAAGCACTTTCCCTTGAGCATTATGACAACTCAAGTGCACTTGCTTGTGCACATAGTTGATGAGGTGGCCATTGCAGGTACCGTTCATAGTCGGTGGATGTTTTTTCTTGAGCGGTTTATAAAAACTTTGAAGGTATTTGTAAGGTAGAGAGCAAGACCAAAAGCAAGCATGGTAGAGGGATGGCTTGTGCAAGAGTCATTAGTATATATCACGGAGTTTCCATGGATCCCAATATGTTGAAGGCTTGGCATAAAAAGGATGATGATGACATCATTGGTGAGGCTTCCCAAGGAAAAGGGATTGAAAGAAAGATGAGCGAAGAGAAAATGGAAAAATTCAATAAGTTTTGTTTCCTCAATATCAAGGAGATGTAGAAGTGGATTGAGAGATATGAAGTGGCCAAAGCAGAAAGAATAAATGCAAGGATGAGATTCAGAGTAATGCACAAGTGAGCGCAACCATATCCATGGGATCTCTCCCTTCTTTACACTCACATATCACTTGATTCGCTACAACATGTCACTTAATCTCTCCCCACTCACATGTCACTTGATTGGCTACAACTGGCTCTACGCAAAGCTGAATGCAATGGAGAGATAGTAAACGAGCGCGAGCGAGAGTTATCATCTAGATGTATGATGCATGTAAGTTTCTTATTTCTTGACGTAATTAAGTAATTATTTGTGGCAATATACGCTATAAAATAGATGCATCCTCATTGTTTTAATGATGCTCTTTTGCATTACAAAAAGTACAGTGCATTATGGTCATATGGATGACATTTTTGCATGGAACACATTAATTCAAAGAGAGTCACATATGATTGTGGAGTCATGGCTAACTTCACACAAGATAGTTGAGCAAGTGCTTCAGATTCCAATCTTCTCTCCTTGTAGTTTGATTATTGTGGGACCATATGCAAAATCTATGAAATTGATTTCAAACGATTTAGTATTTTCATTCTTGATGTAAAATGGTTTAGAACTATTTACAACGGTCCCCATGCTATAGTGAGGAAAGACAGTAGTGGTTTCTTTGCGATAGACTCAACCAAACTTTGCACCGATGAAAGTGATACTTTTGTTCTTCCCAATCATTGTGAGCAAGTGCATACTAATGATTTAATTAATTGAATGCTTTTATTTTTTAAGATCAATTGGTACATGTACTTAAGCAAAAATTCATATAATAGATGGCATTTGATACCCATCTTAAATATAGGTGGTTTTTCATCCGGATCATTTTGATCCAAGATGGTGGTACGTGATCCAAGTTGCACCACGAAGTAGACATATTTTTGAAGATAGAGATGTAGATATGGAGATGCCACTACCAATGCCGGATCCAATTGATCCAGATCGATCTAGTGAAGAAGATGAAGATCACAATATGAGCCAAGAGGAAGGTGCACATAATGACATCGAATGGGAGGAAGATGGAGATCACGATATTGAGGAAGAAGATGAAGATAAAGAATCACCCGGATTTATTGAAGAAGATAAAGTTTTAGGTGAACGTACGATGCCAGAGTACGATGATAATATAGGAAATCAACTCAGTATAGAGTTGGAGATAGACTTGTTTGGCATGCTGGACTTGGCTCAAGATGAAGCCATTGATTTTTTTATCTCAAACTTAGACATGAATATATGAGCTTCAAACTTGATGTACATGTTCTTGTATTTTTATTCTTTCAAAGGATCAAACATGTATGAAAAGAAAATAAAATTGTCATTGGGAAAAACTCTCTTTAGAGTCGGTATGGGAAAAAACACTCTCTTTAAAACATCGGTATAGGAAAGTGTCTTAGAGTCGTTATATAGCGACCTTTTACAAGTCTAGTAAAGGTCGGTATATACCCACCATTTACAAGTTTGGTAAAGGTTGGTATATACCCACCTTTTTAAACCCACCTTACATACCGATGATTAGCATACCGCGCGTGCTAAACTTCAGTGCTTAACCATCAGAACAAGGCTCATGTGTAGTAGTGGGACTCATACTGGACTTTTTTGTAAGAAAATTTGCATTAGAAAAGTCACAAAAGATGATTTTGAGGCCATACACCCAGGTGTTTGGATGACATAACCATTTGCTTCAAGAGTTTAGGTGTTTGGATGACATAACCATCTGCTTCAAGAGTTTTCTTACTTCCTTCGACAAGATCTTCATGACCTGAAGACAAGACACTGTAAACATTGATTGATACACATGGTTAATGGAATAACCATTAGCACAATAAAGGATATCAATGGTTAAATAAACTATCAAATGGTACATACTTGAGCATTTGGGTAGAGGAGAAAGATAGTGGTTCATTAAATCCATGGAAATGCCTACAAGTTCAAATGCCAAAGAAGCACTACAAATGCAACCATCACATTATAGTTCATGCATTTCCATAGCCTCATCTTCACTAAACAATGCTACATGGAATTCTAGAATGCTAGCATCATCTTCCTTTGGTAATGAAAAAGAAGGTTATGCTAGAAGCTATTTAAAAAACTTTACAAGATAGAGAAGAATGCATCATTTCAAGGTCAACTTATATAAAATTTGGCATGGACAATTTTGAAATGTCAAGAAACCATCAAAGAAAAGGATGCTAGAATGCAAGACATGTGATGAATTGAAAATGCCATTGAACATAATGTGAGCATTTTTTGAGGAAGATACATAAAATAAATTACATCATGTGCATGATGCTAGAATGTTGCATGCTTATTGGAGGAAGGAAGCTATTTCAAATAGCAATAAATCCATATGTATCACCATTGATGGCATGGATTAGATCACAACAGCATTATCAAGGTACGACTGCACCCCGGCTCAAATGGAGGGCAAACATGGACTGAAATAATACATATGAAGAGTATTAGTACATGAATACCGACTATTTTGTGACGTATGGATTGATTCTTTTCATGAATGTGGTAGTAAAAAAGTGATGACATCCATCATGAAAGAAATACAAAAGGTCAAACATGCATGTGGATGTTTGCATCTCATTTTCAAGTTGCATATATAGGTTACCTCACACGTGGATGTTTACCTCTCATGTGGATGTTTTATTACAAGAAACAAGAAGATTAAAAGAATGGCAGATTACAATAGGGAAAATATGCATCATCCAATAGAAAAAAGGAAGAGAGAGAGAAAATCTATTTGTAATTCGGCATATGTTGAATGCCATTTCGCATAAAGAAAGGGTTAAATATGTATGGTATGTAGACTCAGGTACATCAAACTACATGAGCTATCATCTAGACTAGTTTACTTATTTGTAGCAGCCTAAGGGGCTTGGCTTTGTTGAGATAGGACATGATACATGTCATACAATTGTTCATATTGGCAAAGTTCCTTTGAGCATGAAAAATGGCAAAAACAAAGTTGGACACTAACCATGGGATAGGTTAAATACACCTCCGGTAAGAGGGAGTTACTAGAACAAAGTAGTGGGATCATTTTGTAACTGAAGGAATAGTTGTAACTATCCCTAACAGCATTCCTTAGTGGCCTGATCCACCACATAATGTTTTTGACTATGACTGTTACATTTTGAAACTTATTGTTGCCTTACAACAGTCGGTGGACTGATCTCCGATGGCTATAAACCTTGTATCAGCTCTTGTTGAGAGTTTGAGTTGTTGAGTTGATGTATTCTCTACCAAAACAGAATATACAAGAAGCATACTACCTTTTGCAAGATTTCTTCTCTATTCTTTTTACATCTCATGATAGTTTTTTGTAGTCTGATTACTTTCGGACTATACTCCGACTGCTGGCACCTTGTTGTCAGGAGTGGAGATGTGTTTGTGTTTTTCACTTATCTGAAGACACTCTGAACACTATTGGCAATCCTACCCAGAATTGTCGATTTTTGCTCACATCACAACAAGCGACACTTTGATTACAGCGTGAAACAACAACAAAGAAACATACAAACCGCAACTCCGAAAACAACAAAGCTCCCAACTACGTCATAGGATCACACCTGCATGTATAAAGCTGGAGAATACACCAGCGATTACAAACAACATCATAAACTGCATGCAGTAGCAATTGTCGGAAAAAATACAAAATTCTATTCTAGTGAATACACATACAACAACAAGACCCTAGCAAATGCAAAGAAAGACCCCTACAAACGCAACAAAAAGCAAAAAATAGCTGACAGTTGGACTCCTATTGGAATAGCGATGTACAATAGCAACATCAACAAGACACCAAAGCAAGCACTGTACATCAAGGTCGGCAAAGAAGATCACAACATCGACATTACAATTTCACAGTGAAGGCAGCAAACACCATATTAGGGAATTTGGGAGAATCCCAAGTACACCAAATCCTTTCAAGATTTTGTCAAAACTCCCTCATGTGGCATATAATTTGGAAGCTCTTAAAGAGTATGTTCTAAATGCATATTCTTTGGTAGATTTCAAGATGTCATACTCAAGATACTTTGGAAAGTACATTGATAGGAAAATTCCCAAAGTATTGGGATTGTCCTAAATTTACTAATATGGTGTTAGCATGCAAAGCTTAGCTGACAGCAATGCATTCCTAACACCTGATAAGCTATTGTAATCCCACCTCTCTCGTTTTCCTTTCATGGAACGACTAGCCCGTGTTGGATAGCTTCGAAGAGGAAACATCGCCTAGCCATATTGGTATTGCATATTTTACAAGAAATAGAGCTCGGGTAGAGGCTGCTTCCCAAACAGATGATCCAGAGGATATCTTTCATGACCCTGATTATATTCCTAGTGGGACAAGTTCCTCTAATAATTCCCTACGTAGCCAGGAGGTGCACGAGGCAAAAACTGAGCTAGAGAGATTAACGCTATCCACTCCAACACAGAAATTACTACAAAGAACACTTGCCACTAATATTGTAGCCAATGTCTTTATGACTGCAAGGAAGCAACTGAATTTCAACCCCCTCCCACCACGTCCAAAGAAGAAGAAAAAGAAGCTTGTCAAAGTTCAAGTTCAAGTTCACGCTCAACAAAAAATGTAGAACGCATTGGTCAAATTTGTAAGATTTACTAGCAAGAAAGGTCAAGATCCTGACATCCATGTTGGGCAATTTGAGACAAGGTGGATAGCTAGTGGATTTGGAAAACTGCTAGATGATACCAAGAAGGAGAAATTTGCTGCAATGTTCAATGGTAAAGCACAATGAATTGGTTTATGCAGTATGGCATTACACATTTTCACACTTATGATGAATTAAATATTGCTTTCTTAAGTCATTTTAGGAAAGAGCAAACACCAAAGGACATCTTGAAAAAGATGAGAAATGAAGCTGTGGTTCCACTCGAATTCGTAATACCCAATCTATGCATAGCAATACCAGAACATATGGGAGACCATGCATCTCTAAAAGAAAGGCTCTACTAATCAAAGAAGCATATAGAGACCAAATTAGTTGCCTACCATGCCATGACAACAAAAAAACGAAAAAGGAAGGCATGGTTTGATAGAGACCTCAAAGACAAAGACATCAAGGAAGGTGACCTGGTTTTGTTGTACAATACCAAAGTCCATAAGGGCAAGCTCAAATTTCTAGGTCAAGGACCTTATAGAGTCAAAAAAATGAACCCCATCGGAGCTACGCTGCTAGAAACACTGGATGGAGTCCAGTTCCCAACAACAATAAATGGGAGCCAACTAAAGCGCTACTACATCAACATGCAAGCCATCCCCAACAATAATGAAGATTTAGGGGCCCCAAGTCTTCCATAGTTAGGACTAGATTGTATCATGAGCACTCACTAGCATATGTACGACTTTGCACATATAGGTAGTTTTCAATCGATTTCAACCTAGGGCTTAGAGGTGATGACTAAGTCCTAGCTGCCCTATGATTCCTTTAGCAAATTAAGATATAGGCACAATGCCCACCTTACTAGTCATGCATAGCACACCCACATGTTTCGAGCACCACGAATAAATTGCACAAATAAAAGCCCCAAGAGATACTTGTTTTGATCCACATGCACGGCACCCTCATCACAAAAAGAGTAAAATGCATTAGCCACTCACAAAAGCACAGGGGATTCACTAGTAGTAATAAGGAGACGTCACCTGTGTGCAATAAATATATGAAAATTCCCCTTTTCTACCCCCTATTTATGGGACCTTACCTTATAAAATGTACCTTCCTTCCCTTATATAACCCCCCTCCCTTACACTCATGTGGTACCATACAATAAACCCTAGTGGACGCCCCAGGCATAAAAGAAACAAACACTCTTAGCACATGGCACTTTATTGGCACTGTCAAACTGGGACTTGATTCATGTGTGAAATGCCAGGGTGAAGATAGTCCAATAAGATGGGAAAAAGGCCTACAACGCCCTCATCAAAGTGACACCATGCCAAATGGCCCAAGCCTCAACCTCAATAGCCCTCCTCAAACCACCAACCTAAAGAAGGAAATGGTCCAGAATCACCAACCAAGAGGTTAGCACCAAAATGGCCACTGCTAGTGGTTCTAGATATTGATACTAATGGGCAAATAAATGCAACATGCCAAGAATATATGCCAAGAGGAGGACTCTACACCCCTCTCAACACAAGATATAGAGGACGTTGAAATGTTGATATTACCGCCAAAATGGGAATTAGACCCTCCACCTACTCTCAATGCGGATCACATGGATGGGCGACAATCCGAACAGATTCTAGAGAATGACAATGTGGAACTCTACCAAAGAATCCTACAACTCAGTTCAGTCTTAAGAGCTCCCACAATAAAAGGACTCGAGCATGGAAATCCCAGAGGATACCATGCCACATAATGACTTTGCAAGTGAGCCAAATAGCATGCCTCTCCAAAAATCACGTCACCAACATTGACGACTCCACGACTCTAGAGGCACAACCCCCAAATGTCTCTAGTGGCATCATACAACAGATTTTTGTTCAAGGAATAGATCAAGATTCCACATGGGCACATGGGAGTCAACTTTATGTCTAATACAAGCAAGGCTATAGCACATTCCATGGTCTCAATTATTTGCTACCATGGCGTCAAATGAGAAAGAAAGAGAAATGGAAAGAAAAATGCTCCCATCACTCCAAACCAAGTTGCAAAGTATCGAGATTGAAATTCATAAGCTCAAGGAAAGCATGGCAGAACAAATGCAGCAACAGCTCTTTGCACAAAATGCTCTAGCAGAAAGTAGAAAGGATGCTCAACAAGCCATGGTTTCTCTCCAGGAAAAACACCTATAGCTGTCTGATGCCTTGAATAGAAAGGAAGATGTCGAGTTATCCCTCTCCCAAATGCGAGTCACTTGTGATGTTATCAAGAAGGAAATCGGACACTTAAATGAAAGATTACTACATAAAGAGGATCAATTCCATGCCACAATAGACACAAACAATGAGTTGTAGAATAGCCTCAAAGAAGGTAAACATCAAATTCAAGCCCTAGAGAAGGAATGCATGGCATCAAAGGAGATACTTGCGAACACCAAAGCAAAACTGGATGCTCAAGAGCAAGCGATACTCCAACTCCACATGCTTAATGATCAATTTCCAAGGCATCCAAAAGTAGCTCAACAATTCAATAGTCTAAAGGTTGCATACACCTCCCTCCCTCCCTCCTTCTACACTCTCCTCCCTCTTCCTCCTCCTTCCTTGTCCCCCCTCCTCAACCCTTACCCCTCAAATCTGCAAAGGAGACTATCTTTCCACTCCTTAACCTTGGACTCCTCTAGGCTCCTAAACCCTATAACCCCCTCTGAACCCTGGAACTCCTAATTAGCTCTCTCAACCCTGTCCCCCTTTCAACCCTGAGATCCCCTTCTAAACCCTTGAACTCTCGTGGAGGCAAGAGCCTCCATCAATCCTTATGATCAAGCTCTTTTTCTCATCCACGCGTGCATGAGATCTCCTTTCCATGCTTTAGCCTATACCTCTCACCGAAACACGACCCGAAGACCTATGCTACACTTGTGAACACCTATGCTACAATGAGCAACGACACGACTATAGGTGACCAACACCCTCAGAACCTGCACATGGGAGAAATATTGACAACACTCTACTAGTTCTTCATACAACTCTTCACTAGTTCTCCAAACCTCCATAGTCTAGTTCTTCACACAACTCCTCTACATGAAGGAATGTAAAGATAAACGAGTACTGAACCCGTGCTTTGCATGAGCAAAGATGCATGACCATCCTCAACCACTCCCCATCTGAAGGTGGATCTTTGATTTTTAAATTTTGGCTAAGTCTTAACCCATGGCTATGAGACCTTCCATCTCCTCCTTTCATTCCATTAACCTTCCATCTCCTCCTTCCTCGCGAAGGTGACCTTCCATCTCCTCCATTCCATTGACCTTCTATCTCCTCCTTGCCCCTAAAGTTGCCTCTTGTCTTTCCACCTCCTCCCTAAAGCCTACCTCTTGTCTTTCCACCTCCGCCTCCAAGCCTCCACATCTGTCCTGAACCCGTGCTTTACACGGGCAAAGATGCATGACCATCCTCAACCACTCCCCATCTGAAGGTGGATCTTTGATTCTTAAATTTTGGCTATGTCTTAACCCATGGCTCTGAGACCTTCCATCTTCTCCTTCCTCCTTGAGGTGACCTTCCATCTCCTCCATTCCATTGACCTTCTATTTTCTCCTTGCCCCTAAAGCTGCCTCTTGTTTTTCCACCTCCTCCCCAAAGCCTACCTCTTGTCTTTCCACCTCCTCCCCCCTCCAAGTCTCCACGTCTGTACTAAACCCATGCTTTGCGTGCTTTGCACAGGCAAAGATGCATGACCATCCTGAACCACTCCCCATCTGAAGCTGGATCTTTGATTCTTAAATTTTGGCTAAGTCTTAACCCATGGCTCTGAGACCTTTCATCTCCTCCTTTCATATAACCTTCCATCTGCTCCTTCCTCCCGAAGGTGACCTTCCATCTCCTCCATTCCATTGAATTTCTATCTCCTCTTTGCCCCTAAAGCTGCCTCTTATCTTTCCACCTCCTCCCCAAAGCCTCCTTCTTGTCTTTCCACCTCCTCCCCCCTCCCCATCCAAGAGCTCCTTCTTCGTGACACGTGGCAGGCTCTTCTCCTCCAAGCTGCCACGTGTCCTCTCCTCTTTTTCTGGGTATCCATGGTTAATAGGTTCAACATAAAACATGAAAAATAGATATTGTTATAACAATGGATGCACATTGCATCACAAGAATGGATGTACATTGCAATGTGAAAAGGAGGGACAACCAAAACTTGAATCTGGTGCAGGTATTTCATGGGGCATATTGGAGTTAGAACAAGTTGAAAGGAATGGTCAGTAAATTACTGAGGAGGTTGCAAGGCAAGACACAAAAAGTGGACAAGAGATGTGAGTGAGAAAGTATAGGATGGCATGTGGCCTCGCTTACATGGTAGTGCAACTGAAATGAGTTCTAGGAGGATGCATAAAGAGCTAGGTATATGCCCTTTAATAGAATAAAGAGCGAGGTATAGACCCTTTAATAGAATATTAGAGGTGGATGATCAAACTAGCTATCACAAATAAAAATGTAATAAATGTGTGTATGGTGTGATAGTTTAATTCAACCAGTGGACATGAGGTGACTTGAGAGATTATGTCATCTATAAATACTGGGTACAGTAATAACACTTATTGCATTGGACCGAACTTAATGAGTATGGCAAGAGAATACACTTTACTAGAGCAGGCCGGACCTAAAGGGCGCACATCTGGTAAGTAGACGTTATGCTTTAGCATCATCTTGATCACTTGGTAGAGTTGCAAGCCAAGGAAGCGGGGAAACACCCGTTTGTTCCTTGATTGTGGTAAATAGTGGGGGGATTGTTTTGAAAATGTTTGCCATTTCATGCATCGCATTGCTAGAATTAGATCCTCCAGATGCATCCGAGGTGGACCAGAGAGAGATCTTTGGGTTGAGTCCTTGGATGGCATCTGCATTGATACGGCCCATGTCTTGGTAAACACGGCGATCGAGGAGGAGGTAGTCGTGGAGGGAAGAGGCATTGCCTCCAAATGCATCGAGCATTGTGCGCGCATAAGTACCTTGGGCCTCGGCCATGGCCAGGAGACCCACGGCCTCTTGCTTGCAAGCATAAAGCTTGGCATCTGCCTCCTTCATGGCAGCATAGAGAGCGGCCTCAGCAGTGCATTTGCGGGACTCGGCAGAGCATTGCCGCTCGTAGAGGGCGGCATCGGCGACACGCTGACGTTCGTAGAGTGCAGTGTTGGCAGACTGCAAGCTAGCTTCGTACTGGACGATGGCGGGAGCGAGGAGGGTGGCACGGAGGCGTTCGGTTTCGACGGACGCGAGGTGGAGATGGAGGTCCTTCTGGAGCTTGGCCTCACAGATGGCAGAAGCCTTGGAGGCCTCAATCTTGGCAAGGTCAGCCTGCTGGGTGCAGAGGGCAGCTTTGGTAGCAAGAGCAGCATCAGCTTGGGCGATCTCAGCAGCCTTGGAGTTCTGATAGATTTTGGTATCGGCTTCAATCTTGAGCTCCTGCTGCCTCGCCAGCCCCTCCTGTTGCTTCCCATACACCCTCGTCTCTGCCTCCACCTTCGCTGCATTCTGCCTTGTTAGCCCTTCCCTCTCCTTCGCCCCCATGTCCCCTCTGTACCTCGCCTCCGCCACCTCCACCTTTGCCTGATTCGCCGCCTCCTGCTGCGTCTTCTGCCCCAAATATGAGAAGTACTCATGCCCCTTCACGTCCACCAGCTGCTTCACGTTCGCATTGTAGATTTGCAGCCCGAACTCGTTTAACTCCACCTGCACTTTCTCGAACACTTCCTTCTTGAACTCCTTGGTCCCCTTAAAAATCTCCTCCATCGTCATGCCGGCTGCCAGCACTCGCGTCTCTCCTTCGATGATGCCCTGCACCAGCTCATTCAAATCGTGGGGGATCTTGTCGTGCGGAGCCACGAGCTTCGCGTAATTCTGCAGGGCGTCCATGTCATTTGACCTTGGACCGATCGTGAAGACGGCGGGCAGGATGAAGGGGAGCTTCTCAGCACTCATAGCTTGGACATCGAACGTGTAATTCACCGGAGAGATATCGAAGACAGTGCAACGCTGGCCCGGCAGGATCCATGCCTTTTTGGCTAGCTTGACGTCTGGAATGCGGAACCCAGTTATAACGAGAAACTCGGACGCTTTTGCCACCTTCCACATTTGTCAAGGTTTGGCCAACAAGGACGGAGCGGAAATGAACGGGAGAGTGACTTGGGCACACTATACAAAATTGCAAACTCAGCAAAGGATGGTGTAAAAGGCAACCGCGGCGGGCTTTCTTACAATCTACAAGAGTAGCAAGAGTAAAGACAACTCAATATTCTCACGTCAAGAAAGCACATAACAGCAATGCAGCAGAAAGCTAAGAAATGAGCGTGATGTGCATGTAAGGTGGAACTCTGGGAGACGCAAGAGTGACTGAATAGCGGAGGGTGGCGAGTGTGTAGAAAAGCTAGGAGCCAAAACTGTGAACGCGATTTGGATTCGAGAGGCAAGCTCTCGTAATATAGAGAGAGAGCGACGAAAGCTTGCAGGAACCTGCTGCTTGACTTGAATGACTGGACTAAACGAACACGTCGGGAGACAAATATATGCTTTTGAATCATCGTAGCGTGTTGCCTACCTCACAAGAAAAAATTACACTCTATCGCCTTCTTTTCAAGAGCTTTCAACTTTCAATTCAAGCTCAGAGCTTTCATACTAGAACCATGCTCCATAGTTTCAATTAGATCTTGACTTTTAAAAATACTTAAGAAAAGTAGCATTCCCATTGTCCATGGTCAAGTTAATTTATTCTTATTTGGGTCCTCAAGGTGCCTAATTACTTTAACTTTACAAATTTTTACTTTAACTTTACAAATTTTGATGAAACCTGGCAATTCTCTTGGTTTTGGATAGACTCGGGAAAGTCCGATTTGGAATTGTTATTTGACCGAGGTGGTGTATCCTTAGGAAGGGGGCAACAACCTTATGACAAGTTTTTGGGGAAAATCCTTAAATGGCCTTTTAGCCTAAGTCATTTACACTTTCTACCTCATAATTATTGGGTCTCCTAAATTCAAAAATTCATTATCTACACATTCTAGCATCGAATTCCCTTGAGATTTGCTCCATCAGGTTTGTAATTTTGTGTTTCGATTGTTTTTGCTTTCAATAATTGCATTTGATATGCAAAACTCCAAGAATTTGCAAGATTCACTAGGAAAAATTAATTGCATTTGGTGTGGTTGGTGCACAGAGGTGTGGCTGGTGGTGGGCCGGTGCTTTGGGTGAGCTTTTGGGTTGCACTGTTAATGAGCTTTGCAAGTAGTCACATGGTACCTGCAATAGCCACCTCATCAACTATGTGCACAAGCAAGTGGACTTGAGTTGTCATAATGCTTGAGGGAAAGTGCTTCTCAAGCAAGCATACAGCTTCGATGGATTCCACCCTAGCCTTCTTGATGCTCGATATGAAGATCTCTTTTTGAGATATCCACCTATTTCACATGTCCATGTAAGATATTTTCATAATTAGTCTACAGATTCATCAGTTTAAATTGAAGAAAATGCAATCAATGCGATTTGATAGTAAGCATACCTCACAATACCACAGATCTTGAATATAGCATTTCTAACATCTTCTTGTAAGCACCCTTTTATTGTAATTGGGAGGATGAACTATCAAAGCAACAAAGAAGCCATGTCAACAATATAACATAATCATAATTACGCTAATGCATCACGATTATCGGTACACTAATTCTACTTAGAATACCTGTAAGACCTTGTGCCAATCATGGGACTTGAGCCCACTAAGCTTATTGTCCTTTGAAAATGCTCCTTTCAAGCAACGCATGTACCCTGTTGGTGTTTGAAAAGAGGCAATGTCCGCCTTGACCGTTGCCTCCTCCCTCGTAGAGAGGATCCACGTTGCTTTCGGGAGGACAACTTTTCCCGAAGCATGCACTTGGGGCCACAAACGAGACATCCTATTCATAGCACGCAAGTCTTCTCGCACTCCTCTCGAGTCTTTGGAACCAACCAAGTGTGCCCAAATAGTAGCCCCCACATTCTTGAAGATATGCATGGGATCTAAGAGATGATTGATTTGTAACTGACCCCAATAAGGAAGCTCGTGAAAGATCAATAGCCTCTTCATACCAGGAGGAGGTTCCTCTCCATTTGCCCTCCAAGCTTGAATCCAGTCACTTGCCTTCAAATATGATGGTGGTGGATCAAGCTGACCTCCACGTGCGAGATGGTCGAGCGGAAGGTATCGAGCATGACCTTCATAAACATTTTTCCTCATATGTTTGGAGTAGCGTGCAAGCGATTTCAAACCCGATCCACAAATAGGACAAGCATGGTACCCACTTGTAACAAGTCCTGCATGCGTGCATGAATGTGTTAGTATAAGACATGCGTGCGAAAGAGAGTCATAAAAGCATAATCCTATATTATACATGTAGAGACACAACCACATACCTGTGCACTCTCCATATCCTGGGTAGTCATGCATGGTCCACATCAAGATACCCCTGACCAAAATATCATTGGTATGTCTAGGAGCTCTGGAAATATCAAAGACCCGCACTCCTCTCCATAATATTTGTAACTCCTCTATCAAAGGTGCCATGTACATGTCCATATTTTTTGCCTTGTACTTTCCTGGCACAAGTAGTGCAAGCATGAGGTGTCCCTTTTTTATTGTTAGCCATGGTGGGATATTGTAATTCACCACGACTATGGGCCATGTCGACCAAGATGTCGAGCGTAACCCGAAAGGATTCACGCCGTCCATGGCGAGCCCAAGATGTAAGTTGCATGGCTCCCTCACAAAGTCCGGCCACTGATTGTCTATGTGCTTCCAAGCTGCACAATCTGCGGGAATCATCAATGTGTCATCAGTGGACCGATGAGATGCATGCCATGTCATCAACTCTGCTATAGATTTGCATCAAAACATGTGTTGTATTCTTGCAATGATGGGAAAGTGTCTCAAGACCTTTACCGGTATCCGCTCACCCTACAAGTCATCTCTATATCGTTGTTCCCCACACTTTGGACAACTAGCCAAATCTCCATGCTCACGATGAAAGAGAATACAATCATTACGGCAAGCATGGATGGTATCATAATCCATACCCACCATTGTTAGTATCTTTTTCACTTCATCTCTTGATGCGGGCATGGTATTTGGTGCAGGCAACATCTTCTGGAGCAACCTATCACAATTCAAACATACATAGGCTTCGAACAATGATGATTCGGTATACACTAATCCATACATGATGATTCTCAAAACAAACAATATCCAAATAATGAGTCAAATTAATGCAAGAGCTAACCTCATTAAGGCGGAGACACTTGTATCCGACCACCCATACTTTACTTGCATATTCAAGATTGAGAGACAAGCACGTAGTTTAGACACCCTAGCACCCTCGTACAATTGTGTTGATTGCAACTCTCGCATTTTGACCTCAGACTCTGACATCACGTGTACATGGGATGTAGTGCCCCTAAAAATAGAATCCATCATGTCGACCATACCCTCGTCATCATCCGAGAGACTATAGTCTTGCTCAAAGTGTGAAGGTATATGCGTACCCTCATCAGCCTCCTCATCTTGTTTTAAGATTTTGTGTAAATATAAGATCTTCTATTTCCTGGTATCCAATATTAACCGCGAACTTAAATAGCTTTGACTTACCGATAATCCATCAACATGTGCAACACCAATGGTGGGTACTGGTTCGGGCTCCTCCCCATACATTCGCAAGTGGCACATGATAATACGACATTGATGTCGTACTTCTCTCTTGCAATGAGTGCAATGATAGTATAACCTCTCCATAAGCCACTTTGTGCTCCCGGGCATTGGTGCATCATCGGACGATCCCTTCCATCTACACTTATAAAATCACAACATAAGTTGCAAGAAAATATATTAACAGTTATAAAATAGCATCTATGAGCTTCTTTTTTAACTAAGAACATAAAGTGTCTTAAAGCATCACTATATAGCGACGTTTTGCTCTGTTCCGTCACTATATAGCAACGCTTTTAATTAAAAACGTCGCTATATAGCAACGGAAAAGCATCGCTATATAGCGACGCTGGGGGTTAAAATTGAAACCCGATGCGATGCGCGGCGCTTTCTTTAGCACTCTCTAATCTTTGAAGTAAGCAAGGCAATCTCTCCTCCCACCTATTTCGGATGACCTCCCACCTATTTTCGACGACCTCCCACTCTATTCTCCACTCCTCACCCCTCTCCTAGCTCTTGTGCTCCCTCTCCACCCTTCTCTCTCTTTGGTTTCTTGAAAGGAAGTTTTTCAAGAGGTGAGTCTCTTTCAACAATGTAGGTAGGTTTTTTGTTAGATTTCATTTTGTGAGTGCTTCTCCTTGTATTGCTAAACCTATAAACTAGTTTTCATGCTAGATTTCAAAGGATTGAAACAAAAAATGAGATTTCAAGAAAGAAAGAAGACTCACCTCTTCTAGTCTTTTTTGTATTTCTCTTCCTTCTCTTTCTCCTTGTCTCCTCAATCTCCTCCTTTCAAGAAGTTGCTTTTGTAATCTCCTCCTTCCTCTAACATCTTATTTAAAAAATGGTATGTTTCCTCTCTTTTGTAGGGCCAATCCACAACACCGAGCGGGATGTACTATTCCAGGTAAGTGCTTCCTCTTTTTTCCATTTGTTATTTTTGTTATTTGCATTGGTCTTAAGCGCTAGCTGCAGTGATGGGCGTAGGAACCCTCTCTTCCCCTCTCTTTCCTCTTCTTTCCCTGATCTTCTCTCCTCTTCTTTCCCTCCTTTCCTTCTTCTCTCCTTCAATCTTTCAATCTCTTTCCCCCTCTTTTTCCCTCTTTCCTTTTCCTCTTCTTCTCTCTTTCCCCCTTCTCTTATGTTCATGCATAAGCATAAGCATGAGCATATGTCTCCTTCTCTTATGCTTATGCTTATGCTTATGCTTATGCATAAGACTCCTCTCATGCATAAGCATAAGCATGAGCATATGTCTTCTTCTCTTATGCTCATGCTTATGCTTATGCTTATGCATAAGACTCCTCTTATGCATAAGCATAAGCATGAGCATAAGAGAAGAAGACATATGCTCATGCTTATGCTTATGCATGAGCATAAGAGAAGTAGACATATGCTCATGCATAAGAGAAGTAGACATATGCTCATGCATAAGCATGAGCATATGTCTCTTTTTCCCTCTTCTTCTCTCTTTCTTTCCCTCTTTCCCCTTTTCCAATCTCTCTTTCCTTTCCCTCTTCTTCTCTCTTCTCCTCTTTTCCCTCCTCTTTTCCTCCTCTTCTCCTCTTTTCCCTCCTCTTTTCCTCTTCTTCCTATTTTCTTCTTCCTCTTCTTTCCCTCTTCTTCCTCTTCTTTCCCTTTTTCCTTTCCCTCTTCTTCCTCTTCTCCTCCACTTTCTCTTTTTCCTCTTCTCTCCTCTTCTTTCCCTCTTCTTTCCCTCTTCTTCTCTCTTCTTTCCTTCTTTCCTTTCCCTCTTCTTCTCTCTTTCCCCTCTTCAATTCTCTTTTCCTTTCCTTCTTCTTCCTCTTTTCCTTTGCCTATGCTTATGTTTGTTTTTTGTTTTTTGTTTTCGTGTTTGTGTCTATGTTAGACATGGGATCACGTCGCATGTCCAACGAGTACGGACAGCCTCGCAGGAGGAGACATCACGATCTATATGCTCCAGAGGACTTTGATTCCTCTCAAGCGACACCTGAGGGGACTACCCCTGGTCCGACTCCTCTCGGACCTAGCACTGCAACTACCCTTAGTCCAACTCCTCTCGGACATAGCACTGCGACTACCCCTCGGGGAACTCCTTTGCTAGTCATGCATGGCTTTGTTGGGAGTCCCGACGAGTTTGTAGCGCAAATGAGCGATGAGGAGGCAACGAGATTCTTCTCTCTGCTATCTCAAAGGACCTCAGCAATTCCCTCCCCTACACCAATGGCTGGACGTATTGCCCAGCCGTCCCCTCGTGCCCCTTCGACCAAGGGGTCATCACCTGCGCGTGCCTCTCGTAAGGGAAGGAAGAGTAGGAGGGGCGGCTTATGTTGTGCTGACTTGGGAGATGTAGACGAGTCAACACACTCACATCCCTACAGGTCTCCACTTGGTCTGGAGACATAGTATCAGTCAGGTCCCTTGCCCTCTCCTACTCCCACTACTACTCCTTGCTCCAGAAGCGCTCGCACAGCTTCCACTCCTTCTGACTCTGCTACCATCAGTCCTCCTTACTCATCAGGGGATCTCTCGTATCGAATCACGGCTACCGGAGAGATAATAGAAGATAGAAAGGGTAAAGCAGTGATGGCCACCATGAGGCGATTGATGAGTCATCACTTCAAGAGCGGCATTGCTACCGATTGGCGGTATCAAGATGACCAAAAGAAGCAGGCGGTCATCGATGAATTAAAACAAAAATACCCTAACCTGCCAAATTGGGAGTTTAATGAGAATTATCTGTGAGAGCGCATGGGTTTGGTCTTGAAGCATCGTAGATCAACCTTGCATACTTCCATCACAAACGGGTTGGCTAAACCCAGTTGGGCAGACAAAGCTGATTGGAAGTTCTTCAAGAAGCAGAATAGGGACCATCCTGAAATGTTCGAGGGTCAGAGGAGGGCTGCAAAGAGACGGCTGAACATCGTAGGTACTTCGCACTTTGGTGTAGGAGGACGGTTGGCATTCGAGGCAACCGTGGTAAATCTACTTCTTCTCATTTAATGTATTGTTCTATTTGTTTTACTACATATTACATGCACTTTAGCTAACTCTAACTCTCGTAAGTTGGATCCACAGCAAGCTGCGATGGGTTGTCTTCCTACAGATGTAGAGACGCAATGCACATTTCACATAGGAACAAAGCCGTGGTTTATTGAGCAAGAGGCAATGGGAGCGACGGTCGATTGGGCTGAGGTGGCTGCTTGCACAGTATAAGTCTACTCCTACTTGTAATCTCACTTTTTGAATTGTTTTATTCTTTAAGTTCCAATCTAATTTTCAATTTATATGGTTCACTCTTAGGGTCAAAGCTCAAGCGTCCCATCACCGGAGGCGAGCGATCACCATGGCCAGGGATCAGACGCACGTGACGAGGATCAGGGAGAAGGCGCAGCTCACGAGGACCAAGGATCAGGCCGACGAGGACGAGGACAACGAGGACAATTCGAATGAGTAGTAATAGTAGCAGTTTGCATTTTCTTCACCATGTATGTCATTTTTGTATATCCGCTCATTTGAGCAATTTTGTATCACCCTTTCAAAAGGGTAATTTTGTAACAAACAATGTTGTATATGTTCGACATGTATATGCTTTTGTTGCTCGATCATTTCATTTGAGCGATTTTGTATCACCCTTTTTACAAGAGAAATTTTGTTATAAAAAACCTTTTTTTGTAATTACAAAAAAAAAAGCATTAGTGGGTCCAAACAGGGCTTGCTATGGCCCTGTTTAGCCCCACTAATGCTTTTTTTAAAGTTCTGTTAATCGTCGCTATATAGCGACGTTTACCAGTGTCGTTATATAGCGACGATTATTAGTGTCGCTATATAGCGACGTTTAATAGTGTCGCTATATAGCGACGCTTTATAGTGACGGTTCTTTTCCGACGCTTTTAACGGCTTTAATAACGACGTTTATGCTCGTTTAAAAAAAAAATTAATGTAAAAAGCGTCCGTATTTTTGTCGAAAAAGGGCCTATGTCTTGTAGTGGTTGCAACGATCAATGCAAGCCGCATATGCATCCCAAGATCCAAACGTGAGGGGAAAGCAAGCCATGAAGCACATAATGGACGTGGCTCATGCTACCCTCCTACCGACAAGAAGAGATGAGGCATGCACAATTGCCAATGCAAGCATCTTCCATGATCCAAATGGTTGGAATTACGATTGCATCAATGTAGCGGTCTCCAACGATGACATTGCAAAGGTATGGGATTGCGTCGATGCCGCACATGGACAGTGGCCCATCAAGAATTGTCACCACCCCTCTATGAGGGAGAATGCATACTACATTCACTGCATGATCAAATCTGATAAGCCTCATAGTAGCAGGGCTAGTCTTGCATCGCTTCAGCCATCAACACCATCTTTGCATATCAAAAAAATTGTGTTTTAAGTAAATTGCATTTTAAACAATTGCAAATTAAAAGGTTTGCATCATGAAAGAATTGCATTTTAAGTTGATTGCATTAAAATTGCATTTTAAAAGAAAAGTAACTCTCCTGGAGGATGCTGCTCGAGATGATCCCTGCATGGTTACGAAAATGGCCATCAGAGTGTGTACTGTATCTGTCCAAGTATTGGCCAAGATCTGAGAAGGGTGAACCTGAGAACCCTCCAAAGCCTCAGTGCATCTGGCTCTCCAAATGTGCCATGCTGCAATGCTAGCTAAGACCTTCCATGGAGAGTCAACCGAGGAATGAACAGCCCTGAAGAGAGTGGTTGGAACATCCTCTAGAGAGCACGAGTCCACAAGGTTAATTGGATGTGAAGAGCCCAAGAGGAGTCGAGTCTCTCAAAGAAGACCTGGGGCCCTAAAAGAGTAAGCCAAGCCAATGATCCCTAGCTCAAGGAAGGCGAATAAAAGTGCTGAGAAGTCTTGCCATCCCCTTCCATATGATTCTCGCTGTCTGCAATCCCAAAGGCAGTGCTGTATTATTGGAGATCCATTTTTATAGGGGAGGTGGTAGGATTTACTTCTATAGAGCAGCAGGTTATTGGCTACTTGGGAGTACAAAATAGGTTGGTGTTTGAGCTAGGACCATCTAGTGATGAGGGACTCCCTTCAATTCTCAGCTTGCTAAAGAGCTTACCTGATGGAATCGAGTACAAACCTAAGTGTCACAGATAGTTTGGGTAGCAACTGCCTCTTTGATCTCCATGCTGTCATATCTTTCGATAATGCTTTGATTCTTGGATAGGCAAACAATCCTTCTCTATTTCAAAAAGTTGAAAGTTTCCTAACAGCAGAGGCATACTCTGTCCTACCCTCAAAGAAACGTCCAAGAAGATCATGCCACGACTGCATTATCTATACATCCGTCTCTATCCGATAATCCCACCATTGCACATCTAATATATGGGCGGCATAGTGCAAAGAGTTGTGAGCTTGATTCCATCATTTTCACACCATCTTTTGCAACACGGTTCGCTTAGTCATGCTATATCCACCTTCGCCTGGCCTTGCATCTTCCTTCAAAACATCCCTCTCAGTAGTCCACCATGCTGTATAAGCACTTCCCATGTGTGGCCCTTTCAGATCCAACCTACAGATTGCAAACCAGATTGGCTTCATAGCTTCCACTGCATCGGATATCCTCTTCCAAAACACCAGATTATTAATCAATGCATTTAGGTCTCCAAATTCATTACGAGAGTTGTTTGAGCATGCCTTGGCTATCCACTTTGTGGCTTCTACACTGAATAGCATCTCGGTTACAAGGGTCTGCTGCTTTAACAACCCCTCCATCATTATATAGTTTGTGCCAAAATGTGTTTCACCTGGCTTCAGATGCTCTAGCGGGTGATTCGCAAGCTGATGATTCGTGAATATGCCTAGTAATCACTCATGGTTAAGAAAGCACAACACAACCTTTTGAGCCTCATCCACGGCAACTTTAAAGAAGTTTGTCTTACTAGGTGTTTTGTACCAATCCTCCAAGACTAGGTCCAGACAGTGGCACGAGCATGGCAATGCCCAAATACATCAATATTTGCAATTTATAATTTTTCTAGCCTTTCGACAATTCTTAGCATTATCAGTAATCAGTTGAATAACATTGTCAGGATCGATATCTTCAATACATCTACTTAACTGCTCTACAATGAATTCTCCTGTCTTAGCCTCACCACTTGTATCAATCAATTGTCGAAAAGCCTCCCCTTTGAACGTCACAACCATGACATTAATCAAGGGCCGCTTGCTAGTAACATTCTTTGATCCATCTCATTAGGGGAGATTTATAACTGGATGGTTATAGACATGGTAATCTACTTGTAGAAATAGGCATGGGATGGCAAGTTGCCTTTTCCCATGTCCTGCTCTTTCTCGAGTAAGCATCTATCTGCACTATGATCATTCGCAACATCATGCTCTGTATGCAAATGACGGTATTTCACACACACTAGTGCAGGAGCCAATAACACCTACATGTGCACTTATCAAGACCCTTTGTTTAAATCTATGAAGTGAAGGATGCTACCTAGGTTAGACATATCTAACGTAAGTTTAGACATACATATCATACCTATAATAGATCAACTAACTGTTTTGATAAGATAGTATTAATCTCTGCACCTAAATGCATAGTATAGAATGCCACAAATTTCTTCTTACAAGCAAACTAGTATAGTATGTAATGTTCTCTAGCGTGCAATTTGTGGGTTGATACAAGTTGGTAATTGCGAGCTACACAACCGGCTAGACTTTCAACGGCTTGTTATTAGCTGGCAAATGCGAGCCACAACCGATGAAAGACAAGTATTTTCATCTTCCTAATAAGTACATATAAACTATAATATATCATTTCAAATTTCACATCCATGTGTGAGTATTTACCGGTCAGCATATGCGGACCACCCACTCGCACATGGTTCAAAGGTATTTTGTATCCATATGCGAGTAGTTACAAGTCAGCATACATGGACTCTGCACTGGCACATAGATACTTACATTCAATATCATATATATATATTAACTAATTTTTTTTAATATAACCTATAGGCTATATAGCTAGTAACTATTAAACAAATAATTTCTTTATAGGTTTTGCTCATACCAAAAACCGTGAGATTTCACTAAATTTTAAAAGCTAATGTCTACGAAAAAAAACTTTCTTATATTTTTGTGAAAATAAATTCAAATATATTAAAAAAAACATTCTTTAATAAATATTCCTTTCAAATAAAAAATGACAGAGAGCTACGTATTTATCCATTTTGCATCCTAGTGTCGGTAGATATCAGCTGGCCTAAGCGAGCCCACCACCAACACTGGACACTTTTTGAAAGGATATAAAAACTCACAAATTAGTTTGGAAGCTTTGTTTATCCCTTTTTCCTTGTCCTTCTTTGTTTTTTTTGAGACTCCAAGCAGACCTAGATTCTCGAGAATGTAAATATATGAGGTCGGCGCAAAGTATATATAAGAAATTGCACCGCGAGGTATGTTCACAATACCGCTCGGTATGTACCAAAAACTCGCTCGGTACATACATCACTGCACGATATAGATAAACACTGGGCGGTATACATTCCCTTGTACCGCAAGGTAAGTGGTTTTATCGTGTAACTGCGTGTACCCTTTGTTGGGTATTTTCTAACACTACGATGATCAAAAGCATATATTTGTCTCTCGACGTGTTTGTTTAATCTAGTCATGAGTCAAGTAGCAGGACCCTGCAAGTTTTCATCGCTCTCTATATTACGAGAGCTTGCCTCTCGAATGCAAATCGCGCCTCACCCACTCATAGTTTTGGTTACCCTTTCTTGGCTCACTATTCAATTACTCTTGCATCTTCTAGAGTTCCACCTTACATGTACATCACATGCATTTCTTATCTTTTGCTGAATTGCTCTTATGTGGGAAGTATGAATGCCACATGTCGCTTGTAGTAGGGCTTCCAAAAGTTTCTGGACCGCCATTGAAATGGCATAAACAGCGCCTGACCCTGCTCCTCCTCATCTTCTTCCTCCTCATGAAATGACGTTCCATCACTTCTTCCTTCGCGTCTCCCTCATCTTCTTGCCCTGGGACACCAACTCAATATGCAATCTGTTACTACCCTTGTCCAAAATCCAGGGTATGGGGGGACAAGGTCCATATATAATATGCATGGATTTCCTTTAAAATTTCAAATATGCAAGGGAAAAATATGAAAATTTTATGTCCCCCCTCCAATAAAATATAAGGTATACACCTTGAAAAATATGCAAGATTTTAAGATTTGTACATATTTTTCATGATATGTGAGGCCCAAGGGGGGGGAGGGGGGGTAAAACAAAAAATACACTAAAATATGAAAACCCATGTCCTTTCAAATTAATGTAACTTTTTCATGTGTTACCCAAATTTCAAGGTGTAAAGATATATTTGAAGCTCTTTTCGTGTAGAACACAAACATGTCAATATGAATAATTTCTACTCATGGCATATTGTTAAATTCATCTCATACTCAAGATTTTGATAGGTTTTCTTACTAAAGGGAGTTGTCACCCTAGGCTTCTTGCTTCATCTCCATGATTCTTAATTTGTGTGCACCTCATCTTCTTCCTCCGAGCTTCCTCCTCAACTTGCAATCACATTCCACCCCCTTTCTTCGTGTCTCCCTCATCGACACCACCTCGCCACCACCCTTCCTTCATGTCTCCTTCATCCACATGATCTCCCCTCGCTTCCTTCCTCACATGACACATGGAAGTTGTTGGTGGTCTTGGGTGCATGCTGAGCTACTATTGTTGAGAGGGGAATAGAGCGAGATGATGCTGCATTAAGGTGCTGGCGATGGCAAGGCACACTTTAGAGGAAGACACTGCTTGCCTGCCCTATCTACAAGTTGGCATGCTGTAACGTATATGTGCATTGGTTTGAGTTTAACTTCATTAAGAAACTATGGAAAGATAGAGAATGGGGTAGATTGTCCAGATTTGAACCCTTTTAGATAAGCATTATTTGCTAGGCAACCCATTTGTTTTCTATATTGATCACCAAGAATTGCTTTATCCAACCCGTTTGTATTCTATGTTGATCACCAAGCTTTGGTTTATATAATTAACAAAACAACCATCCAAGGATGACTAGTACAATGGATGTTGTTGCAAAAATCCAATCTCAAAATCATCCACAAGCTTGGCAAGTCACACGTTGATGCGAACTTCTGCTTGAGACAACCGGCGTTGACATCCCTGAGACCGAGTACAAGGACATTCTTTAATACGTGTCAAAGGCAAAGGCATGGCTCGAGACACAAGCATAAGCAACCTGCATGGAGAGCTTTGAGGTATGGCCCTAATCAAAGGATAACTCTATCGCTAAATGCCGACTCAATCCTATAGAGATGGATCCTTCCACATGAACAAACCATTGATCTCAATTGGTTTGGTGTTGTTCAATCTCCTTTAAAGCTAAAGTAATCTATGCTAGTCTATGCTAGACTAACCATTGTATGAAAAGCAGAAAATATCTTATTTTCTTGTTCCTTTTAAAGTGTTGGGGTTAGATGCATTGATGAAGAGACTTTAATATGAAAAGAAACTGTATCTAATATAGAGGCTCAAAGTGAGAACATTCAAGTTACATCAAAACTTGTGCATTGTGTGGGGGTCATGTAGAGCTCTAAAAAGGGGTCACTTTTTCTTTTTGAGCCATGTGCAAATTTGTCTTAAATAAAAAGTTATGGCTTGCCAAACTTTGATGAAGAAGAGGGCCTTGGTCTTGGTTGCTAGCATGGGTTGTGTTGTGTGATGCTTTGTTTGCTCGTGTTACAACGACTTATGTTGTAGTTACATCAAGTCTATCTTCTTGCCCTAGCGTGTGGTTGTATCTCATGGTTGTCTGCCATCACATGTGGGTTATCGTTTCGGATGTTATTTAAACTCCGAGTCACTATAAGTGCAACACGTTGGATATCTCTATATATGTTGCACCAATGTGGATTGAGTAGCCTCCATATCATTGATTGATATTGAGCTGCGCGAAACGTAGAAACGACAAGCCTATGTTTCCATGCATATAACTGACATTGAGATGGCAAAATCATAGTCTTCACAGACAGATTTGTTCAGCTCCACTCAACTCTCTTCTTTCACGCATTCTAGAGCATGTCTCCACCAGCAATACACCCAAGAAATGGCAACACGACCTAATCTTACTTCCCGATCAAAGATGTACTAATTTGCCGATGAAGATATGAAGGTGGTTTTTCCTGTAGGCCATCCTCTGGTGGTTCTAGTGATGCCCTATAGGCCATGGTATGTGCCTTGTAGGCATAAATAAAGACACTTATAGTGTTAGTGTCTTTTAGGCCACATAGGACACTTAGTCCTATGTGACACCTAGGACACTTAGTCCTACGTCTAGGGGTGGAAGCAAGCTAAGGGTGTCCACTTTTTGTTCACTCCCCAATCCTAAGGAGGTGGAAAAACAAGCTTTTTAGCACACAAAAATGCAAATCTCACCTACTTTCCTATGGATCTAGTCTTTGAAGTCTTCTGACACAACATCACAGTTGCTATTGTGCACACAATCGTATAGTCTAATCGAAAATTCGATGCACACACAAAAAATTTCTTTGTGTCACACGGCATGGTTCCAGGGTGGTCACACGTTTGTCACGAACAAAGAGTGTCATATAAAATTCTAAATTTCTCACTCATTTTAGATTAAATGTTATTGAAACTTTGTAAGTGGTCTCTTTGCATTATGTAGAGCTTAACTTGATTTATTGGTAATTTTTTGAATGATTTATCTAATTATAAATAATTATTTATAATAAATAAAGTCATAAAATACATGCATTTTAGTAGCACACCACATTTTTTTAGTATTTTGAATAATTAAGCAAATCCAATTCGGTGGAAGGTTAGTAGGCACATAAGGGTGTGTGGTTGAATCATCAAATCCCAAATCCAACGGTTAGATTTAGGAAGATTGAAGTTTAATTTTTACTTTTACTCCTCAGAGGATCAACAAAGAATATTAAAAATAAATCTAGTAATTCTCAAACATAACCAAACATTTCAAAAATGTCAATATTTTTAGTCCTCTGCATGATGAATAAGAGGAAAAAATTTTGGTTAAATTTGAGCAAGGGAAACGTACGATATGGCCTCCAAGAATGAAATCTCCCTTTTGTGGGTGAAAAAGGGCCACCCAAGCCTAATACCAAGACAAGGTAGGCTTGGTATTAGGCTTGGTGAGGTAGGCTAGGAGCATCACCGATCCTAGTGGCAAGCCTTTGGAGTCTGCATGCTGCCCATGTGGAAGGCTGAGTCATCAAAACCATGCCACGTTGTTAGACCACGTGGTGCCATCTCATCAAGCAGATGTGACATCACTCCTTGCCATGTCACCTTACATTGCCACACGTGCTGCCACATGTGCCACCTCATCATTCCACATCATCAGCCATGTGATCACACAATGCCACCTTGGCATACCTCCTCTCCTGGCCACGTCACCAATCCCTCCACCTCAATTTGCCATGTCATCTACCACCTCATGAATGCCAACTCGTCATGCCCAGTACCACATCATGACCATGCAGGAAGAGACTATATCACCACATCATGACCATGCATGGTGCCACATCAGTCAGATGCATACACATGACGATGTGCGATGCATACAATACCTCGATCGAGGTACATATGATGGGTGAGGCATACATTACCTCGTTCGAGGTATGTGACCGAGGAGACATACAGATACCTCGATCGAGGTTCATACATACATGCATGCGCAATGCACTAAATACCTCGATCGAGGTATAAGCTCTGATCGCGGCTCTGGGCATAGCAGACCTCTCCACCAAAACTAAGCCAATTAGTATCAATCTTAGCACCTCTCCACCAATAATAATGAAGAGCAATCTAAGAGCAATCTAGTGGATGAGTTGAGGCTCTCTATAAGACACCACGTTTTGGTTCATTTCACCCATTCTTAGCCATTCTTGCCTCCTCATCACTTTGTCACACCTTCCATCCTACTTTCATTGAGAATGGGTTCTCAAAGCCGTAGAGCTAGTAGACGTGAAAGATGTAGGAACCCCCCCCCAAATCTCATTGACGAGGAGCGCAAGCGGAAGGCTCGTGAGCGCAAGAGAGCCCTAGAGCTCGAGCTCGCGCTGCCACCACTGATCCACCTCCAGCTCTACCTCTACATCCCACCTCCACCCCCACCCCCACCTCCATTGTCCCCCCATGCTCATCCGCTCCCCTACCTCTAGCCTCCGCCCTTCCCCTAGCCACCTACATTTTGGCCTCCACCTCTACCTCTTCCCCCTCCACCCTCCCCCCTCCCCCTCCCCCCGCTCCGCTTGGTGCCTCCCTTCCCCCGTCCACCCTACCATCTCCCATTGATCCCGTTGCCCCACCTTGCAGCAGCAGTGTTGCTTCACGACGTGACTTGCCGAAGTCCACTATCCGTCGTCGTGCTAGCAAGATTGTGCAGTCTTTTTTTTGTGACCTCACGCCAGCTTCGCAGTCTTCTCTTCTTACGTCCCTGATTGATCACCCTGACTTGGTAGAGTGTAGGAGGCTTGCTGGTCTTGGTGCACGTAGAGATAGGGTTGTATCTAGCGAGGTCCTTAGCAGTGTTCGACGTTCCTATGCTTCTATTAAGCATAGGAACTCCAGTGATGCCTTGGCAGCACGTCGTGCTATTGTGGCTGCCATTAGTAGACCTCATATGATAGGCCATGTGCGTACCGCTTCACGTCTTCTTCAGATTGCACCGCGCACATTGCGAGCAGGCATCATTAGGAGGCAGAGTCTAGAGGATAGTGAGACTGATGCTCTTTGGGCTTCGAGTGGTCGTGCACCTCGCTGCGATCGATTGTTGGATGATTCCACTAGGTCCTTCATACAACAGTTTTGGGAGGAGCATTGCAGAGCATCCCCGGTGTTCAAGAAGGCATTGCGGAAGAGGGTGTCACGCAGTGTGTACATTGAGCATGGTGCATGTTTTTTGGAGTATACCCAGACTGAGTTGTACACTCAGTTTGTAGAGGCGCACCCGGAGTTCAAGATTGGGCAGAGGTCATTTGAGCGATGCAGGCCATGGTTTGTGCGATGCTCTCAGGAGCGTGACACATGCTGTTGTCGCTACCATGTGGATTTTGGATTGATGTATGACGTATTCCGTTCCCTTGATGGTCATAGGGGAGTGGTTCCTACTAGCCCTCGCGACTTCATTCATTCCATATTGTGTACACGAGATGGTGATGCTTTATTCCACTCCCTTGATTGTGTGGAAGGCACGTGTACTTTGTGTGGTGACTTTGCCAGAGTGCCACGAGTTGCACTAGATACTTGTGATGTGCAGATGGTTTGTTGGCAGCAGTATGAGTACTGTACCTTGACATTAGATGGTGGTGCACAGTCGAGGAGGTTGCAGCCAGGGATGTTTTTATCGAAGGTATAGAAATATAGTATTATAATATATTGGCGAAATTTTTCATAAATTACTTTTAAAAGTTTCAAAGAATTGGCGAATTATATCTTTTGTTATAATTTTTGTTTCAAAACTTGGCTAAATATTCTAGGGCATTTAAAAAACTTTCAATTTTCACAAATATACTAAAAACTAGTTATATTGAAAACTCTGTCTTTTCCGTTTTACATAATTTCAAAATACATGAAATAGCTAGCATTTAGGATACTGTAGAGTATGCAAAACATAAAATTGTTTAAGGATAATGAATATCCTTCAAATCCAATGGGGGAAGAAAATTCTCAAAGTCTAGTGTAAATAGTCCAAAAAAGCTAATTATAGCCTTTTCTTTTACAGCTTGACTTCCAGAGTGCTAATGCTCTATCATACGGAAAGCTACTAACATCATAAGAACAAGAGTATAATCTCAAGCTAAGATCTAAGTTATCATCTAGCTTATTACGAAGCTTATTCTTCAAGTAACCGAGTGTACTAAAACACCTTTCATCCTCAACTGAGCCAAGAATAAAGGTTTGACATAAATTTGCAAGCTTTAAGTACTCAGAAATGTTATCTTGTAGGAATGTACTGCGAGAGAGCTCGTTCCAAAGCTGAACCATCGAACCTTGCATTTGAACGTTTTCCATTAAATTACTTTGCTGGTGCATGACTTCTCCAAAAAGGGAAGACTGTGAATAAAGCTTTCCAAAATCCAACAAACCATTTTACTTTATATTGTCCATGTCAATGTCGCATCCAAAGTGTTTTTTGAGAGCATCCAAATGATTCTTCAGACCTGCTTTGATACTTTCATAAGATCCATTGACCCAAAAATGTGGAAATTATATGATGGTAAATGCTTCCATTAGGTCATTTCGTGGAAACCTACTTCTAATCTCATCTACCACTGCACTTGCAACTTCACTAAGGGCATTTTTCACTGTTTGTACTTTCTTTTAAAAAGCCTCTTTTTTAATGTATTGTAGTCTTTTGTGTCGTTTGTTTTCTCTCGTCATCCTGAAAACCTGATTGTTTGCACGAAGGCAAACATATCCTTCCTGGTCACATGTTAAAAGTGAGGAGTCCCCATCTAGGTCTATTAAACTTTTCCAATCTTTAAACAATTTCTCGTCTTGAAAACTAGAGCTTGACTTCTTATCATATGCTGTTGTTATACTCAAATTAGTGAGTTTTATTGCCTTGACATATTCATTGATATAAATATCCTTTGATTATGACATTTTACTCAACATATTCATTTTGTCTAAAAGTGGAATAATTCCACACAATCCCAATATCGAATCTATGTTGGTCAGTTTATGATACAAAACATCTGCCTTTTCAACCTCTTCTTCTGCCTCGGGGGAAATCTTTTGGCGAGCTTTTTAATGTGAGCTTTTTTACCATTTCCTTTGTTTTTGCGAGCTTTTTTTAGAAATGCATACATGTTTTTGTTATAAGAAAGATGGGGAGGTTAGAAAGAGGGGGAGAGAATATAGGATATGTTCATTTTCATAGCATGTGGGAGGGGTGGAAGAGTGTATACTATGCACAAGGGGGGGCGGATATGAGTGGAAGTAGGAGGCAAAAAATTATGGAAGATATGTCCATATTCAAAGTAGAAGGGAGGAACTATGGGAGATATGTACATTTTAAGTGTATAATTTGAAACTTTTGACCTCATATTTGGATTCCTCGTCGAATTCCGGTCATTTTGAGTACCAACATGACCATATTCCGATAAAAATTGAAAAAATGGTATTTTTGTCATTTTGGCCTGTTTTGGGCCTGTTTTGAGTCTGCGCTAGACTCAAAATACGCCCAAAACAGGTCAAAATGAATTCATGACAAAAACACAATTTTTCCAATTTTTATCGGAATATGGTCATGTTGGTACTCAAAATGACCGGAATTCGACGAGGAATCCAAATATGAGGTCAAATCTGTCAAATTATACACTTTGAAAATAAACAAATTTCCCACATGCTCTCCCTTCCCCTTTACATTTAGTAGATGAACATAACTTTCACATTCCTCATCCTCTCTCTCCTCCTTGCACTCCTCTTTGCATACCTTATAAGTTCCCCCTCTACGTTCTCCACTATGATAATGAATATATGTTCCAACTCCCGTCCCCTCCCTTCTCCATGCCACCTTACCCATGTGCCTGTCCCTCCCCCTTTCCTTTATATCCCCTCCCCCCCCTCTCTCCTCTTAACTACAACCACAACCCAAACTTTCAACCCACCCGACTCCATGAACTCCCCCCCCCCCCCTCTCTCTCTCTCTCAGGTGAATGAAAAGCTCGCAATATTCATGAAAATTGAAAAAAAGCTCATGACAAAAAGCTCACCAAAAAATCACACCCGCCTGCCTCCATGTGCATTAAATAGACCAAAGTCTTGTATTCATCCCATAATCTTTTCACTGATTAAACCAAAGATATCCATCTAGTATCCACATTCTTCAAAATCTTCCTCCCTTTTCTACCCAGTGCTTCTGCAATAACTCTAAATTGATTGTATCTTTTTGGACTCTTGTAAAAGTAAGGGTAGCTTTTTTTAACCGACGTCTCGATTCGTTGTACTGATGGAAATGTGGACACAACTTTGTAAGCTAGATTTGTGCGATGAGTCATACAATGTATCCCAACATAGTAAGGAGCATATTTTGTTTCTATTTGTATAGAGACACCATTCCAACAACCTTGCAAGACTGAAGCACCATCACATGCAAAACAAATAAGTTTCTTAACCATCTCAGACTCTATCACGCCTCCATACTCTTTTAAAGCTCAGATCAAAACTTGCACTAAGTGATTAGCATTGGATTCTAAATTAAGTTTGTGTACATGTAAAAAATATGGTTTTCTCTTATTGTTTTCTACCACGTACAAAGGCATTCCCAACCACGATGTAGTATCCACAGCTGTATACTCATCCAATGACAGAGAAAAAAAGTCTGCAAGTTTTAAAGTCTCCTTTAAATCATCAATTATGACTTGGTTCATGTGGTTAGCCATATCTGTTGCGCTACTCCTTGACCAATGCATGCTTGCCAAATTAGGAACATCCAAAAATTGAAGATATGATTGGTAACCCGAGAAGTCTATCAGTGAGTGGCCTTGCTTCAATATTTGCATGATAGTTGAGAATTGCACTATCTTTTCTCTATCAACCTGATCATCGATACATTCCCAATGATTTTTCAATGATCCTTCACTTTTATTTCTGCTAGACTCTTGTGCAAGCAAGAACTTATTGTACTCAATCTCATTTTTTAAGTGGCGGTTATTTTCCTTGTCCCATTCTTTGATCACTTTCTTCTTGTAACTTCTACAGTCTTGTAAACCTTCCCACAATGCTTCTCAATCGTATCAATCTTCAATTGTAACCGTGCCTCCTTTTTCCTTGCCCATGTGCATATTTTACAAATGGCCCACTTTGGTGCATCCCCAGTGTCCACTTGTTCTACGTCTAACCAAGGATATTTGGCTACCCAATCTTCTTGAAAATTCCTACGAATATCCCAAGCTCTCTTTCTCTTCTGCTTACTTAAAGAGTTGCAATCCAGTTAAATCCACTACCTCATTATTTGTCAATGATGTGCCAGCTGATGAATTTTCAATTCCAATTGCATTCCCTTGATTACAGTTTTGTGATCCTGTCTTCCCTGCTTCCAAGACTTGAAAACTCAAATCCCTGTTAAAACTATCATCGTTAAGCAGTGATCTAGAACATTGATTTCTAGCATGATGCATTGTGCCCAAAGCATGTTCAGGAATCCCATAAATTGCTTCATGATTCATGGATGATGAACTTGAGAGTAAATTCTCTGGTGTACTTGATGTTGTAAACATGTTTATATTAGTGCCCAATGATGTAGAAGGTAATAAGAAAGATGTCATTTTTGTATTTTTCTCTAGAGCTTGAACTTTCTTCTTTCTTCCCATGATAAGTACCTGTTTAAAAAATTATGTCTTGATTAGTTGAGCATAAAATAGAACATAATTTCTTTTCTCTAAACACATGCTGAAAAAATAGCATAATAATTCTTATCCTTATAAAATTATGTGCACTGTTGCAAATCAAGTATAACACATCTTCCGAGAGAAGAAATACTTTAATTTATTTTCATACAAATCTACTATATGAATACAAAATGAATACAAGTCCACCACATGAATACAACAACAAGATATTGCTAGCTTCATAGCAACATTCATCTCATCAAGGGGCCGCATTGCTAGACTTGCATTACATCCAAAGCAACATTCAAAGGTAGATTGAGTATATTTTCTATGTTGCTAGCTTCAAAGCAACATTCATCTCATCAAGGGGCCGCATTGCTAGACTTGCATTACATCCAAATGTTGATAGGATACTATAGGTATCCATAAGTGCTATTCTCTCTATAGAATTCTCAGTCATCATCTTTTCAAAGGCATGTTTTTTAATACACTTTAATAGTGCACTATCAGGCATGTGGCGACATTGTTCAAAATACCCAACTGCATCTTCCCAAAACTGTATAATCTTTGTAATTATCCATCCTAATGCATATATGTCTGACTGAGGGCTATACACACCTCTCCTAGAAAAACATTGAAGCTCAAGTGCAAACCACTTCTTTCGTGCATGCTCTTGCTCTTTCTTATGCTTCCTTTGTGTAAATTGTTGGTCAGTCTCTAGAGGTGTCTTCTTCATATCCTTAAAAGTTTTTCTAGTCTCTGAAGAAACTAGTGCCATCCCCCAATCAATTATGCCAACTCTACATGCACCATTTGCTGTGAAATCTAACAGAATGTTACCAGGATGTAAGTCTGTATGAATCCATTGACCCTTATGTAACCTTGCTAATCAAGCAATGAGTGCATGTATAATGTGGTGCACATTTGAACTAAAGTAGTTAATTTGCTCTATTTGCTCCCTTGTGCATACATCTTCCAATGTTCCTTGTGCCCTTGCCTTTGTTTCTTTGCCTCTTTTTAGGACTATGTCAACATAGCGCCTAAACTTGCCTTGCTCATATGGTAAAGTTCTCATGAAATGCATCAAGCTACCATCGTTAAAATATGGTGTGATAGTCCACAAGGGCTCTTCTGGAGTTGCTGCAATAACACGAACAAGCACAGGATGCCGAATTTGCATTTGTCCCTCCTTCCTTGCCTCTCGTGTACGATCCCCTATGTCACCCTTATATTGCTTTCCAGCATAGCATATATGCTATAATAATCTGGGAGCACCTGTGAGTTGTACTTTGTAGACAAATCCATATGTGCCAGAACCTATCTTTTCACCAACTTGGATCTCATTTTCAGTTATGTACATCATGAAGGACACATTGCTTATATGACTTGCCCTGATCTGTAGCTTTTGAGAATCACTACCTTGCACTTCTCGCATTTTTCCATTCAAAATCCTTGCACTTTCTTCTCCTTTTGCTACTTCCTTCGCCCTTCCGAAAGCAATTGCTGACTTTTTCTCCCAACTTACAGCTAGTATGGTTTTCACATCCGACCTTATAACCTTTGTCTTATTTTTAGCCCAGAAGGAATTCCATAAATGCATCTTTTCCTCATTTATATCATTTGCAAATGTTGGGTTCCTTGCGCATGCTTCATTAAATCGAGCCAAGACATTCCCAATGTTGCTCTCTACCCATAGCATAACATCAATGTCCCATTTTGTGATCCCTACAAGGTGTTTCCTATTAGGATCCAGTTCTACTTGATGCCTTGTATTCAAAACAACTTTGCTCTTTAGAGTATGCAATCTAGAAGTGCTTTCTATGGTCATCTCCATCTCCTTTGTACTCATGTTATTTATCTCTGCAAGAAGCTCATCTTGAAGGACCTAATTGACATACTTCCATTGTCCTTTAGATAACTCAAAAGAAATAGCCTTACGCTTAGATCCTTCCATCCCTAAACCATATGTAGGATCAAAACAAAAGAGCATTTAAAAATAGTTCTAAATCTAAGAAATGGAACAACTTTATCGTAGCCCAACATACATGCAATTGGTAACTTATTAAAAAAAGAAGGATCACATCACATCATGCATACCAAACAATAATGCATATGCATATTCACAACATAAACTTTTAAAAAATAAATAAGCATATATTTTTGCAGGTTGTCAGCTAGAACTAAGGAACTTGGTCCTAGGTCGTGGTGCCTCTTAGCCCCCTGCCTTGTGAGCGCAGGAACCACAGGAACCAGACACCACTTCCTGAACCAAGCCCTTCTTTCATGTTTGAAATCATAATACTAAACTACATAAAGCATGCCAAACCAATTTCAACTTACTCTATACAATGCACTAATAAATACATTAAAAAAGAAAGAGCACATCACAGACAATGATGCATATGCATATTCACAATAGAAACTTTTAAAAAATAAATAAGCATACATTTCTTCAGCTTGTCAACTAGATCTAAGAAACTTGGTCCTAGGTCGTGGTGCCTCTTAGCCCCCTGCCTTGTGAGCACAGGAACCAGACACCACTTCCTGAACCAAGCCCTTCTTTCATGTTTAAAATCATAATACTACACTACATAAAGCATGCCAAACCAATTTCAACTTACTCTATACAATGCACCAATAAATACATTAAAAAAGAAAGAGCACAACATAGACAATGATGCATATGCATATTCACAACAGAAACTTTTAAAAAATAAATAAGCATACATTTCTTTAGCTTGTCAACTAGATCTAAGAAACTTGGTCCTAGGTTGTGGTGCCTCTTAGCCCCCTGCCTTGTGAGTGCAGGAACCAGACACCACTTCCTAGATTAAGTCCTTCTTTCATGTTTGAAATCTAATACTACACTACATAAAGCATGCCAAACCAATTTCAACTTACTCTATACAATGCACCAATAAATACATTAAAAAAGAAAGAGCACATGACAGACAATGATGCATATGCATATTCACAACATAAACTTTTAAAAAAAAAATAAGCATATATTTCTGCAGGTTGTTAGCTAGAACTAAGGAACGAAATCATAATACTACACTACATAAAGCATGCCAAACCAATTTCAACTTACTCTATACAGTGCACCAATAAATACATTAAAAAAGAAAGAGCACATCACAGACAATGATGCATGTGCATATTCACAACAGAAACTTTTAAAAAATAAATAAGCATACATTTCTTCAGCTTGTCAACTAGATCTAAGAAACTTGGTCCTAGGTCGTGGTACCTCTTAGCCCCCTGCCTTGTGAGCACAGGAACCAGACACCACTTCCTGAACCAAGCCCTTCTTTCATGTTTGAAATCATAATACTATACTATATAAAGCATGCCAAACTAATTTCAACTTACTCTATACAATGCACCAATAAATACATTAAAAAAGACTTGCTACCCGTGTGGCAGTAGATCTGCTACCTACATGTCAGCCTTAATTCTTTCCCTACTGTAGTTAATCTTCTACAGCTACTGGCTATGGTGTATGAAAGACCAAATAGAGATTGCACATACTAGTTTTAGTAGCATTCCCTACTGTAGTTAATCCTCTACAGCTACTGGCTATGGTGTATGAAAGACCAAATAGAGATTGCACATACCAGTTTTAGTAGCACCCAAGCTTTAAGGCATCTCCTTCTGATACCATGGATGTTGGTGACGGACAAATTCAAAGGATTGCAATAGATGGGGCGTTGCCCACTATATGCCAACCTCCAGTCTTGTCTCTATCTTATGCCTCAAAAACGATGGCCTGAATCAGACCAGTAGTAGATTCATTAGGTAAGCACCATACAAATGCATGGCCCAAAAGACAGCTCAAATATTACATGACAAATCGAGTAATCGACGTATTGTGCCGAAAGGCCAAATACGACACTACGTCGATCCTGAATAGTCACGACTCACACTCACAGACACACACACACACATGTATAACTAACAAAAGAAATTAGAAGTAAATATATGAGTTAAGCTTCTTAACAATATATGAGTTAAGCCTCATGACAATAAAGAAGTCACATAAAGTCCTTAAGCCACTAAAAGACAAGAATTAGTGCTTCCTATAGTATCTCTTCCTTGTACCTCCCAACCAATAATTACATGTCCAAAGAAAATACCTTCTTTAAATAAAAGAGATTAACTCTTGGCAATCTAATGTTCCCAAATGAATCCTTGTTTAGCTATTAACAATTAATGGAATTCTTATAAAATATTAGAGAAAATCCCAAGGGAGTATAATGCACATCCAAGTAATACTTAAGACTCCAAAGGGAATACCATCCTTTAAAGGGATATGATAGCATCCAATAATGCACTATGAGAAGCCCCGACAATGTAGTATACTTCCTAATGAGAGCATTGAGCTCATCTTTTCAAGTACGAAATAAAGTATGGCTCCAACACGAGAATGCGAATGAAAAATTAAATGAAACTAAATGCCAGTGAACGCATGAGCCATCCCCCTAGAATACTTAAGAAAAAAGGTCGAGAGGGTGGAGATCTAAGGTCATTGCGCACTCAGGTAGAGAGTTGATTCATGCAACCAAGACGTCTACTTATATTAACGATGCACAACATTGTTCAAACAACACAACCAATCTATGGCATGAGAAACGTTAGAGGGTGGGAAAATGTCTGGCCCTGACGACGTAGATGCTTTGGGAGATATTCCTGCAAGGATTGCTATCAAGGCATTAAAATCATACGAGCCTTGATTGAGCTGGTAGATAAGAAATGATGTCGGTTCCTTGCAGAAAATGCTCCGAGGCATCAAGATTCTTGCCATAGACAGATTCTTTGGACTGCGAGAACTCGGCTTCCTTCTGCACAAATGTTCATAAACAGCTCATTTCCTACTCGTTTTCCCATAGTCCCTAGTCACTGTGAAGATCTCCACCTCCAGACACTTACATGAAGGACCCTCAGCTCTTCTCCATCCTTTTCCTCTCCCTCTCTTCCCTCTTCCTCCCCCTCTCGGCCTCCTCCTCCAGCCACCCCCGCTACCTCAACCCCCCATTCAAGTTCCAATTCTATCGCACCACCTGCCCCTAGCTCGAAAAGATCGTAAAAGAGAGAGTTGCTTACTAGAGCTCCCTCAACGAAAGGCTGCGATGCTTCTGTGCTCATCAACTCCACGACTAAGTCCACAGTAGAGAGGGATGCTGCCATCAACTTTAGCATCGGAGATTTCTTTGTTTTGGATGACATCAAACAGCGTTTAGAGGAGGAGTGTCCCGACACTGTCTTTTGTGTTGACACTGTTGCTCTCGCTGCGTGGAAGGCATAGTGGGTCACCTTCAAAGTTTTCTCTCACTACTTTCTTGCACAAAGACAAAGTCTCATCTCCAAGAGTATAGAACCTAAAATCGAGAGACCTTTCTGGAGATGAAAAATCCGAAGAACCTGAGCTCTCCTCGGTACTAGGCACAACGCCGGATGAGGTATCAGCTATACGATGAGCGTTACCCTATGTGACTTTATGTCGTCTTGAGTTTACTGCGCAATCATCAAGAATTGAAGTTCTCTTCTGTCCGGTGAGATGTTGAACAACAGAACAAAAGTTCGACGCATCGGTAGTGAAACAGTTTCCCTATGCGACTGCAATACTAGACTACTTCCAAAGAAGGTAACCAGAGAACCGAAGAGCATTCTAGTGAGAAGCCCAAGCCAGTCTCTTGCCTCTATACTAGACTACTTCCAAAGAAGGTAACCAGAGAACCGAAGAGCATTCTAGTGAGAGTGTAAGCCCACAAAAATCAGCAAAAATCCATGCAAATGCTAGAAGAATCAGCAAGATGCACTTGCAGCAAGCTTTCCATCTCTCTGATGCAAAAATATTTATGATTATTATTCAATGGAGGCACGTCCAATGCCAATGAAGAACATATGTACTAATCTCCACAGAGAACATGATTTCTTAGCCTTAGGAGTCACAACTTCAGCACTAGACATTTGTAAAAACATGAAACTTCAAAGGCAGGTAGCACACCCAGCTCTTGATTTGGGCTTGAAAATGGGCAGAACGTCAACGGAGGAGGAGGATGGATGGAACGAAGAGTAGTCACAAGAGGAATGCTACTGCAAAGTGGTGGCAAGCAGGTAAGAGTTGTAGAAAATTGGAGGCAAAGGGGGAGTTGGTGAGCACGTACTATCTTGAGAATGATTTTACACCGTTTGGGACTTGATTTGGTGGCAGGCTGGCAGCTTACACCTTGGTCCCCATCCTATGACTCATGAGTCATCAGTTATAAGTTAGAGCCTTATATTACAATTTACAAAATTTCAAAATTTTCATTAGGAATTCAAATACCTTATGGTCTATTGAATATCACATTAAAGTAATGCTCATTTTTGTTATAGTAGGTCAAAAACTTATATACACTCAAAATTGCCAATTTATGAAACCTTCTCAAAAAACATTTCAAGGTTATTTCTCAAAATTTTCCATTCATCTGACATTAAACCTCAATTTTTCATGAACACTAGTCCAAGCCATGAGGACAATTGCTATATAGTTGTGGTCCTCCATATATTTTCCATGCAATATAGGTGTGGTCATCCATCTCATTAACTATCGATGATGTGGTCCAAATAATCTTCAGGCATTAGCTTGTGTCGCCTACTCTCCGCCTACTATCCCCATCTAAAGCATGCTTAATTATGGGTACAAATTTATCCTTTACATTTGCATTCCACAATGTCTCCACAACTTTTTCTAACCAAGTCACAATATCAGGACTGCTGATGGCACGTATTCCATTTCACAACATCCAAGGATGACATTCAAGTCCCTAATAAATCTTGAATCAACTCTTTTCTATGATTCATTTGAAATAATCCTAGTGGCTTTTATTCTCTCATGGTATTATTGTTGTTACAAACTCTAAGGCTTGCTCTACACTACTGAGATCATACAAAGAGATATATGTTATCTCAACTTCCTCGTTCTCTTCATCTTGCAGTGTGTCTTATCCAATGTTATCTAGCTCTATACTTTGTCGTTGATTTAGTGTGTGTAAGTCACTATCAACTCATACTTGATATAATGGCTACATTTACACTTAAGCTGATTATTTCAACAATAGCTAATATCAATGCCTTCTAACGCGCTCTTTCAATTTCAGCTACTAATCTAAAGCGAGGAGGGGACTTGGGAGGCCATCAGTTTAAACGATGAATCTAAACATATGAAATGCACATGAAACAGGCTCAAAGTGAAAGTACCTGGAGTGATGACTCACGAGTCCTAGGTGATGGGTCCTTCGAGCTTCGAAGTTCGTATGAGTTGACTAGTGAGGAGTTCACATCGCACGATTATCAATGCCTCATTGCCTCTCAAATCTTGATTCTAGATTCTGCAAACATTGAGGCTTGAGCTTGAAAGGTGCCGGTGGGATTTGGAAACTTGGGAACTTGGGCTTCTTGTAAAGATTGATGTGACAGGCTCACGAATCACTACTTAGTACTAAAGTCTAAGTGCTCAAGACTCACTACTCACAAGCAAAGATGAAGCCTGATAGCAATTTGCAATGGGATAGAGCATTAGGCAAAGATGTGACAGAATGAGAAGAGACTAGAGTTTGAGAAAGGGACGTTGGATTTTGGAAAAGGGATGTTGGAAAAGAAACTTGGGAACTTGGGCTGGGAGAGAGGGGATTACAACATGTTATGTATCCCCACAGACATTGGATTATATTTGGACAATTTCTAGGGACATATCTTACCTTCCTTAGCACTCCACGAGGACATCTAGAGGTGCAAGTCGCTAGGAGAGTTCTTGCTCATATGGGACTTCAATGCCAAGACCAAGAACGTGTGTGTGTGTGTGTGTGTGTGTGTGTGTGTGTGTGTGTGTGTGTGTGTGTAAAAATAGAAAGAGAGTATGTCCCCCTATACATTGATACATTTAAGTATTTGCATATGGAATTTTAGTTTAGTTCATTTCTTCTTATTTGTTGTCATAAATCTATAGAATCTTCCACTATATAAGATTGTGAGACCGGATAGATGGCTTAAGTGTACTAAATGTATGAGAATGCTTGAGGGGTAGATTTATATTTAAAGCCTCTATTGACTGGCCAGTTCTTTACATTGCGATAAATTTCTAAACACATAAATGCATAGAAGTACATAATGAAATTAAAGTTAGATTTTCACACACACACATACACACAACTAAATATAAATGCATAGAAGTACATGATGAAATTAAAGTTAGATTTTCACACACACACACAACTAAATATGTGACTTATTGCATATTCACTACTCTAGCTCTATTCATTAATTTAGTTGAATTTTTACCTACTTTTTGCGATCATAAACTGTGACTAAAGAAATACTTAAAATATCTAACAAGACACTTTCTACCATGCCATTATAGAAAATTTCATTCTTTAATTTTGTGTCATTTTAATCATTTGATTATTCTTGCTAAGAATCTACTTGTTGTTTCTGTTTACCTATGTATGTAGTGTCCTTCCATGTTCTTGTTGAAGATAGAAGCATGAAGATATATATCCCTACTATATGACTTGATGAGGGGTAGACATATTGCTAATGATGGGCCTACCATAGGCTTGAGTTAGCCAAATGTACACTGGATATAAGGGCACAAGTTTTCTTGATTGCACAAGTCTTCTTTTGGTGCTTAATTCTATAGATCTAGCCAAAATTTTAAATTGTATATATAATATGTTGGCGAAAGTTTCCAAATATATTTATTTATTATATAAAACTTTGGCGAATTTTCATGGACTTTATTTATAATTTTATAATCTTAAAGGCTAAACCTAGCTCTTTTTTAAATTTTAGTTTCAAATTGTGGCGAATATACTAAGCTTTTATTTTTATAAAAGCATATAAACTTTCACAAGCCATATAAAACTTTCGCTTATTAACGAAACTAACGCGAAAAAATCATCCCTGGTTGCAGCTTGTGGGGAAGGAGACACCACGTGTTGTATTCATTGACTGTTTTCGAGGGAAGCTGTACCGCTACATACACCACTCGCACACTGCGAAATGGGAGGATCGTCAGTTTCGTGCATGTTTGAGGACATTTCCTATAGGGGTGGTTGTCTCAGTGGTGGACTTTGCGGAGAATTACACCTTTGCACCACAGCATGAGATCCAATCGGAGTATTATTTCTCCGAACAGGTGACGTGTGATTGAGTATTGATTTTTTCCCCGCCTCATTATATTGAATTATTTCAATAGTCATATTTTTTTTTCAATGCCATATTGCAGGTTGCTATATTTGTGCACATTAGCTATCGTCATGCACAGGCTCATGTGGATGGCATTGATAGCACCATGGACTCACGCATCATTGTGCGAGAGTATCACTTCTACATTAGTGATGATCGATCGCATGATGCCCATTTTGTGCAGCATTGCTTCACTTTGCATGATAGTTTCTTGAGGGATCATGGTGTCACATGGCAGCGGCGCTGGATTTGGTCAGACGGTTGCGGCGGTCAGTTCAAATCCGCTAGACAGTTTTATTGGTTCTGCAGATGGCACCGTGAGACAGGCATTCCGATCACATGGAGCTACTTCGAGACAGGGCACGGTAAGGGAGAGCACGATGGTGCAGGTGCTTGCGTGAAGCGTGCTTTGCGTCGATACCAGTTGCGTCACAGTGCCGATCGCTTCAAGGATGCACATGATGTGGTGCGGTGGTGCAGCCAGCACTTATCCACTAGTGCTACGTCCTCGTTTCAGTCGCGTGACGATAGGGTGGTGAGCCGGTATTTTTGGTGCGTGGACATTGGGAGTCTTGATCGGTCGAGGCCTTTTGATTGTCGTTCTGTGCCTGGCACTCTTGATTTCCATTCCATCAGGAGTGTAGGTGAGTCTCACCCTGCGATCTTTTCTCGACGGTTTGCATGTTTTTGCTCTGCATGCATTGATGATGATTGGGGAGGGTGCTCCATGATACCATGGGCCGATCCATGGGTACGGCGAGTGCTTTCTCCCTTCCAACCTTGGGAGGAGATACATGATGATCAGGATGCGGGATTCAGTTCCTCTAGAGATTATGACCAGCTTACAGATATTTTGCGTATTGGTGATATCTTCGCGGTTATTGCTTCGGAGGGCAATGAGGAGGGTGTGGATTATTACTTGTTGCGATGCTCTATGCTGAAGAGTGTGCTGAATGAGGATACAGTGGATGGGCATGGGATGCACTTCAATGCTCATAGCATGATCGTCGGTGGCCACTATTTTCAGCAGATACAGAGGCGTGGTCGCTATATTGAGTTCCAGGAGTACATGGCGGATCGGGAGGCATACATGTATTCTCATCTTGTTGTTGGGATCAAGATTACTTTGAGTCGTGTTCGCACTCGCAAGGCGACGTCCACTCCACGATGGCGCCTTGCAGTGGCGGATCACGAGAGCATACTTGCAACTATTGGCATGAGAGCTGATCCTGAGGAGTAGCACATTACATATCTTATTTTTTGGGATCATCAGTTGATCAGATTGATTTTTATTGGGTATCACTAGTTGATTACACTTTTTTGTATTCGATATGTATTGGCTCACTGTGTGACCGTACCATTGTAATTTTCATGGACTCATATTTTGTATTTCACTATGATGGCTGTATACACGTTCATACACATCATTGTATTGGATTCTATTTTTAACATGATGTCCGATGTCTTCTCAATGGGATTTGTTGTGTTTGTAATACAAAAAATTGTTTATTAGTAGTAATGTTGTAATTTGTTTTGTGCATTAGGACATTTTAAAAACGTGACTAAGAATATAGCGCACGTACTAACGAAATACGCGTGTGGACTTGCTTGTTGGGGATGAAACTTTGCACGACTCTTAGGCCACCCTAGCCAATAGTCCACGCGAGATTTGGTCTGAATTGATTTGGTGTGCGCCACGTGGAAGGTACAATGCGTACATTTTTACAATCCCTACTAGCACTCGTGACTACGTATGAGCTATGGCGCATGTACTAACGAAATGCGCGTGTGGACTTATCTGTTGGGAATTAAACTTCGCACAACTCTTAGGCCACCCTAGACATACATCCACGCAAGATTTGTTCTCCAACTTATTTGGTATGCGCCACGTGGAAGGTATAATGCGTACATTTTTACAATCCCTACTAGCACGACTACGTGTGAGAAATGGCGCACGTACTAACCAAATATGAATGTGGACTTATCTGTTGGAGATTAAACTTTGCACGGCTCTTAGGTTACCGTAGACGTACATCCATGCAAGATTTGGTGCCCAACTGATTTGGTATGCGCCACGTGGAAGGTACAATGCGTACATTTTTGCAATCCCTACTAGCACGACTACGTATGAGCTATGGCGCATGTACTGAGGAAATACGCGTGTGGACTTATCTGTTGGAAATGAAACTTCGCACGACTCTTAGGCTACCGTAGGCGTACATCCACGCAAGATTTGGTGCCCAACTGATTTGGTATGCGCCACATGGAAGGACAGTTGCGTACATTTTTACAATCCCTACTAGCACTCGTGACTACGTATGAAAAATGGCGCACGTACTAATGAAATACACACGTGGACTTATCTGTTGGGGACGAAACTTCACACGCCTCTTAAGCTACCCTAGATGTACATCCACGCAAGATTTGGTCTCCAACTGATTTGGTATGCGCCACGTGGAAGGACAAATGCATACATTTTTACAATTTCTACTAGCACGACTAAACCCTAAACCCTAAACCCTGGACCCTAAATCCTAAACCCTGTTGGGCATGAAACTTCACACGCCTCTTAGGCTACCCTAGACGTACATCCACGCAAGATTTGGTCTCCAACTGATTTGGTTTGCGCCACGTAGAAGCAATCCCTACTAGCACGGCTAAACCCTAAACCCTAAACCCTGGACCCTAAATCCTAAACCCTGTTGGGGACGAAACTTCACACGCCTCTTAGGCTACCCTAGACGTACATCCACGCAAGATTTGGTCTCCAACTGATTTAGTTTGCGCCACGTAGAAGCAATCCCTACTAGCACGGCTAAACCCTAAACCCTAAACCCTAAACCCTGGACCCTAAATCCTAAACCCTGTTGGGGACGAAACTTCACACGCCTCTTAGGCTACCCTAGACGTACATCCACGCAAGATTTGGTCTCCAACTGATTTAGTTTGCGCCACGTAGAAGCAATCCCTACTAGCAAGGCTAAACCCTAAACCCTAAACCCTGGACCCTAAATCCTAAACCCTGTTGGGGACGAAACTTCACACGCCTCTTAGGCTACCCTAGACGTACATCCACGCAAGATTTGGTCTCCAACTGATTTAGTTTGCGCCACGTAGAAGCAATCCCTACTAGCACGGCTAAACCCTAAACCCTAAACCCTGGACCCTAAATCCTAAACCCTGTTGGGGACAAAACTTCACACGCCTCTTAGGCTACCCTAGACGTACATCCACGCAAGATTTGGTCTCCAACTGATTTGGTTTGCGCCACGTAGAAGCAATCCCTACTAGCACGGCTAAACCCCAAACCCTAAACCCTGGACCCTAAATCCTAAACCCTGTTGGGGACGAAACTTCACACGCCTCTTAGGCTACCCTAGACGTACATCCACGCAAGATTTGGTCTCCAACTGATTTGGTTTGCGCGACGTAGAAGCAATCCCTACTAGCACGACTACACGTTAGCGTACCACCAAAGTCAAAAGAAAATAGTAAAATTAAATTGTGGCCTAACATGTCACACCTTCCTTGTACTCCCATACATGAGTGGAGTCTAAAAGGGAGAAGTGGGATTGTTAATATGTGTATATTTTTTTGGTGCATAGCCTGTGCAACAACCCTTTCTTTTTACATAAACCAAATACCAACACTTTTCCTTATACCAACCGCCAATCCTTTCTCTTGTACATAAACCACTAAATGCAAAAGAAAATAGTGAAATAAAATGGTGGGCTAGCATGCTACACCTTCCTTGTATTCCCGTATACATGCATTAATTGCCAATTGTGTTGATTTCTCTTCTTTATGTTCATTATCTTTTATACATGCATAATAATTAGATTGGTGCATTGGCAAATGTCATATTAAGGAAATTGAAATAGTCCTTAGAAACTTGGAAGGCATATGCGATTGTGATTTGGAAGGCACATGTGATTGTGGTTCGAATATGACAAATAATTAGGTCTTGTTTTCTTTGATCACCAATTAGCACAAGTATTGTTAACAATAACAGACAAATTAAACACTGAGTCATAATAAATAACAGCAAAATCATGCAGAGGACAAGTCTAACTCCATTTTTGAAAAAAATCCCCTAAAAATTTATATTTTTTAAAAATTGTAGGGACAAAATATACGCTTCATGTCAATAATATTAAAAAACTAGAATTGTGAAAAAAGAATGCATAAAATATTACTTATATTTTATTGCAGAACCTAAAAATGTCTAGTATTACCATTTGCAAAAAGTATTCTCTCCTTTAATTTAAAAAACATGACAAATTGCAAAGGAGAAGAAACTGCTTCATTCAACTAAGAGAGTTGCTAGAGCTTTTTCTTTGAAATACCAATCGTTTTCTATGCAAGTGCCCATATCAAATTGAAAGTTGGTAAAATTGATGTTACTTTAATATCTAATTTCATTTGATGAAACAATTTTACATTGGGCTATGGCATTGTCTAAAAAAAGTAATTTTCTTTTTATACAAATTAGTTTATCAAATGGTTGAATTTCAACATATTTTGATATTAAGATCGGAAGGCTAGATTTGGAAGCATGAATATGACAATAGTTGTCTTTTTGAAAAATTGATGAAAATTTGGATTTTGAAACACACTTTATTGACAAACATGAATAGAATAAAATTTTTGTTTAAAAAATGAAAAACTTTTATCCGCAAAATAAAATTTTCATCCAAAATAAGATGAATTTTGATATGTTTAATGTTTAATGTTTGCAATTAATGTTTAATGTTTACAATTACTTCACATGGCATTCTTTTTTAAATACCTTATGTATTAAACAAACTATAAACTGAGATAAACTGAGATAAACAAAGTGTGAAGAACATCATGAAAGTACGAAAATGCTCATACATCATAAAAGTGGGAACAATATCATGAAAGTACCAAAATGAATCTGTACATCATCATCATCATGCTGCAAAAGTGCATCCCTATACAAGAAACGTGTGAAGCCTAAACAATCAATCTAAATCTGAATCTGATAACTCTACATATGATCCTCTAGTGGAACGCTGACGTGGCTCCTGTATGACTCGCTGCCCAACCGTCGCTGTGTGCCCTCAGGCAATGCCGGCTCAGATGGGCCAGCCTCATCACCTGCATGAGATGGGCCAGCCTCATCCTGATGAGGAGGAGGGCATGCTGCACGCGCCACTGCTGCCATCTCTGCATCCCTCGCCTCCTCTATGTACGCGCGTCTCAGCTCCCATAGCCGTGCATCTGCGAATACTCGTGCCTCAAATCCAGCGCGAGTAATCGTCTCTACATGTGAAATACGCTGGTCTCGGCCCCGCCCTAGCTGCTGCTCCACCCACTGCTGCAATGATGTCTGCAGCTCTGCCTCTCGCTCAATCCGGCGTGCCTCCTCCGCTCGTGCCTCGTCACCTGGCATGAAGTCACCGTACGAAAAGCGGCGTGGAACGCATGATGCAACCACTGATGTATCCGCACCCTCCTGCATCAGCAATGCTCTCTGTGCCTCCTCCCTGTAGTGCTCTGTCAGGACTACACGGGCGAATGGATCAACAGCCTGACGATGACCAGGATATAGATCATCCATGCCCAGTCCTCTGTATGTCGCCACATCAATGTCGGCAAAGCATACCGGGCACACTGAACGTGCCACCATGTGGCGGGTCATGCAGTGGAGATGTGCGATGTGGCCGCACCCTAGTCCAAACCACCCTACGGTGTCAAAGTCCTCGTGACAGAGGACACAAGTGGAGGTAGGAAGCCTCGCTACGACTGCTGCGTCTATCGGTGTCCTAGTCGGCACATCTACAGGAGGAGCAGGGAATAGGGCCACACTGGGGTCGATCCTATGGCGCGACGGATCACGACTGATATGCCTCAACTGCAAGATATAGTGCTCTGCGCGATGGTATGCTATGCGTGTCCAAATCCTCTGCTCCTCCAAATCTGTCTGCAAGAGTCATACGCGAGACTCCATCTCCTGACGCAAGAGTCGTACGCGAGACTCCATCTCCTGACGCAATAGATGTGCCTGCAATGCAAACATGTCGCGTACATGGTGAGAATTAACCAAAAAACTTCAGTTCAAAACACGCTACAAAAAAATAAACCAACATAATCAAAATAACTAACCTCGTCCCTAGACTCGGCCAGGACAGCCTCCAACTCTGCAATCCGTCTGTCTCGAGCCTCCAACTCGTGCTGAGGCGCCGTAGATGTGGGAGGTGGTGTAGATGTGGGACGCTCCATCGATGATCGAGGTGGGGGAGGTGGAATCGCAATAGATCTCGATAGGGCCGAGACCATGTGCTGCAAGGATGATGCCACTGAATGAACATCTCCCCTAATCTGTCCTCCCACCGCTCGCAATGCCGGTGCAGGGATGGTGTGCAACTCTGGTCCCTCGCGTCGACGCCGGAACACCTACAATCTGCCGCTCCTTGCGCCCCATCCTACCACGTCCCGCTCCTGATCCTGGACGGGTACTGAGGTAGTCCACCCGATGACCAAGGACAAACTCAGCATAAAGCTGCATGGCAAACGACCTCGCTATCTGGCGGTTGTGAGGCAACCAACCACCATTCGCAGCAAGATATCTCGGATAAATGTGTGCTGCTATGATGGGGTGCCTACACCGTAAAATATGCAAGGGGAGCCCTGATCGTGGTCGCTGGCCCTCGGTGTGACCATCCCAAAACATGTCGTCCAAGGCCTCCCTGTGATGTGACTCCCGCTCAAACAACTGTCGAATCGCTCTCCAATCCAAGCCACCACCAGTGATCTCCGCCTCGGCCTGTGCCTGAAAGCTATCCACAACATCCTCAACTGTCTCCAATCGACTCAGAGCCTCAATAACTGAATCCAAGCTCGCAACCAAGTGAGGGGGTGCCCTAGCATCCTGCAGTGCCCTCATCTCAGCTCTCAGCATCTCTATCTGCATACGAATAGTGGTGCTAGAACCTGTGCGCTGGCTGGCGCATGCACAAAAAAAACACATGGAAATTAATATTCTATTTGGGTAATGAAAATAATATTCTATTCAATATGACTTATAATCTATTTACGCAATGAAAACTATTTGTACGTACTCCTTGATGAGGTAGATCCTATGCACCTACCGACCGGTAGATGGGCCAAATGTGTGGCTCAATATTAATCAATATTATTAATAATTCTTAATTTTGATTAGAATTTTTTCACTCTAGTCGTTGCATTTTAAAACTTAGATGTCTCAAGTATTTTCTCCTTATATGTTTCCCTTTTTTCACTTTTTATCCAATATGAAACTTTTCCACATGTGGTGTAAGGACCACATTGTCCACTAATGGCCCCTATACTAAGGACAGATAGTGGAGAGGTTTGGTTAATAAGACCTTCTTTGAATGCTTTACTGCCTTGGGTTTGCAATAGATATGGAGGAGATAGAAGGATACCTAATACATTACTTTGAACGATACACAAGCAAGGCGCATCTAGTATTTCTCGGACTACACATTAAAAATGAGAGCGGGTTCACACTACAGACCTTTTAAAGCGAGAACTTTAAAATTAAATTCTTGGATGTCCCTATGCAATGGGAAGGGTTGCATACGATAACTAATGTTAATTTTGGTTGAGCTCAAGTAATAAGCGTCACCGTTGCCTATGGTTGGACTAGCAAGAAAGAGACCACCCTTGCTTACAATGAAACTAGCATATAATTCCTTGAGCATGTGGTTGACATTCCATGTGTGACATAGTTTCAACGAGGGAAAGGAGATATGTAGCATCCGCACTATTTTGGTTATGAGGTGGTTCACGTGATTATTGATACAAAGTCTTTTTGGGAAAACATCTTAGTCGTTTGTAAAAGACAAGATAAATGTTGTTAACATTAGTCATAGGTTTCCCTACGGTGCAAAAAGGGATGTATGTGTGCCACATGGCGAGCTGCCATGTAGCAAACAACATGGAATGGGATGCTTCAAATGTCGACTCTTGAAGGTTATGGAGTTCTCTCTCTCTTAAGTCTCTTATCTATGATCATTAAGGGATGATTAGGAGAGATTCAGTCATTAACAGGCTCTATTTGAACTTAGGTCTATAGTTGATCAAAACACTTGCATATATTAGCATGAATGTGGAATGAATATAGATCCACTAGAGTCCCATGTGCAATGAATGTTAGGTATTCTAGTTAAACTTTCAGTTTCTCTATGGCGTATTTCTTTCTTCTTATACATATAACAGAAGTAGATGAATTATGGAACTAGACAACAAACATGATCAAAGTGCTAGATCTAAAGCATGCCATAGTGATAGCATAAGAATCTCAAACAGTTTATAGGCACAGACCGTAATATTCGAGTTCTTGAAGACCCATCCAAATATTCTCAATCTTGTAATATTCTTTTTTCAGTTATGCTAGAGTCTATGCATAACTTAGAAGAATTAGACATTTGCAACTCCATGTCTTCTTAAGGTCTAAGCCACTATTTCATGTCTTCTTAAGGGATATTGAAGATTTGGACTAAGCCACTATCTAGGCATTTCCAAGCTATAGCCTTATCATGCATGCTTAGTCTAATCAATCTATTGACTAATAGGGGACATATGCCTTCAACTTATTTCCTAGTAGAATCGATCCTTACTAATTGCCAAATAGTTAAAGGATGATTTATCATTAGTAATTTCCCAATATATTAGGGATGATTACCCAAGCTTAAACCTAGTTTCCTTCTAAAGAACTTGCTTGTCCCAAAGTGTCTAGTCAACTTCAAGCTTTGGTCACCAACCATGTCACTAGTCAATCTTTAATGTCCAACTCCAATAGTTGACTAGTAGGTTTATGTTTGTGTATTAATTCGATAAGTCGAGCGAGTCTTATACAAAATGTCTTATTAATTTGATAAGTCGAGCGAGTCTTGTGCCTCATTAAACGTTTTTTAAATTTAAAATTTTCACATTTTAAATTTTAAATGTCGTAATTCAAAAAAAAATAATAATTTACAAATGCATTTCAAATATATAAATACTTAAAAATTATTCCTATGAACGTTTTTTATTTAATAGAAAGAGCTCTATTTAACAAAAAAAAATCTCATTTCACATTTTAAATAAAAAATGTCGTAATTTACAAATTTCAAAAAAACATTAAAATGCATTATAAATTTTGAAATTTTTTATAATTTTCCTTATAAACTAAAATTTAATTAAATTCTACCAAAAAGAAAATGCTACATTAAAAAAACAGAAATATAGAACTCCTAATTCAAAAATTTTAAAAAAATTTACAAATGCATTTCAAAATTATAATATTTTATAATTATTAATATGAACGTTTTTTTAAAATACAATTTCATATAAAAAAGCTCTATTTTGAAAATACAATTTCATTTTCACATTTTAAATAAAAAATGTCATAATTCATAAATTTCAAAAAAACATTATATTGCATTTCAAATTTAGAAAATTTTTATTATTTCTCTTTTAACCTAAAATTTTTTATTATTTCTCTTTTAAATTCTACCTCATAAAAAAAACAGAAATATTTAACATTTTCACATTTTTAATAAAAAAAGCCTCATTAAACGATTTTTAAATTTAAAAATTTCACATTTTAAATTATAAATGTCGTAATTTAAAAATTAAAAAATAAAATTTACAAATGCATTTGAAATTTATAAATATTTTATAATTATTAATATGAACTTTTTTTATTTACTAAAAAAGGCTCTATTTAAAAAAAATAATTAATTTTCACATTTTAAATAAAAAATCTCGTAATTTATAAATTTAAGAAAAACTAAATTTATAATGCATTTTATAATTTTTCTTATAAACTAAAATTTTAAATTACGTTTTTTAAAATTAAAATTTTCACATTTTGAATTATAAATGTCGTAATTTAATAATTAAAAAAAAAATTTTACAACTACATTTCAAATTTATAAATATTTTATAATTAATAATATCAACGTTTTTTTATTTACTAAAAAAAGCTCTATTTAAAAAAATAATAATTAATTTTCACATTTTAAATAAAAAATCTCGTAATTTATAAATTTAAGAAAAACCAAATTTATAATGCATTTTATAATTTTTCTTATAAACTTAAATTTTAAATTACGTTTTTTAAAATTAAAATTTTCACATTTTAAATTATAAATGTCGTTATTTAAAAATTTTAAAAAAAAAATTTCAACTACATTTCAAATTTATAAATATTTTATAATTAATAATATCAACGTTTTTTTATTTACTAAAAAAAGCTCTATTTAAAAAAAAATTTAATTTTCACATTTTAAATAAAAAATCCCGTAATTCATAAATTTCAGAAAAACATTAAAATTTCAGAAAAACATTAAAATGCATTTTATAATTTTTCTTTTAAACTAAAATTAAATCAAATTCTACATAAAAGAAAATGCTACATAAAAGAAAATGCTACATAAAAGAAAATGCTACACAAAAGAAAATGCCAACCTGGACTCTCCCGCTCCTGCTCCGTCCATCTCCGTCGAAGTCCGTTCGTCGCTCTCCGTCGCTCGCGCTCTTCCGTCGAAGTCCGGCAAATCCGAAATCGGTGAATGAGGCAGAGCTCGATCGAGGTATGCGGAATGAGGGGGGTCGCTCTCCTTTTATAATAAAAATTAGGGTTTACCTACCTCGATCGAGGTATTCTTTCCATGCGCATACATCACGGTACATATACCTCGATCGAGGTATTGGCATGCCACGATACCTCGATCGAGGTATTCTTGACATAACCATGCATCTCGTTGGCATGCCACAATACCTCGATCGAGGTATTCTTTCCATGCGCATACATCCCGGCACATATACCTCGATCGAGGTATGGCCATGCCACGATACCTCGATCGAGGTATTGTGACATGCCCATACATCTCGGTACATCCACGTCGATGGAGGTTTTGACATGCCACGATACCTCGATCGTGGTGTGTTGGCAGAAACGGGATGCCAAGTCATGTATCCACGATACCTCGATCGAGGTATGTCATCCGCCCTGTTGGCTGCCCTTTCGGATGGCACATACCTCGATCGAGGTATGCTGGACATGCCACGTGACCTCGATCGAGGTTGAGCTGGATGGCCACAATACCTCGACGAGGTAGATGTGGCATGTGTAGCTGGCTTGCCAGCAAACCTCGATCGAGGTATAGGCTCGGTTCGGCAAAAAAGCTACGTACCTCGATCGAGGTATGGGCTAGGCTCGGTTGTGCTCGTGTGTGATTTTCATTGGAGCTTATACCTCGATCGAGGTATAGGAGACCGAAGCAAAACCTTTGTATTTTCACTCGAGCGGGTGTCACACTCACCCGAAAGTGGTCCGGAAGTGGACACCCTTAGCTTGCTACCTCCCCTAGGTACTTGTACCTACCAAAAGTGTTTATGCCCTCACTCATGAATGTGCGCTCTAACGGCTTTTTGGACGAAAGATTGCTCATTGTGATTTCCAAAGCCATGGGTTGGAATCATTTTCTTTCTCTTGCATCTGCACAAAAATCAAGGCCATTGTTAATAGGGATCGTCAGCTCAATGAAATGCGGCCGACTCGAGTAATATTACTACGATCAACAAAATGAGTCTGAAGAAATGCAAGGATTGATTGGCATAGAGGTGCTTCAACACAATTAGCCTGAAGACAACGATCACCAGCTCAACGAAACACGAGCAACTCATATAGAATGCATCGCCTCAACTCAGAGGCTGCACAACCACTCCACTTGAGAATGTTTCCGATTGCAATCTTAATCGAATCAGTAAGAGTTCTCATCTTTGGAGCGGCCTTTCCTCCATCCCCTCCCTCCTTTCCCCATCATCATTGAAGCTTTGTTGGATTCACAGGCCATCATCTACATCTCGTGTATGTTAAGTTCACATATGTGTGCCATCTACGCCATTTCTTCCATCCCCCGAACATATCCTGCTACTTAGTAACAACCGAGTTCCAGAAGCCAGTTAATAGCATGAAATTGCAGAGCACGGCTCTGGATTTCTAGCTGCGTGTCAATGATGTCGGCTCTTGATGAGCAACAGCACCAAGTTAGTGAATTGGGCCTCCTGATCGTGGTTGTTGATAGGCTTGAGCACCATAATGAGCTCGGTGAGCACCACCCCATATGCTGTGTATGTCACTCGTGTCCGCCACTGCAGCATCTAGAAGTACTCTGAATCCAAGTAGCCTATCGTCCCTTGCACTGCGATGGTTGAGCAACTCAAATTTCTTCTGGCATGGCATGTTTACGTACATCCGCCTTTTCGACCCTATCCGCTCGACTCAACTCTCCATTCATTGCTAGTTCGATGTAGGATTAGATGTGAGACAACTTGAAAGCTCCATGGTCTGTTGGGCCTTGAAAATTGCGAGGGCTGCCAAAATCCATTGTGCCGTTCGGTTCCGTGCCACTGTAGAGGTTGCCCAACTCAAACCCTAGGGAGAAATAAAAGAAACCGGGGGAGATCAGAGGGATTGGGAAGAGGAAGTGAGGAGACAACGGGAAGGCAGAAGGCCACTGAAAGCGGGCTACCAGCTAAGAGATGCGGATATGGGATATGGAAAGGAGGAGGTCATATTTCAGATCTTGGAGAATTATAAACGTTTGTTTCGATTTGAGCGGCCTTGAATTGATGACACGTGGCATGTTTTGAGCCACGTGTCCTCCCTTTTTTTTTCGACATAATAGGTATACTATAGATAGATGTAACTCACAATGTAAGGCCAAACTCTCAATTTGAGTCAAAAAACGATTTGCATTTATGATATACACGAGTGATGGCCTCGCTTTGGCATGCAAGGAGAAACGGGATTTATCATAATTGCAACACAAATCGACTTTGAGATATGAAACGGACTTTGTGCATAAGAGGCAGTTGGGGGATGGGACTCTTGAATTGCAACCAATAAGCACTTTGTCTCCGGAAATTGCAACCAACAAGCACTTGGTTTCTCCTTGTCTTTCTCCTTGGCCCCAAAAAAGGAGGAGGATTTGGAATCGACGTGACTTTAATGTTGGTGGCACAAGGTTCATTGCATACAGTTTGCATGAACACCGGATTGCTGGAGATAGTCAAACCATTGAACAAACGCTACGAATTCAAGGCTGGCCCAATCAAGCTGCTGGAGGTTCGACCATTGTAGGGCCATGGGCGCTAGCTTCGTCATCTTCACGGCCGTTGGCATAGGCACTGGCTTCTCCTTTTTTGTTTGGGGGACAAGTTTTGAATGCATTTGAATGCATCTTACTCTTCAGCGCCTGCGACTTGGAAGGGTACTGTGTGTGGCGAGGTCTATTTATGAATCGTTCCACCAGGTTTTACGGCTTTATGTAATATATATGACTTATTTTACGACATATCAGTCCAACGATCAAAGTAGAATCTATGCTTCATACTATGTAGCTTCTTTCTTGTCTATGCAGATCCGGCTATAGAAGTATTATTATTTCTTAGAGGGGGATGGGGGCGGGCGTGGATGGGGGAAAGGGATGGACGGTGTGATGGATGGTAAGGGGGAAGCATCGAGGTAAGCAGTAAGCCAACGAGGGGGTGAGCGAGGCGTAAGAGGTAAGGAGGGATACAAGGGCTAAGGGATAAAGATGGGGTAGAGGAACAAGGGCTAAGGGAGCGTAGCGGAGGGTGAGGGGTAAAAGGGAATTGTGATTATGGAAATGATAAAATGATTAAGGCAATAGGACAGCCCCCTCTTATAGATCTTCTGAATTCAAATCTTTCAAGCAACCATTCGGGAAAAAAAACAAGAAACAAAATGGGAAAAAGTTAGAGCTTCATAATGAATTGGGCTCCTACAAAACACCAATACATTTCTCTACGGCTAGATACTGTATTTCATTTAATTTTCCTTTGTATACCAACACAGCAATTCTCCATCTTAAACCTCTCACGACAAAACCCAGGAGAAGGTGATAATGCAATTGAGCTTGCGTTCCACATAATGAGCAGGGTGGGGTTATAGGCTCCATATAGATAGCCTGTCTTTTGTAGGCAATTTCTGGACTAGTACTCTCCATAGCATAAGGCAAGGCCCAAAGAGCCATAAAACTATAATACGTCAATGATCTATCTTTTCAGGATGGAGAGGAAGCTGGACCGAATTGGGCTCCTGCAAAACACCAATACATTTCTCTAGGGCTAGATACTGTATTTCATATAATTTTCCTTTGTATCCCAACACAGCAGTATTCCATCTTAAATCTCTCACAACAACACAACCCAAGAGAAGGTGATAATGTGATTGAGCTTGCGTTCCACACAACGAGCAGGGTGGGATTATAGGCTCCATTTAGATAGCCTTTCTTTTGTAGGCAATTTCTGGACTAGTACTCTCCACAGCATAAAATTAAATTGGCATTAGGGGAGAATTGGGGTCTCCAAAGGGCCCCCAATTAGTGTTTCCTAATTTCAAGGGATTAGTGAGAGCAAAGTTGACTGCTTGAACAGCAAAATCGGCTGTTCTAGGAGCAAGCTGTAAAACTGCAAAAGCGACCACTAGGTGAGTGGCTCTAGAACGGGTACCCAAAGACTGGCCATCCTTGGCTGCTTTTTTCTTGGCTGCCCTCTCTTGCTTTTCCTAGAGTTTCTTCACCAATTTAGCCTAACCTTTGCTAATTTAACAGATCTACAAAATCGGGGGTAGACTACCATCCTCCTTAGATCTGCCTGTTTTCCTGTTAAATCTGAAAATTCGACCTCTTTGTTGCAGCCCTAAATCCAATTTCATGAGAATTCCAAGCTGATGATTTCCCCACAAATCTTGGCACTCTTCACTCTCTTGCTCATCCTTTCCTCACAATCAGGGTAATCTTGCACTAAATCTACCTTCCTTTTTCAAAAATGAATTTCCTCCTAAATCTGATAGGCAAATTAACATGTGCCTTTAGGAGATCTGCAATTTGCGAATGGTACATACTTGGAGAAAACCCTGACAAACAGTTCACCTACAGAAATTCGCCTTTCAGAAGTTGGCTCTGATACCAACTGACAAGGCTCCAAAGCTCTTGAAAATCCGGACCTGCAAATATGCACAATGAAACAATCATAGAATAGGGCAGGCTTGCCCACCACCCAACCGGACCTGCAAATATGCGCAATGAAACACCTAGAATAGGGCAGGCTTGCCCACCACCCAACCGTGATGTCCGAGAGTGGAGGACTCAGCTGTGCTATTTCTGATTGGCAAGGTGAGCCAGACACTCGGAGATTGACCACGGCATATTGTTGTTCCACAGCAATTACCTGGAGCAGTAAAAAGCGACATTGTGTGGCTGTCATCTAGACAAGCTTGCTAAGTATCGTGCTGCCTGGTCAGCCACATGTGAGGCAGTCTGGATTTGGCAACTATTGGCTGAGACTGGATTTCCTCAAAGGTCTCCTACGATCATCGAGTGTGATAATGAGAGTCGTATTGCTATTGCTCGTAATCTGGTGTTACATCCCTGGACGAAGCATATTGACTTACAGTACCATTATGTTCGAGAGATGGTGCTCGATCATGTGATCGTGCTCCTCTTCTGTCAGTCTTCTGTCAGACAGGACAATTCGGCTGACCTGTTTACCTAGGCACTTCCACAACATTCTTTTGGCGTTCATTCCAGCTTCCTGGGGGTTGATCCATGATCCAGGAGCTGAGAGGGGGTGTTAGAGTCAGCATATCCTGTAAGAGGGCCATTGGTGTAAATGTGCCTACCCATGTGAGGCTGGTATTGTTGTGGGTGTGTCCGCCCATGTGATATAGGAGGGGACAGATTCGGGGTGTTCTCAGAGGCCCTGTTGGAGGCGACACGTGTGGATCAGAGTAGGGGGCTGTTTTACCCGCCCCTCGGGTTCTTTGCATGCAGCCACCTTGGCGCCTGAGTCGCGGACCAAGCATAGGTGCCACCTTGGCGCCTGAGTCGCAGACCAAGCAGAGGGGGTGCCGGGCTGTTTCACCCGCTCCTGGGCCCGTCAGGCTGCCATGTAGGCACCACCTAGGTGCCTTTGTTTGGGGGCCAACCAGGGCACTAACCCTGGTTGGGTTTCAACCGACTCTGGGCTGGTTTGTCCATGGTGGGCTGGAGAGGGACCCTGTATATAGGGATCCTCCCCAGTTCCCTCCAGTCAAGTTCTCACCGTGTACCAGTTCTCTTGGAGGATTTCCCCTGCAGTACAAGGGGTTGTTCCTGAGATTAGTTTGCACACACTTTCTTGTTTACTTCAGTCCATCCTGACGGTAGAGCACAGAGCACTACCACAATAGGGCTTTGGTGGTCCCTCGGCCTCGACAAAGTTTCCACCAGCTCCCCCCCTGTTGGATCTTTTCCTCCCGTGTGCCGGTCCCCCACCGGTCCTTGCCCCCACTCCGTCGCTTCTTTTGCTCCGCAGCAACGTCGGCAGCCTCCTTTTCGTCTTCTCACTCCCTCCCTAGACATCCCATCTCAAAACCCTTGGGTGAGGCCGGCGGGGCTGAGTCTTCCCCCTCTCCCCGAGATGCGGCATCCCGCTCCTAGCCGCAACCCTCTCCCTCTCTTCCTTAGGATTCTGCCTCCTCACAGAATCCTATTGTTTGGCGGTTTGTTATCCCAACTTCTAGGTCCGAGGCCTAGCCCAGGCCAACCCTTCCCTCAAGAGTTTTGGAGACTCGGTCCATAGAACTACCTCGAGATCTCGAGATTTTGCAGCCCCACAAAGGGGCTCCATCAAAGTGGTGCGCTCTCGCACTCGTGCCTTCTCAGGCTTAAACTTCACCTCCACAGGGGAGGAGAAATGGACCCCCACTCTTTTCGAATGATTTTTCACATGATGCTGGAATGAATGAGTCCCAAGGGGCTAGAGATGTGCCTCACGCATGGTGATTCAGCTATCTTTCAGCTTGGCTTCTCCGAAGAGGCCCGGCATAGGCATGGGCATTATGTTAGGGTTGGCCATCAAAAGATATTTCACATCTTCCAATAGAACTAATGAGATTATAGACATGATTAAATTCTCTTTTTGGGCTCAAAGGATCTTTTTGTATGATTGTGAAGACTAAGAATCTCCTAGTATCCTGCGATACTATTGGTTGTGTGATAGTGGGCATTATGTCAGGGTTGGCCATCAAAAGATATTTTGCATCTTCCAATAGAGTTAATGAGATTATAGACATGAATTTCTACAATGTGGGACTTCAAGATAGGCGACACAATGCAACAGTGAGATTGAGATGTCAGACCTTTATTTTTCATGTCACGATAGAGTTAAGAGTCTACCTAGAAAACTTATCTAGGACAAATTAAACTTTCATTTGTTGGACCAGCAGAGTCCTCGGAGAAAGAAATTGTGTTGGACCTCCCCTTATACCTCTCTCCCCTCCCCCTCCCTCCCTATTGCTACCTCTCCCCTTCTACCTCCCTCCTTGTTGCTGCCTCCGCCCCTTCCCTCCTACTTCTACCTTTCTCCCTCCTCCCTTTATTGTTGTCCCTCCTCGCCCTCCTTGTCTGCTACCCTTCCCCCTCCCTCCCCTTCCCTCCCCCCTCTTGATGCCCCCCCCTCCCTCCCCCCCTTCCTCTCTATTCCCTCCATACCACCACCCTCCTTCATCCTAGTCTTCTCACTCCAGTGAAAAATGGATCCTAATTCTTAAATTGGGCTTCTAGCTTTGATTTGCAAATGGTTACCCACCTCATTCCCTTCTATCGACGGCGAGAACTTGCAATTTTTCTAAAGATGAGCTACTGTAGCTTCAAACGGATGTCGAATTTGAGAGCTCCGCCACCCTATTTGTGTGCAGCCCTGGATCCCATTCCTCCATGACTCAAGCTAGGGACTAGATCCTTGTTGCCTTGCCTTTAGACATCACTCACCATCCAACAAATGTTTGTTTATTGGGGTAAAGTTTTTTAAAGTAGTTTTTTTAGTCTCTTAGAGTCACAAGTATAGTGCTTGAGGCTAGTTCTTTGGCACTTAGTGTTGGAAAACAGAGGGTACTCAGGGGAACCTCATGAGCTGCTCCAGAGGATGAATGAATGAGGCCCAAATGGCCTCCTCTTATAGGGCAAGGCTGCCCCAAAGAAAACCAACCCAGTAGGGAGATAACCGACCCCCTACTGGCCGACTTTTGTGTGCAGCTTCTGCTGCTCCAAAAGTGCCCTAAATGGGCTCCAAACTTAGGCTTTCTGGCCCAGATTTTCCTGCAGTTCACAGCCTTGGTTCAGCCCTCTAGTCAGGCCTGGTTGGCTGACTATAACCAGCCCAACCAGCCTGTCCAACCAGGTCTTCTCCTTTGCTGTCCACCTGCCATCCATTGCGCCAGTTCCGAAGCCCTTCTGCAGGTCCAGTTTCTGCCCACAGACACTGCCAATAGGCTCACCACTTAGGCGCCTTTCTCCTGGGTATAACCTGCCATCTGGTGCTGCTCCAAACATGCCTCTGTCAAGCGAATTCCAGGCTGAACCTCCAGGCCAATTCCGTCCATGAGCTTCATTTGTTGCAGCCACCATGGTTCCTCCAGGTTCTTCTTTCTTTCTCTGTTCTCTGCCCCCATGGCAGCCACAATGCTGCCCATGTGGCATCCTAACATTTTCTAGGTCCACCCCCCCATGCTCTCCTCATTTGGGGGCTTACAAATCGGGAGGTGACCGTGCTTATTCCAACACTTGGTTCTAGGAAGTTCTTCTTACATTTTTTCACTATGCTTAGAACCAAAATGAGACAAGTACGTGAGAGTGCAAGGGTTAGCCCCTCCCTTCAAAAGGTGGAAATGTATATAAAGGCTAAAAGTTTGACTTTGGTTTTCATTGTGTACTTGCATTGAATGAAGCTCTCTCTTTCTCTTCATTCTCTTGCATTGAATCTACTTGCTTCCTCTGGCTAAGTTGTCTTGTGATTGCCACTCTCCCCCTTGCCCATTCTTCCCTCTCCCTTGCTCTCATCCCTTTCCTTCCTTTCCCTCTCCTTTTCCCTCTCTCTTTTCCCCCTCATGGAATCACTCGCACACAATCTCATAGATGCTTGGGTGCTACAAGCATGAGACTCGTGCATACGAAGCTTCCGCAAGTAGATGTTTAAGAGTGGATGCTTCTATGGCATTCTTCTAAGATCCCAACAACATGTGAGTCATTGCCTTGACTACATATTTTTGGCACCACTATAGCGCAGTTCAAGGTATGCTTTCATGCAATCGCACAAGCCCTCTATCATTATCCACCCATTACACAATGCTCCTAGCTTATCTAAAGTGTTGTTATTGGATTATAGGCTAGGTTTGAAGGAGGAAAGTGTGAGTTTCAAGTAGGATAGGTAGAAACTGCCACTTTGTCCATGTCTCATTGTAAGAATAGCTAATTGGGACGATTTTGCTAAATTGTGTGTGGTGTCACATCTCACCTAAAAACACTAAATTTTTGTGCTTTTTTTGTTTGAGTAGGTAGAATAGGTAGTATAGCACCCGTTTGTGCTCACAAATCTTGCATAGAAAGTCAGGAGTCTTCAAAGAGCACCCAAAACTAGTCGGTGATGATAGAGCCAGACTATGAGTCACTACTTTTTGAACATAAAGTGTCAGAAGCCTCGGATATATGGATGCTATGAGGCAAAAACAAATAAAGGAAAACCAGCAAATAAAGGACCCAAAAAGACTCGGTAGTTATCGGCTACTCACTGGTGGAGCAAAGGAGTGGAAAAGGTCGTGTAATCTCTAAATATAAAATTGAAGATTATTGTCAGGTCCATATTGTTTAGGTTTATGGCTCATAGGATTTAGATCTAAAATGCAAAAGAAACCCATTTTATAGGGCTGTGATATTAATGCCAGTGGCCATTCAAGTATCAAAATGCATTCTGTAGGCTTAATTACATTCATTATTGGCATTTTGGATGCTCGAATTTTCTTGTTGTTTTAGGTTTGATAGTCGTAGAACCATATCGCCCTCAGAGACAACAAGTTAGAGTTCAACTTATTTGAAGCAAAATAATACTGGCATTTTGGATGCTCTCAAGAGCTCGTCCTCACTATTACTTTGCATGTCTCTTCCTAACATAAGAAACGCATAGAGGCAGGAGAGTTATAATCGTGTAGAAGATAATACTCCAACACGAGGTGCATGGGTTACCTTAGGGGAGAACCGGGCTCTCCTTCAGCATGCTACGGAATTGCTAGTGGAGGATGGAGAGAGAAATGGGCTTCCCTTCAGTGTGCCATGCAACTTGCAGTAGAGGAACGAGAAAGAAGATTGTTTATCCAAGCAAAGAGTCACCCTTACTTGGTTACAGTCAGATCGTATGAAAAAAGATTGCTTTAGCATCTCCAACTATCATTCGCAAGAGCTGTAAGTAATCCCTAGTCCAAGTCCTCCTTGTAGCTCCTCCTCAAGCTCCTGCTCCACAGAGCTAGCTAAGTCCACAGTCCACAAACTCCAAGTGGGGTCTTCTAGTCAAGTGCCTGAAGCCGTGTGCAAACAAGGTCTCACACTACAGGCTTGAGCTTGTGGTACATCCACCTTGGGGGCAGAAACTCCCTCTCAATTCCTACCTCATAAATGCACCAGTCCCCGAGGAAAATCTCCAAAGTGTTGTACCTGAGTACGAGCAAGAGTCCCCGAGGAAAATCTCCAAAGTGTTGTACCTGAGTACGAGCAAGGTGGTGTTATACGTCATTATTAATACCCCCTCAAATCATTGAGTATATCTCTCAAATAGTCCGTGTCATGACAACTCTCCTCTGGTGAATCCATACCCATCCTTCAAAGCATGATCTTTGAGTGCCCATGGTCATTAAACTCTCCACCATTGGCTCCCTTCTTTGCCACATTCAATTGTAAATGCCTGATGGTGCTAATGTATCAAGAAAATCTTGCTACGAGAATGACCCATGTCTAGCTATGCAGGTTCACATAGTAAATGAACTTCATAGTAAATGGACCATGAAGTCCATACATAAAAGGTGGAGATAGCCTTGCAAAGGTGGGGAGCAAAAAAATGTACCAGGTTATACATGGCATGTAAGCCAAACATGGCCATTAAAATTCCTCCATCTCCTTTTATGGTCCCACCAATATCCAATTTCTACTTATCATGTTTAAAAATTGCTAGAAATAATGCATGTGAGACCACTATCCACTCACCCCTAATCGATCAAGCACTTAGGACAAAACACATTTTAAATTTACAAATTCTCATGGTAAACATAAAGGGCCAAATTACTTCATAAAGTGAAGGCATATGTTTCTCTTATATACTATAATGGCCAAAGCAACTACATATTTCCAACACTTATAATAACCGTTTTCCAATACCTCTAAAACAATGCAAAGTGTCTAAACAAAATTATATTTCAATGACCAATTGGCAAATACTCCCTCATTTCCAAGTGTCATAATAGATGACATAACAAACCATGTGTTAATATTAATACCACCATTGTTGGATCCCTCACCATCATTGGGTCCCTTTGTTTCTCCACCTCTCGTATTGATGAATCAAAAGAAATGAGCGAAGAGCAAACAAGGACTCCAAACCTTCATTCGTGTGAACCACCGTTCCTCTACTTGGTGGTACTGGAATACTTGGTGGTGTTAGTTGCATGTGCAAATTCATAAAGTATCAACAAACTCAATGATCACAAGTCCTGATCACTAAGGGTACCCTCTCATATTACAAGGGGCCCCGACGGGAAATGTGTGTGTGTGTGTGTGTGTGTGTGTGTGTGTGTGTGTGTGTGTGTGTGTGTGTGTGTGTGTGTGTGTGTGTGTGTGTGAGAGAGAGAGAGGCACTTGCACAACCGTTTCTTGCTCATGTTATACATTGAGTGCCAGTCAGTGGCACATTACTATGTGAAATTTCAATTCAAAACGTTTGTTCATTTCCCACCCAAACTGCTTGCCCTACTATTGTCACGTGTATTTGGGGTAGAACATAGGAGATATTAAAGATGATGCAACACTGGCCCGATAGGATCTAAGACTTTTGGCCCTTAATATCTAGAATGTGGAACTCAATTATAACAAGAAACTCAAATGCTTTTACCACCTTCCATATTCTTCAAGGTTTGGCCAACAAGACAAAGTCTAGGAATTGAATGGAAAAGTGACTTGCGGACAATATACAAAGTTGCAAACTCAAGAAAGGATGGTGTAAAAGACAACCGAGACAATCTTCCCAATAAGCCTAAGGGCTCCACTATGTAAGACTCCCATATAGCATGTGCAATTGCACAAAGGGTATTTATAACTCCTTATTCCCCTAATTATGTATATTTTTTGTAACTCCAGATGAAATTTTTTGTAACTCCAGATGAACATACAACCCCTTCTATTGATGGCATATGCTACCTTAATCATATTTGTTAGTGACTCCCCTTGGATAATAAGACGCTATGTATCAAGTTAAAGCCCAAGAGGATTTGGTTGGCCATGAGGGCTCTCCTACTAAAGAGAGTTTGGTTGAGCTTCATTAAGTAGCTTGCACCACACACTCTCTAGCACTGGGGCTATCACTTAAAATTTTAAGAAATCTGTCCATGCATTTGTGTTGCTATATGTTATCACATATAATATGCAACATTACTATCGTAGTATCTCTAAGAATGAAATTGTAGTTAGTATAAACAAACAAAATATTTGTGCTTTCAATTATAATCATCAAACATCAAATTAATCAATGCTAAAAGAGAGGTTTAGATGAATGCAATGTAACATGCATTGACCTATCAAAGTTTTTAAAAGCCAAACACCCATTAGGAAGCAAGAATGAAATTCTTAAACTTGGGCTACCTATTTGCAAGGAATAAAATGAAATGCAAAGAGAGAAATGGATAAATTATAACAATTTGAATGAACACATTGACTCATACTACAAAGGTGCACATCATCCTTATAGTTGATTCATTTAAACAAGAAAGAGTGATAACTGCACATCATCAAGACCAGAGAGTGACCAGAAGAGATACATCATTGGACTAGAAAAAACACAAACTACACAAATGCAAGGATTGCTCCATGAACAAAGGCTAAAAAGACATAAATAGAAAAGCAAAAGATCAAAGACAAATACAAAGCTGACCATTCCAAGGTGGTCTTCTTTCTATAAAGCACTATGATCATATTAGAGCCACGTTGATTCCTTTGAACAAGGCACCCATCATTCCTTGATCTAGTGTCCTCAACAACTCCACATTTAATTATTTTCTATAATATAATATAATATAAATCAAGCACTTTTCCCAAAAAAGATAGAAAACAAAACTCCACTCTTAAGGCTCTCCTATTCCTTCAAACCGTCCATCATGTCGGCAATGAGTATGTTAAGCAACTCCAAGTTTTGAGGTTCTGTTAGTGCATCAAAAGCAAGGGTGGTTTTATCGTCAACTTTACCATCACGGTTTGCCAACTCTTCCCACATTTTTTGCCACACGGGGCCGTCGCTCGGTAGGAGCTTCTTCGATTTCAACATGGAGCGATCCTTGGTGTGCTTTGCCACAAACGCCACGGCCGCTGTTCTATTGCGGAACACAACGGAATCCGTGAGCATAATTTTGAACTGCTCACAAGCCTTCTTGGCTATGCCCAATTCTCCGACGTTTTTAGATGTCCTCACCATGTCCACGAACAAGCCGATGAGGTTGGCGATGCCAAATAGGACCTGCCCGGTTATAGAAACATTGGGCAAGCAAAGGACGCTGGCTATCACGTAAACGTAGAGCATAGAAGCAGCCAAGATCAAGGCGTACTTGCCAATTAGGGAGGGTTGGTACTCGAGCTTGCGTTGGAACAGAGCTTGAATGTCTTCTTCCTTTCCCTTGATTATATGGAGAGTGTCGGGATCCTTATCACCCACAACCAAGCAGTCGCCCTCGGGTGCAGCCTTTGCCACCTTCGGTTTGGAGTATTGAAACCGACAGAGCCTCAATCCCAGCACCGCAACAAACATCCCGAGCGTTCCCAAAGCTATCAATCCGGCAACAAACCCCTCCTCACAAATGATACAGGTTACAATGACTCCAAGTGTGAGCAGAAATGGTAGCCATCCTAGCAAGAAGAAGCCCCATTTGCTAGCTTTGAGCATCACCGGTGTATGTTCCTGTGTTCTCCCCACCTCGAGAGTAATCACCTTCACTTCCCTTTTCGCATCTCGTCCCTTGCGCCGTCCGAAGAGTCGCCCTTGTTCCGCCTGGTCGCCCTTCGCAATCAGGGGTGACTGCTCCGGTTCCTTCCGTCGTTGTGCCTTCCAAAGTGACTGATGCTCCCGCACGATGCATGCACCCACTGGATTGCCCACGGGACATTCTGTATTGGACTTCAATCCAATATAGCGCAATCCATTTGGGCAATGCAGCTGGGCGTGTTGGTATGCATCCACCGTTCCACCTAAGGCGAACAAATGTGCCAGAGCGGATCCGGTGGCTTCAAACAACACAGCCGCCACGCTCAAACTTCCGGGCCCTATGTGGCCTGTCAAGTAAAGCCAATCGTCATTCAGAGCTGAGTACGTCAAACTTTTCGTGGCCGCCTCGGTTCCAAAGGTTGAGATTAATCCGATCAGATCCAATTTCGCATCGACACGGGTAATGGCATGGCACATGTTTGCTAAAGCAGTAGAGAATTGTTGTGCAACTAAGAGAATCCCGAACAAATTAGGACTTAATGAACGGTTGACGGACGCAAACAAACTGAGTCGTCCTCCACTCCTTGGAGTGACTTGGACACACGATTATACGAAGTTGCAAACTCGCCAAAGGCCGATGGTGTAAAAGACAACTGAGGCGGGCTTTCTTACAACCAACAAGGGTAGCAAGAGTGAAGGGCAGACGTTTCAACTCAATGTTTTCAACGTCCGAAAGCACCCAACAGAGATTCAGCACAAAGCTAAGAAATGCGCGTGATGGGTAAGCTGTGGAAGAAGCAAGAGTGAACTGAATAGCGAGCCAAGAGTGGATGGACAAGTATGCTAGGAGAAAAAGCTGTGAGCGGGTGAGGCACGGATACGTGATTTGAGGTTGTCTACATGAGCTTGTATAATATAGCGAGAGGCAAAACCTTGAGCGCTCGACGGGAACCTGCTCCTTGACTGACTGCCAACGCGTCTGAAATAACGCGTCGGAAGACTTGGACCTTTTCGCCCTCCAGGGGCCTATGGAAAGCCTCTTGTTTTGCAAGGGGCCTATGGAAAGTCTCTTGTTTTGTGTAGATGTTAGTTTTGGTTTGAAGATAGTCATCTTGACTATCTTAGTAGATAATTAGATTCGTAGTTAGGCGTAATGTTAGTTAGTAGGTGTGTTAGTTTAGTTAGGCTTATTGTTAGGTAGTGGTTAGTTTAAATGTTAGTGTAATTAGGGTTGTCACTAAAGTTAGGTTAGTCTATATTAGTGAAAAATGTCTGGCATGCAAGGTCGGCGACGCCTCTTCCTACCCTTCTCTCCTCTGAGCTTCATGGATCTTCTTCCTCTCTGAAATGTGGCTGGCATGCAAGGTTGGCGGTGCCTCTTCCTGCCCTTCACTCCTCTGAGCTTCCATGGGTCTGCCTCTCTGAGGTGCCTTTCTCTCCTCTCTCATCCGACTTTCTCCACTCCCTCTGAGCTTCCATGGGTCGAGCATGACCATGGCGGCATGCAAGGCTGGCGACGCCATTTTCAAATTTCTACCCTTCTCTCCTCTGAGCTTCCATGGGTGAAGTCCATTGATCAGTTCGTAGTTTTGTTGGTGAAAATTCAGCGGTGATCTCTTGCAGTTCTGGCATATCCATGCGCGGCGGCTTCTACTCTCTGCTAGAAGGGATAGTGCATTTAGTGGAGGCACAGGAGTCTCTAGGACCTGCATCGTTCTCAGAACCTTGGATGCTCAAATGTGTGGCACTGTTATGTCACCTGTTCGATATCTATCTGTGAAGGTAGATTTTCTTACCCTTCTTTTGCAACTCTCATTAATGTCATTTAACCTCGTTTATAGCTTTTGCTGACATATCTTTTGACTCTATAGGTATTTTCGTCGCCATCTCGTGAACGTTTATGTGCGTGAAATAATTGTGGTCAGATTTAACAACGGATTTCATCAAAAAAATGTTCTCTTGGCAATAGAAGGTCAGACTATTTGAAGGTTGCAGACCATTTTAAAACGTTTGGGAATGTCAGTTTCTATTACAAAATGTTGGGGTTAAGTGGAATACACAGCCTATTGCTCTTAATATGTTGGATGCTACAATATATATAGCACCAATTAAGGATCATTCTCTAGTAGCTAAGTTGTCAAGGGTTTTTCTTACCCATATTCTACAAATTGGGTATGGCAACCAGGTGTGTAATCATCCAACGAAGCATTTGTTGACATTACTTTCTTTTACAATCTAAATTATCCAAAAATATGAGGAAATTCAATGTCTCAAGTCCAAAGCTTGTGTTGGTGAGACAATGGGAGTGACACGCTGTAATACTTTCCTCCTTGCTGAAATAACCTCTTGTGATGGCGAATCTACTTTCCCAAATTGAGCAGAAAAATGATGAACACAAGCTATGCTCGAGAAGAAGTCCAAATACCATCAACGAAGGAGCCCTGCAAATACTTTGAGAATGCCTCTTATAATGTAAGCCTTGAAAAAAAGGCTTTGGATGAACATCCTTTATCCAAAAAAGCCCTCTGTCGTGCCCGTGTCCACTGTCTCCAATTTAGAGATTTTTCTATTGTCATTGCATTGGAGACAATGTTTAGCCTGGCATAAAATCTGATTTTCTTCCATAGTAGTTTTGTCTCTAAGGCTCGCCTAGCCTGTGGACTTGATTCATGCCTTCTAGGACAATAAATGTGCTTGTGGTCTTATAGATAAGAGGACCTGCCCACGAGATGGAGACGGAGCAATTATCCATTAGTCAATTTGGTTAAAGAATGAGTGCCCATTGACAAAAACATGTTAGATTCCAAGCAATCACTTGTAGCTCAACCACATCTTGCCCCAATCTCTGCACACACATAAGAGACATACATGGATATTTGCCAACGTGGAACATGTAGATACTTGACTCCAATTGGTCATTGAGCTACATCGAGTTCCACTCAGGCGTTCCACTCAGGCTAAAGCCACATGACCACCACCAAAAAGCCCCAAGCCCATTGGACCTCTAAGAAGACCTAAATCAAGAAGCCTAATTGGAGCAAGAAGTCCCCAATCTAGGAATTTAGTTGGAGCAAGAAGACCTAAATTAAGAATTTTAGCACCTATTGGCCCTACTATGCTTGTTGGTCATAGGAATAGACCTGAGCACCCAAGACCAAGTCCACCCAACCTAGCTCATTTAGATCTAGTGGATATTGTGCCCGAGAAGCCAACAACCATCAAAGGAAGGCAGCTTGGCCTATTAAAGTGAAGTTCCAAGAATTTCATTTGCATAGTCTTTTGTGAGTGTTTGAAGCTTTTCTTAGAGGTTTTAGATAGGAGATAAATGATGAATATGTCCACAGCAAGATCAATGACTTGAAGCAAAACAAGAATGAATCTATTCAAGGATTTGTGTTAAGAATATGAGCCCATATTAATCATCTAAGCACACCACCAAATGACAATTCACTCCAAGCTTGGTTGATAATAGGTTATACTCAATAGACCTACAATCTCCAGAGATTGTCAATTTCACCAAGACATATGAAGAGTTGCTAAACCGAGTAGTGGAATTGGAAAAGAGAGACTTGCCAAGAAGAAGTCAATAAAAAATCCCAAAGGGAGCGATGAGGAAGATGCCTCTTCCAAACCACACAAGTTAAAGTACATTCTCAAGAAGGCCTTAAAAGAATTAGGTTTTTGAGGCAAGCCTAGTCAGAATGAAAATATAGTGCACAAGTGTTCGTGTGGGCAAGGGCACACTAAGGAGGAGTGTTAAGCTAAACATTGCAATACCTATAGCAAATTTGGACATGACAACTTTAAGTGTTGGTACACCAAAAATCACACTACAAATGTCCACCAAGTGACACAAAAAGCTAAGCCTCAAGGCAAACATCCACCAAGGTCCAAGCAAGGCAAAGGCAAAGGCAAGGATTATAAAGGTGAAAACCAATGTCCATCACATATTCGTTGTTATTTTTGTGGTAAGAATCACACAAAGGCTGAGTGAAATTGTGGTAGGAGAATCTCAAGATGCTAAAAAGCAATGCACAATCGAGAGAAGTTGACCCCATTGTTGACCTATTCTGTCAAAAAGAACAAACTCGATAGAGGGCAATGTAGTTACTAGATTACAACATCTAATAATGGGTCTAGAGAAGAGACCGCCACAAACCAATGACATTAATTGAAAGGAGAGGAAGCAAGTGGTATCCAAGTTGGCCTAAAAAATAAAAGGGAAGGGACCCACACCAAACTTGCCACCAAGTCCACCATTTGTTCCACAAACAACCAAGCCAAGTGGAGATTCAACAAGCAAGCCACCCCCAAAGCTAAGTACCATTGAGTACCCGATCAAAGAAGTGACTAAAGCATGGGAAACCTTCCATGATATTAGTATTACAATATCTAAATCGCTACAGACTGCCTTGTACTATAGATAATTTTTCCTAGAGCAAAACAAAGTTGAAGAGAAGACACCTCAAATTATGGGTTCACTTGTCACAATTCTAGTCATTGACACACCCCAATGGTGGATGAGGAAGTTTCGTTCATCATTGTCAAAATCAAAAAGCAAAGTGTGCCTAGCATGATTGTCGGTGGTGGTATAGGGAAGAATATTATTTCAAAGGACATGGAAAAGTGGATGAAGTCGTGTGGCTAATCAATGACAGGTTGAGCCCAAAGGTATGCTTCAGGATGTTATTATCACCATCGGTAGCATTCATTGTATAGTAAGTTTGAAATGTCATTTCTTTGGATATGAATGCCTATCCAATATTGATGGGTAGACCCTCATTGAAAAGTGCCAAAGTATTGCATGATTGGGGATCTAAGATTGATGATAGCCAAGACTAGAGATGTTGAGGTCAAAATGGTAACCCCAAAATACCCACCAATCAAAGTGTGGTACCAAGTAGATATTGGCCCAAAGACCTAGAGATCAAGGATCTTCCACAAGATGTTGAAACTTGGCTGATGGAAATGCAAATTTTTCATATAGGAAAGATTGGCATATTTTAGGTAGCAACTTCTCTCAAATAGAAACTGAAGGTAGGAAACTGGTAGAACAATAGAATTTGTGTACCCAAGTCACTGCACTAAATATGTGATTGGAGAATGTGAGATAGCAAAATCCAAGATCACAATTACTCAGCTTGGCACAGAGCACATAGTTCGAGAGATAACTTAGAAACTCAACTTAGGCATGACCAAGGAAGTGCTCAGTTTATGGATGATTACCTCCAAGCTGTTAGGACTTTGTTCTTGCAATCGGAAGATGTGCTTTCATAGAGTTACACTAATTTATAGGGAGTTTTGCTAAACACATGCCAGCATAGAATTCCATTAGTAGCAGTATGCCAAAAAAGGAATAGGATGAATCCTCACTATGCCAAGCAAGTAAAATTAGAGATTAACCAGCTCATCTGAGTGGGATTTATCTAACCCAAGCAGGTAAAATTCAATCTTCACTAGCTCATCTAAGTGGGATTTATCTATGCAATTGATCAGAGTGATCGATTATTTCCAATTGTGATGGTGCCTAAGAAAGTTGGCAAGCTACATGGATTACAAAATTTGAATGTTGCTCAAATAGTGCTAGATCCCTTCCCAATTCCTTTCATACATGGAATTCTCGACCAGGTTGCAAGTCACAACATGTACTCTTTTATGGATGACTATTATGGTGGATATAATCAAATATATATAGCACCTGAGGATCAATCAAAAACTACTTTTATTATAGAATAGGTTGTGTATGCCATAAAAGTCATGCCATTTGGTATGCAAAATGCACCCTCTAGTTTTTAGAGATTTATGATTGAGACTTTGCAAGATTATATGACCAAGTTCATTGCAATCCATTTTCATGATTTTTGTGTATACTTGGCCATATCCATACATTTGGCCTATTTGCAAGGTGTAGATAGGCATGAATCTCTTTGAACCCGGTTAATTGTATTTTCTATTTAGAAGTTGGTGTACTAGTCGGCCATGTGATTTCCAAGGAAGGTATTTGGACTGAGCCTAGTAAGATCTGAGCCATTGACAAGATCCTTGAGCCATAAAATTTGACACCATTGAGGTCCTTTGTCTAATTCTATAGAAGGTTTGTAAAGGACTTTGCCAAGATTCCACAGCGATTACAGCCCCATTGTATGAGATAACAAAAAAGGATACTAAGTTTTAGTGGACTCAGGATTTTTCTGTAGCATTTCATGAACTTAAGAAACACACATCTGACATGCCTATTTTCAAACAACCAAGGTAGGACCAGATTCCCCATATTAATGTAGATGCCTTAGGATATGCAATTGGTATCATATTAGCACAACCAAATGAAAAGTTGGATGACCTAGTCTACAATGCAAGCTAGTTAATGACACCATCCGAGTGCAATTATAGCACTACCAAGCACGAAGCTCTTGGACTGACTTTGCTATATCTGATCAATGAAATAGTACTTCAGGGATGCTTGTGGTGAGATGGATGCTGGTACTATAGGAATCAAATTTCAAAATCCTTCATAAACCAAATCTTGGGCTACAAAGTTCTATCTGTTTGTGGTAGATTTTATAAAAAACGAGCATGATGAGATGCTCCATTATTTATTACAGGGAACCTTTCGAAAGCATAAGCACAAAGATAAGTGCAAGTACTTGGCTTTGAAAGCCTGGAATTACAATTTGATTGGAGGATAGTTACATCGCCAAGGTGTAGATGGAGTGCTATAGTGATGTGTTCTACCACATGAACATGCCATTGTACTCACCGAGGCACATACTAGGCCAACTCGTGGTCATTTTGGTGGCGAGTTGATTGCTTGGAAGGTTTGCACAAGCAGGTTTATGTGGGAGCACTCTATTAAAAAATGCACATGCTCGGAGCGTGGAATGCAATGTTTGTCAAGAAAAAAGGAGATTGCTTTTGTAGGATCATATGCCATTACAACCAATTCAACCATGGGAAGCATTCCAACATTGGGGCTTCAATTACATGTGGCCTTTCATTTACAAAACAAGCATATTCTTATGGCCACAAATTATGCTACTAAGTGGGCAAAGCAAAGGTCTACGGGATAAATCAGCTCATATTATAGCCAAATTTCTTTTTGAGAATATCATATGAAAGTATGGCTATCCTATTGATTTTGTCAGTAAACTAGAGAACACAATTTATGAACGAACTCTTCCAAACTCTATGACCAAAGAGTTTATGGTTGCACACTAGGTTGCTACCACATACTATCCTTAGTGTAAGGGACATGTTGAGTCTACCAATAAAATCCTAAAGTCAAACTTCACCAAGGCAGTGAGCACACATCATCGCGATTGGGATACCAAGCTAAACATTGCATTAATCTGATAGCTTTTAGAATGGCTTTTATTCTAGAAGCGATAGTGCCTTTAGACTTTTTGGCTCTAAGTCTACACAATGCAATTAAGCACCAGCTTAGGGAAACCATAGCAATTAAGAGATGATTACACTAGCTAGTTGAGCTGCAACATCCAAGTGGCCTCATAACAAGAAGTGATTCAAAGAATAAGGAAATCTTGGCATGACCAGCACATTGTGTGAAATAATCTCAAGAAGGACATGCTTGTTTTGTTGTATAATGCCAAGCTAGGGCCATTAAAGTCCAATCTTAAACTCAAATGGAATAGGCCCTACAGGCTTGCCAAGACCTTTAGTAATTGTACAATACAATTAGAGGATTTACAAGGCTAGGTGATTCCCAACCTCTCCAATGAAAGTCGAGTTAAACCATATCAAACTTTGACTTGTTTGGTAAACAATGTGCATACCATGTATATGTGATGAGCTATCACTAGTAATAGAGCTCTTAATCTAGGCTAGAGTCGTAGTCATCATTGGGTGGACATGGAGACCACTCTAGTTGAAGCATCACATGCAATAGTACTCCAATGGTGCATCCCTTCCGATGACGTTTTCTTGCATATTGGCTAGAAGGGCACTTTAAACTCCTTTTTCTAACATTTTTCAATGTTTTTTCCTCTTGCATAAGCTCTCCGTGCCCTTATCCTCTCCTACAATCGCCCTGCATGATCAATATATTATTCTAGTTGCTGTCACTTATCATGGCTTCCTCCAATGCTATTTCGTCACCCTAAGTAGAGGAGAGACCCAGCAAGTGGAGGAAGACCATTATAAGATTAAAACACTGCACCTAATCAACAAATTGGCAAAGATGTAGATAATACACTGAAGTAGAAAGGGTTGAGGATGTTCACGAATCTCTAATGGTGGCAAGAAGTTTGGGATGCTAAAGCCTTAGGAAACCTCTTGGAGACATATGATGTAGAGGAGGATAGACTTGACATTAAAAAGCATGATGTTTGTCTTGACAAGACCCTGCTTAAAATATTTTTCATGTTGCCCACTACAACATTGGAAGATTGCAAGATCTCAATGCCACTTCTAATGGGGACTTCATCATCGGGAGACTAGCAAGGGGCCTTGGCTTTGGGCCTTGACAAAGACCAGCATTTGTGAGGAGATACAAATTCTTCAGTCCCTCTCCATGCACATGCCCCTTGAGCATCAAACTCTTGAAATTCATTTGAAACCAAAATCTTCAGTTGTTAGGTCCAAAGAGCATCGAGAATCTCCTTCCCATAGGCAAAAACAGCCACCTTCTGCCAATAAACCTCTTGCTAGTAATGAGTCTCTTGCAATGAACCTTCTATCAATAAGCCTCCAACCTATGAGCTTTCATAGCCCTCTCCATCTATCAATGAGCCAACCCTATTGCCACCTCCTAAGATCAGCAGCCCCTTTCTTTTCCTCCATGGGAGAAGCTACCAACACTAGAGGCCTCAACTAAAGTTTAGCATAGCCCTAAAGAGCTGGTAGAACAAACAATGTAGAGGAGGTTGCAAATGATGCAAGCTCCTAAATCAATGTTTGAGAAATCCTTCGAGGAACTCAAACAATCTTCATATTGCAAAAATATTATAGAAGGCTTATTGGAAGCAGTAGCCTCCAACACATTTATTTCTTGATTTTCCAGTTCATGCTCCACTTTTGCATCTTTAATGCATGTTGGTTTCTAGGTGCAACTTCCATGTGGCATTTTGCACTCTCCGCCTAACCGAGCCAATTTCCCAATGTCCTATAGAGTTTTGGATGTGCTTAAAGTAGAAGCTACTGGATCTAGCTCCCCATTCTAGGATTCTTCAAGGCATTTGTACCCCCACACGAAATTTCATTATATGATCAGGCCTACCACAAATTTGACTTTAGAAAAGAATGATAAGGCCAAGAAGTTAAACCTAGCAATCCAAGTGTAGGTTTGTAATGGAGGAATTGTGAAAACATCCTCAATCGACCATGGCCAATTTACTTTCTTATTATACCTGCCAACTACAATTGATTGAACAGATGATCAACTTTGTTATCTTTAAAGCCATGACTATGTGACAATAACTTTTGACAATTTGAAAATATCTCTTAAAGAAGAACCCCCCACTATATGGAGATGTTACAAGCCTCACTTTGAAGATGAAGAACCCCCCACTATACGAAGATGTTACAAGCCTCAATTTGAGGATATGGAGTTCATTCATTTGAATGCTAAGCAAGTGATTGGATTGTGGACTATCATAACATCCACTTTGATCATAGCCTCTCCCCTACGTACTCTACACATCTTTCCACCTTAGAAGTCTTAAGGACATTATGCACCTGGAGGATCTAGCCACTTTGATCACCCACTCCATTCATGAGGCTGCCCTGCACACTCACACCCCACTCATTCCACTCACCCACTTGACTCACTACTCTGCAATAGCTGATACGAAGACGTGTAACAGCTTGCACCGTCAACTTAGATTCATGACTAAGCATCATCTTCCGAATGAGGTTGAGATGATACACAAGTATTGTCATCTAGTCTACTGGAAGAAGCAAGCTTTCATTTGCTAAGGACTTCTATCGAAAATTTCTCAAGAGACATGCCCCCTCTCCTCTCACCAACACGTCCATGGCAACCATGCACAAAGTAGTTCACCTCGGACGGAGTACCAGTGGAGATCGTTGCATCCTACACATAATTGGGGAGTTCTTTTCTTTGCCCTAATTTCACAATGAGACTAGCGATGCAAGCTCGATTGAGGACGGGATGGGCACACTTGCTAGGCTTGGGTAGTAGTGCTTCACCTCATTTCCAGGATCCCTGAACCAAGTCTCTTCTTTAACTCCATCGTTTGCCTAGCGGGCATGTATGGCAATCCTTGCTTGGGGGCTTGATCTATCAAATGTAGATAGGGCTTAAGTTGAGAGGCTCCACGTTCTCATATTGGTACGGATGATCCGCAATAGGCCATCAATTTCGCACCGACTCATTTTGATTGAGTTTAGGATCCCCCCGCTTTAGCTTGACGTAATCTTTTAGGTGATCAAAAACGAGTCACATAAGTTCACCAAGTCAGGGATTATGATTCGTTGACCTCACACCGATGCCGGCATCATGGCTTGCCCTAGCCACATCCATTGATCAGAGGTGTTGGTATGCCCGTACATGCAAATGGTTTATTGATTGACATCGGTAGGTTTCATGCCGCCTGCAGCCCCGACCACCACCAAAGGCTCTCCCTTCTGAGACCCTCTTCTCCATTCTCAGCTGCCCAGTGGACTTGGTTCTTAGAAAGGACCACCACAATGATGCCACATCATAGTTCCCATCCTCTCCATGGGCTCATACACTTTGAACTAGTGTTTGTGTATATGTTTGTATTTGTCTTGGGTGCAGATGCCCACTTAGAGGCTCCACCCATTCAGCTCATTGTATTTGGTTTTTCAGTCTCATATACCCTTCAATCTTTGGAAGACTTTGATAAACTCTCTCTCTCTCTCACGATCAACTTCTTATCCAGAAGCTCTGTCTTCTCTTCCATGAACTTCAAGCTGGCCCCAGCCACATAGCATTATTCCCCTTCCATTGCTGTAAAATCTGATTTTGGGTTACTGCCAGTGCTCTTCCCTCTCTGTTATTTTCCCCTATGCTGCCCTCTTTGGAATGAGCCCTTCAACTTATCTGTGCTCCTTCATCATATACTGTTTCTCATTTACACAGAACTTCCGGACCAGCTAAGGGTGCTTTATATACTCTTGATCATTTTTCACAAAAAATTTGGCATGTTACTAAAGGTAAGGATGGGGAGCTTTGAGACCCATACTAAAACCCCAATGCTAGTAAACCCTTTCACAAATTATTGGAGTGAGCATGATCGCATTTTGTATCCTTTTTTGAATTTTGGCGCAGAAACTATTTGTGCTATACAAACAGGTTTCAAGACTATATATGCAAGTAGGCAAGGACTGAAAAGGTGTGGGTTATTTCAAAGAACCCATGAATAAGTTGTGCTTTTCCTTTCAATGATCTGAGCAATCTAAATAAATGAACTTAAGGCAGAGGCGAGAAAAGGGGGAAAAGGAGGGGGGAGGGGGGAAGATGGTGAATGATAAAATCATCAATTCTTCCTTATTACTGACATGTGTACATTTCTCTACAATGCCTTCCAACAAAATTTTCCCTTCACCCAATTTTAATGCTCCCCATTACCAAAGCTATTAAGAGGACAATTATAAGAGTCAAACTACTTCATATCAGTACTTGCTAGATAGGACAGAAGGGATGTCAGTTGATTCTCCCACTACAGCTTATACAGGCTATGCTCATCTCTCACAGGTACGAAGTTTCTGCTGAAGTACTTGCACTTGCCAAGGCTGATGTTCCAAGCATATTTTAGCCAACCTAGCACACGTGAGGCTGGAAACCATGCACTATAGTCAAATCCCAACTAGGAGTTAATTCAGATCTGAATGTCACTTTCCTCTTTGGCTGACACTTGGCTTGTGATTTTCTCTCCTTGTATCTCCATGCATTTCTTGAAGGACACATGCAGGTACCCTTTGCAAGCTAGTCCTGATGATGCCACCTTCGCACTGTAGATATTTTCACAGAGTGACAAACCTAGTTATTCCAGATCTGAAGATTTAACCAGATTTATAACGAAATACCCATCTTTGAACTTTCAACCTAAAAACAAAGAAGCACAAAGGGTGCCACGTAACCTACAATCAGAAAATGTGAGAGGCTCCTATTCGATAAGGCACCCCCTGTATTACATACACTGAATTCACATTTGATAACTGAGAGCATAAACAACGCAGAGAAAAAAATTTATTTATTGCCACACGCAATATAGCTCGTAGTTCTTTTTCATGAAGAACCACAGTTTAGTGACTCTGAGATTTTCCATAGCAGTTTACCTGTCAGTTTAGATCCGTTCTTCAAGGCCGTATCTTCCAAGGGTTACTACGGTGGACTCTAAGGCACTAAGAAAGAAACACACAGACAGATTAGTCAGAAAAATATTTTTTTAAATACTTGAATAACATGATTAAGTACAATAAAAATAGAAATTTGTTCTTGTAGTACTAATGACCACCAAATTAAAAAGCTTCTTACCTTCCTGCCCGTAGAATCATGTAACTGCCTGGAATGGTCAGGTCAACAATTGTGGAACCTGCTCTTGTAGCGGGAAGTTCACCAGCATCAAATATAAAGGCACAATGCGACCACAGCTGTTCAAACTCCTGTATGCAGATTGTACTAGGTTGGCCACTGAGGTTTGCACTGGTAAGAGCCAACCCTCCCCCAAATGCTTCAGCTACCTGCCGAATGAAAGCACTATCTGGAATACGAATCCCAATGCTAGGAAGACCAGGGTTTAGACACTTATCTAGCAGACTATGCTCACCTGTCCATACCAGAGTTTCTTGCAGATCAGACCTTTACACCCACATAGGTATATGTAGACATACATATACCTTCATTGGACTCAAACATCTGTAAGGCAAAGGTACAAAGAAAGACCAAAGAGAAAGCAAGCCACAAACCTTGCTCAATCCGTTTAGACAAGCAATTTCATAAGCATCTGAGCCAGAAAACACTTTTGCTACTTTATAACAAGTAGCTTTCAAACCTATTTCAAGCCTGACAGCAAGTATGCTCAAACTTACTATCACCTCTCTTTCAGCGACTCATCATCAACTTTAGCGTAAAAACCCTCTCTTACTTTTAAAATGCATATAAGCATTAACCCTATCTCTATAATGCTAGAACCTAGTATTTAACTCATTATATCAAGGACAGTCGAACTGTTTTAATATCAACCAAAAAAGAAGGAATTCATAGGTAACAATGGTGCTATCTTTAATCCTATTCTTGGAAAAATGAAAACATGCAAGACATTAGACACATAGCACTCCAAAGAAGTACACTCTCATTTGTAATAATAATTTCTGCAACGTGAAATGGGGATAGGACACCAACCACGCTGCAATACTGCTGTTACAGGTCCTGGAAACAAGTCACTTAGGAGACCTTTAGGCAGATATGATGTAACACTGTACTTTCCTAGATCCTCCAAATGTGCCAGACAAAGCGCTAGGGGATTCACACTGCTTCTCCCTTTGATGGCATAAATCTTTTCAACTGCTTCTCCTGCACTGAAAGAGAAATAATCGGATCAAAAAGCAACATTTTTATTATTTTTTATTTTTAAAAAATCATGTGGCTTTTTGGCGCCCAAAAAATCACATTACTGTTTTTATAAATATCAAATTTTGAAATGCCACATGGCAATTTTCAGCATCATACTTTGCTATGTGTGACATGTCAACCCATCACACAACCAAGTGTCCTTTGAAGTGTGTCAAGCCATCTCTCATTCACATGTTGGTCAAAGAGAAAAGCACGTGACATATGCTATGTTATCATTTTGCATATTAAAATGCCACTTGGCAAAAAAACCCACATCGCATTTTATTTGTTTAAAGGTCACGTGGCTTTCTTTTTTATGACATTGGTTTGGCTGCCAAAAAGGCCAAGTCTCCGGAAAAAAAGGCCAAAAAGGCCAAAAAGGCCAACCTCTCAGCTTAGTCTAGCTGTTTTTGCTGCCTCTCTCTTAACGCCCATAGCCTCTACTTATCCCCTTCTCCCCCGCCAGCATACTGACCACTTAATTTAATAGCCTAGCAGCTTTACTATTGTAATTAATATTAATATTAATATCAACATCGTGTGTGTATGTGTGTTTCTTTTTGACAGCCACAGCCATTTGGGGGATTGAAGAGATGTTCAACGGTCAGAGTTCTTGACCCAACATTCTTTTTCCACAGATTAAGGGCCCAAATTCGCCCCCCCCACAAATTAAGAGCCTGAATTTTCTACCCGGAATTGTATTTTCACTCAGGATGATACACTAATGAAGTCTATAAACAAAACTAATAAAATCGTTTTTTATTATTTCAACACTCCTTGGTTCTCTTCCTTTCCTCTCCTCTCTTGGTAGTTGCTCTCCCTCCCTCTCCCTTCTGTTCTCTCCTTTCCTTTCTAAACTACTTCGTCCCTCCATGTCTCTTCTCTTTTATCTTGTTACTTGATGGCCTCCACTTGTCTTGGTCCTATCTCAAGCGACTTGCTCAAGTAACAATTTCTCTCTCTCAGTTGCTCTTCTCCATTGTCCCTATTTGGATCATGGCCACCATTATAATGTTGTGCTCCCAAATTGGATCAGCTTTAATTGTCATTCTATGATATGGAAAAAGCCGTCATGAGCAAGTTATACTTCAAAAATTAGTAGGAGCCGAAGCAAATTCACTACATTCGTGGTTGTATAAGGTAGTGGGTCAAATTGACGCTCGACGGAGGTAACTCTATACTGTGATGTGGAAGGCAGGGGTTCTTACATTCTTAAAGAGAGTATCCTTGCAATATGAGGCAATGTCCATGCACTTTGAGAATGATCTGCTGCATTCAAGCACATTCTACACATTCGTTACTCTCTATTCTCCCTTTCTTCTTTAAGTAGATCATTTCAATGATTTGTATGATACATTGGTACATGTGTCTGAAAGTGCTAAGTCTACATAATGCAAGCCATCACAAAATGAAGAGGATGCATATGAGAGCATGTGTCTGAAATTTCTTAGTCTGCACAATGCAAGCCATCACGCAATGAAGAGGATGCATATGGGCATATGGGACCCCGTCTCCAGAAAAGCAAGCATGTGCTTCAAAGGAGACCCCTAATTTCAAGGCTTCTTGCAACTTCTCATATTATGCAATAGATGCCTATAGTAAGGATGTGAGGGTCACTCAACAGCCTTCCTTTCAAGCTCAACACCATGAGATTCCAATGTGCAAGAACCAGTGATATAGGTGCCTTTGGTGCTAATGAAAAGCAAGGCCAAGAGTCCTTCAAGTCACAACCCTCGGGCAAAGACCCATATTCAATGGGCATGCCCATGGATACAATCACTCCTGATTAAGTATTTTGTTGGCCAAGTGTTCAATACACAAAAGAGACGTTCCATCCACGATGGACATTGGACACAATACAAAATAAAAAATATACAGTGTGCCACCCTCTATCGGCAGAGTATTGGCTAGATGTGGACCCTTGAAGACACAAAACGCTGTTCTCATACATCTGTGGCACTTCCAAAACACTTGGTCTACCTGCTCCCTAAGAGCTTATGTGGGCCTCGTCGTCGTGCCCCACAAACACAGCTTCAAGCTGGTCCTCCCGGACAGCCATAGCTACTTTCTAGAGTAGCCCCAATTCCCAGAGTAGTCTTGAGGCCCTATGGGCGCCTTCTGGTGGTATGGGACGCAAGGAGGTTGTGGATTGGTTGGATGTAGATGTTGGTGCCAGCAGCCCAGTCTGTGGCTCCAAGGGGATGCTTGGATTCTACGGGTCATAGACCCGTGAGCATCACGGTTGGGTGGTGAGCATGCCTGCGCGCCTCTTTGTGGTTCTATGATCGGTTGTTTGTGCTTGTGTGTAGGTACGAATTTCCAAGAGCAATGGTGGTCGTGTCAATTGGTATCAGAGCCACTCCTGGATGGAAATTTTCTAGAAGTAATTTCGATTCCTGTTTGGATCTTCCAGGTAAGTGCAAATTTCGTTTTTGCACTGCTTGGCTAGAAACTGCACTTCTTTCGTCAGCAAGTAAGGAAGGAGTGATCTCCATGTGTAGGAAGATGCGTCCTGGTTGGTTTGATGCTAGTTAGGGAGTGAATAGTTAGTTTGTTGGAGAGGAAGGGACCCAGTTGAGGCAAGAGAAGCGATGGATTTTGGGGGCGATTTAGATGATGTTTTTTGGGTTGGTGATGCGATTTGTGAAGGAGAAGAGTAGCAGGGTGGAGCTTCCTGATTGGAAAGCCCAGAGGAACCTTCTATTGTAAGGCCCTACCCTCAAAGAAGCTAGAAATCCGTCAGGATGAGTTGAGATGTCAAAAAGCACCCTAGGGGAGTATGTCATGTTTATGGATTGTATCTGACGTGTGCTTAGGTGCATAGGACTAGCTTTGATACCATGGGGAGGCTAGGGGCTAAGCAGGCGATTCTCAGGTTGGGTTGTAAGGGCAAAGGACGAGTTAGGGTTCCAGCTACATAAAGGGGCCAGGGGTTCAGTTTTCATTCATGCAAGTCAGAGCATGTCTAGCTCTTCCTTGCTGGCTGGCCTGGATCTTGGATGGATCTTGGATCATGTTGCACTTTCTAGCGTATCCCGGATTCCCAGTGCAGTCCTGAGGCCTTATGGGCACCTTCTGGTGGTACGGGACACGAGGAGGTTGTGGACTGGTTGGATGTAGATGTTCGTGCCAGCAGCCCAGCCTGTGGCTCAGGGGGATGCTCGGATTCTACGGGTCCTAGACCCAGTTGCAATGGTGGTGAGCATGCATGCGCCTCTCTTTGGGGTTCTATGATCGGTTGTTTGTGCTTGTGTGTAGGTTTGGATTTCCAAGAGCGATCGTGGTCGTGTCAGCCAGGTCAGCCAGTTAAAGAGGCTGTCAGCCCTCTATATAAATGGGCCCCTAGGGAGACAAGAAAAAACAGTTCAGAGAGGCACACATTTCAGCAGCCATAAGTACTTGTGTGAAACTCATTCAAAGGGCGTACCAGTACAGCAAGGATGTTGAAGAGTATATACCTAGATGAATCCAGGAACATTCCGAAACTCATCCTCTAAAAACACAACATAGTGCAGTTTCAATCTCATGATAGTCACTCACAAGGTTGAAAACCATAAACTCCATCATGCATAGCAGGGACTAGCTACTATGACATCCCCACTGACGTCATCAGTGCCCAACAGTGGGTGTAGACCAATAGTATAAAAATATGCTCTCACACATACAAATCCACACATACTTGAGCATCCATTTATACAAAGTCTTCGTACTGAGTTTCTGTTGGCACTCCAGAGGTGAAGGACAGACTCAGCCATGACGAAGGCTAGCACTAAAGGAGAAGGCTAATCAAAAGGTAGTCCAAAATCTCTTCATTCAAGCTACAACTGCTTGTGATCTCTATAAACGTTTTCATTTTACTCTCTCCCCAAGGAGGATGTTGAAGAGTATCTTGTGAGCTCCTCCCAAAGCCACTGAAGCCCTCATCAAGAGGCACGCAGGAAAAGCACGCAGGAAAAGGATAGCACAAGAGATTTGATAGCATCTGGAGGACAGAGGCACCAGTGGAGGAACACCCTGCTGTCCATGTGGTATAAGTTGTAAGGCCTCTTTTATACTGAGATTTTGGTCTTGTTTGCGGACATATGTATACATGCTTTGGTTACATATCTCACTACCTATTTTCAGTTCTGTGCTTGAGTTTATTTCATGCTTGTGTGCATACATTGAATAGGTTCTAGATCAGTGTGACATCTCGATGCTGTTATATCTTCCGCTGTTTATATCACTTGGGCTTGGCTTAGTAAGCAAGACCCATTAAAATTAATCTCTAGCAGCACAATGGCTCGGGGTGAAAGTTAAATGTAGAATTCTGCTCAGCAGATTAAGGATCCTGGCAGTGTGGCTTTTTAAAGCCTCCCTAAAATGGCCAAGACATTATATGTGGGTGCCACTGTAGATGATTTTCTCATCTTTAATGCCATGGTGCTTTCCTTTATCTTTCTTGCTAAATGCTCATTCCACTGTAACATTATATCTTTTGTAGAGGGTTTGAGAGGAATGTGAGATTGCATTGAATTTCTGAGTCCCTTTCCATGCATGTTGCTTGATACTCCTCAAGGCTGCCCACAATAGGAATGCCTAGTCTTCCAAATTATTGAGCCACAAAGCAATGCTTCTGGCAGACCTTCACCTTTATACTTCTTAAACTTCAATGGCTTATCAACAATTTTCACGTGAGCTTTATCTGACGAAGCAGAAGAATTGGATGAGGATAACTTCCTCAAGGATGGAAATGGGCTGCTCCTGAGCTGCACATAAGACTCCTCTCTTTTAGATATACTGCCAACCGTTTGTCCCCCTAAGAGAGCAAATTCGGTTGCTTCTTATGCGTGCACCTGAAGCTGCAACTGGTCGCTTTACTCAATTCTGTCTCCCAATGCTTTCCAAGGTGCAAGATTTCTTTCCCTTTTAAATGGGTTATGAATGTTGTCCCTGTATACTACTTTGATTCAAACTCAAAAGCCTCTCTTTACCAGGTTCAGCAGCACCTTCGACCGTTCAGCTTAAGCTCACCTCAAGACACTCACAAGCAAACAAAAATATTCATTGACCTAACCTGTAGCTTTGATACAATCTAAAGCAATTGCAATCCAATAGGATTCATCCTCTCTTTTGAGGCAACGGTTGCAATCCAATCATCCGACCGCTCCCTTTCATGGTTATTTCTCTTTCTCCGTATCATGATTATGCTCTTTCTTTCACTCATGCAAGCAATAGGAGTAAGCATAAGGCCCTTGTGAATTCGAAGCTGCGGCCTTCGCCAGGAAGGTGCATCCTTGGTTCTTGGACTCTACACAATCCAAAATCTGGGGGAAAAAGCTTCCTTATCCGAATACAGCCAACGACGTGGAGATGTAAATCGGCCTCGATAGTGGACAGGCTTGCTTCCCGCTATTCCCAACTTAGTTCAAATTGCTTCCCGTTTATTAAACATTGTTTAATACCCCTTCAAGTTGATTGCTATACGTCTTTAAGCTGATTGCTGTACCCCTTTCAGCTGATTGCTAACCCATGGCATTGGAAAAACGAGATTTGGATAAGGGCACAGTGACGTTTAAAAAGCACAAAGGCACACCAGGCGTCAGCTGCAAAGCCGTAGAGAGTGTCGGTAGGTAATGCGATAACGTGACCCTTCCTTAGAGCAGATACTGCATGCTTCAGATGCTCTGGCGCAGCTGGTAAGACCAGTCCCATATGCGAACAATCCATAAGGTCACTGCTGACTGCAGCTGCAGGGGAGCGCTGGTCAAGGCCTTCCGAATCCCGACCTTTGACAGCAAAAGCAGCTGTACCCATGTTGGCGGAGGAAGAAAGCCGCAGAAATGTAGCGTTGAGGGTGAAGGTTATGCCTCCTGGAAGAGCCACACGCATGATATCGACTCGAGGCCAAAAATGCTGAGAAATGCCACAGTTCAACAGGGTGGCAAAACCCTGCCAAGAGAGTTTAGCCCAAGCGGCGGGTGTGTATGTGCCAATCCTCAATTCAAGCCTGGACCAAGCGGCTAAAACTTCTGGGTGTGTATCTCCCAGTCCTGAGTTCGGGCAGCTCACGATTCTATCTTGATCACCCCGTATGGAGATGCTACTGGCACTTCCAATTTCAATACAACGCCGATATTAAGTCATGTGAATGCATCATGGTTGGCTACAGTGAAGAGAGCAAAGCATACACGTTGTATGATCCCATCCATCAAAAAGTCATAATCTATAGAGAGGTAATTTTTTAATGAAGAATCACAATGGAAAATGTAAAACTACACTGGAGATGGTCACACCGATTACTTAGGCACCTACAAAAAAGGTTGATGAAGAAGAGCAAGAATTGCCAGAGAATCTTCCAAAGAGCGGCAACTCAGATGGTCTATGAGAGAAATTAGACCACCAACAATATTGGCATATGCTCAGAAAGGCAAAGCAATTCAAATTGAAACCACCAATTGTGCTCTTATGAGAGCTGGTGTACTTTGAAGATGCACTTGACAAGCCGGAATGGCAAACTGCTATGAATGAATAAATAAATGCTTTGTATAAAAACAAACACTTGGGATTTATGTGACCTTTCACCAGGAAAGAAGGCCATTGCAAACAAATGGGTTTGAAAAGTGAAGTATAATCTAGATGGAAGCATTGAAAGATACAGAGCCCGACTAGTTGCAAAAGGTTTTGCACAATAATACGGTCAAGATTATTATGGGACTTATGCTCCAATAGCCAAGATGGATTCCATAAGATTTTGATATCTCTAGCGACACTCACCAGATGGAATGTGTACCAACTAGATGTCAAAAATGCTTTTCTCAATGGTTACTTAGACGAGGAAGTCTACATGCACTAACCACCCAGGTATGTTGAGAACTAGGGGAAGAGCATTAGGTTTTACATCTTAAGAAAAGTCCCGAAGGCTTAAAGAAATCACCTAGAAGTTGGTACAATAGATTCGACATGTATTTTTCTAATATGGGATACATGAAGTCCAATGCAGATCATACTCTCTACTACAAGGTTCAAGGGGAAGACATCACTATTACACTTTTATATGTAGATGATCTAATTGTGACAGGAAGTAATGAGAGCTTCATCAGCAAGCTAAAATAAGACATACCTGCAAGTCTAACATGAAAGATCTTGGACTTATGCATTATTGGAATTGAGTCTTGGAAAGACTAAGACCGCACGTTCACGGAGCCAACAAAGATATGTTGATAGTCTCCTAAAGAGCTTTCATATGGCAGATTCTAGCTCTTTGACATTTGAATACGCTTGCTTGTAAGTCACAAAGTACTTCATTTCCCACTCCCTATTCACCTATTTAAGAGTCCCCACAATATTAGATAGTTCCTTCTTGAACACATTAGTAATGTGACATAACTCTGTAACTAGATTCCCATGAACAACTTCCACCATATCAATGGCCTCCACCAAATGCCCAATTTTACTGCTTGAAAAAAGAATTTCATTGGGGAATCACCGAGAGACAACTAGGTCAACTTACTCTAAATCCAAGCCTTTTCAGCCCTCTCCAAAGTGTAGCAATAAACGGATCACCTGGACTCAAGTCGGAGCCTCCCTCAAGCTTGTTGTTCACTCCAACAACCATTCATTCAAAATCCTCTTCTTCTTTCTAATTCTCACCTCACATTCCTTGGATACATGCATCACTACCTTGATAGCATCATCCAATCTTCCGCATGGGTCCTCAATCCTAGCAAATTAATGTCTCCACACTTTTCTAACTTCATCACAAAAAGCCTTCTTCTTCAAGAGATTCTTATCAAACTTAAATGGAACATCAAACGAACTACCACTAAACCCTAAACCAAAAAAGATTTGACAACCCAAAATCTAGCCAAGCCCCACTGCCCATAGGAGCATAAAGCCACCACCCTTCCTCCGAGAAGTAAAATCTATCCAACCTACTCGGTTTGTAATCATCTCCCTTTCTTCTATTACTCCATGTAAACCACTCATTCCTTCTAGATCCAACTTAGCAGCATCATTTAGATCCTTATTCAAACACAGTCCCTCCCAAGCTTCAAGCTATTGTCTTGATATCCCTCTAGCTTCTGACTTTCTATCCTCACTAGACTAAGTCATTTTTCAATCCCCCCATAAAACCCATCTATTTGCCACTATCTTAACACAAAACTCACCCCAACATCGACACCAAACATTCGAAGCATTGTAGGCATATACACTCACCACTTCCACTAATAACCCCAACTCTGCAATAACTTGACCATCCACATCTCAAATTTTGTCTTACCTCCCAACCGCTTATGTGCAAGATAGCTATTCCTCCCTTGCCCTGAACTAGTGCATTAATGAATGCATCGTAGACCGCATCGTAGACCAGCTACCTTACCGATAGCTACACACTATCTTTTGGACCCCATTTAATCTCTTGGAGACATATAACATCTGCTCCTCATCTTTGGATTGCTGCAACACCCCCCTTTTGCTTAAGCTTTTGTCGCACCATCCTCATACATTCCAAGTAACCAATGACATCCCTCACTTGCCACCCCCACAAGCCATACTGCACAAATACCTTGTAAGCATCCTATAAGAAGCTAAATATATTCTCCTTACTACCTGAATTTCTTGCCATATTCTTGATCCGTTTCGACACTCCCTTAGCAAGGGGCTTCTCTAGATTCCCTTCCTCCAATGGTTCTTGGACATAGGCCTCTCCTCCAGCATTCTCTTTCTCCTATTAGCATCGAGAAGTTCTTCTTTTGCATCCTCCACCACCATCAAACAATCACTATAACTTGAAACCAAGAAAACCCCACCAATTTTCTGTACCAACACCTTTAAACACCAATCTTGTGGAAGATCCTACTTCTTATTCTGAATTTCTACCAACGATCTTCCCTTCCTGCCCACCATTCTCCACCCTTCATCATCCATTGCATCAGCTCCCATACGAATCGCCTTCCTCGACTCAAATTTTGTCTTTGATGATCTTGCCTTGCATGCAAACTTTTAGCATCAGATCGGCCTTCTTGAACAAAAGACCACCTTACATGTCATTATTATTTAGACTCTTTCTCTTTTTGCCCTTTCAGCCACTCGAATCCACTACTTTAGACACTTTTGGTGGCTTATTTTCTTTCCAATCCTCCTCCAAACCACTAGCACTCTTCTACATGATATCATTTCTCTACTCCATTCCACTTTTGTCCAATTTGACTTCCTTTGGCACACCATCCATCTTGTCATTCTTGGCCAAGCATGTATTATCCTCTCGACTTGGACAATTACGAGCATAATGACCCATTTTCCTACATAGATAACAAGAATAAAGAAAAATACCAAATCTAACCTTCTATGTGTAAACCACCTTCTCCTAAAATATGAATGTCCACAAAATCTGGCATCGGCTTACTACTATCCCATAAGATCCAGGATCTTTTGGCTCCAAACACCTTACGAGAAGACATCGACACAACCAAAATCTTACCGTGAGCGATCGAAGGATTTCCCCATCCACTGGAAAATCCACCCACAATGGACATTCCCTGCACATAAACTCATCAATATTGAACAATGGGCTCCATGGAATAGCCAGCACCGTTGCTCCTTGAAACATGAGAGAATGGGCTAATAATATCATTTGAATAACTCTAAAACACACCACAAAAGGAGAAGTGTTTACCCATGAACATACCCCTCCATATGAATCTCGCATTCAAAGGCCATAATAGCTTGCATCTCCTCCAGAGTTGGCACCCTCCCCAAAAGAATAAAAAACCCCCGCCATTTGCAAGCTTCTCCACATTAGGTTTGATTATACCAAAATGTACATGACACACCATTCCATGTCTAACTCTGTTACCCCTGAGATCCTATTTTGCTGGCTCTACCTCTCTACGAGCAATGTTAACCAACACAATATTCTAGACCTGGGCATCTGTTAATGATGAAAAACCACCTGCAAGTTTTTTGGATATAGTATCGGCATAAGACATCGGCTCTCCCTCCTTACCCCCATGTTGATCACATCCTTCCGCAATCTTTCCACCAACATCGTAGAGGATCCCCACTCGAACCTCTCTACATGTAGCCTTTCTTCCAACCCAAGGACACTTGAATGATCTACTGCTCATAGCACACCTCTCCTACCTAGACTAATGCACTACTAATTGAGCCTTCCACCAACACCTCACTCAAAATCCCCTCACATCTCCTCCTCTTCACAAGCACCTCACTCAAAATTCCCTCACATCTCCTCCTTAACATCCCCTCCATTACCTCCTAGTAGCTAGCAAGATACCTCATGCATGCAAGTCTCTTCACCTCACTCAAGCCTCTCAAAACCCTTTTTACGTACCACCCCAAAAAAAAAGCTCCTTAAAGTATTTGTTTCTTAGTTGTTAATTCTTAAAGCCATCTTTAGCATGCAATTAAGAGATTTAATCCAATTGCACCCCCTCAAATCCCAATACAAATGCTAATCCTTAACTAGTCCTCCTTAATTACTAGTGGGAATGTTAAATTAATACATAACATAATGGTCAGTGGGAAAAGGGCCTAAGTCCTCAAAGTTTCCATAGTATTTTTTACAAGAGTCATCCTATTGTTTCCCCTAGATTTGCTCTCCCAAATTTTGGGTGGGTAGGATACAAGCACACTACATGGGTTATGGCTGCCTAAGCTACACCTTACACTAACTTACCCATACAAGAACACTACATGGATTATGGCTGCCCAAGCTACATCTTAGACTAACTTACCCATACAAGCAAGCATTTTGGGTATAGCTATGTTTGGGTGAGTTACACACACAAAATAGTTGTAACCACCTAAGGAATACCTTGCAATACCTTGTCCTTTCGGAATTTGGGCACACACAACACCTAATAGTGCAAGCTAGTGGGTCATCCTCACCTTGTAGTAGGTGGGTTCTCCAATAATATAAAACAAACCCAATAGGCAGGTGGATCATCCACACCTTGTAGTAGGTGGGTCCTTCAACAAGATAAAATAAACCCAATAGGTAGATGCATATACCATTGCCATACCTTGTGTATGGTCAAAATTTATGCTCCAAGTCACCCTAAGCATGAAAAGATTAATTGGGATAAAAAAGTTAGACTCTGGATTAGGAATAGCCAAGGATGAATAAAGGTTTTAGATTAATATTGAAAGAAAGAATAACCCAAGAAGAGCAAAGTCATATTGGATTTTTTGAGTGTTTATTATTTATTTATATATTTTAGCTTCCCATACTCTTTGAGCATCCTCCACTAATCATGTTGCAAAGATCTACATCTTGTCACATAATCAATGAAAGACCAAAGTTCCCAAAAATCTCCACACACTACATGCAAAAAAGTATCATTTTTATATTGAAAGTGAATGGTTTCATAGGAAAAAATGATATTTAGAAATGCCAAATGACAATGGGTGTCATAGTAATTTAGCATCCTAATGAGATGATAATAAGTATGTTGAAATAGTTTTTGATAGAACATCTAGATGAAACAAATTTGGCCACAAAATTTTAATACCAATCCAAAGTTTGTGTGACCCTTTTTGCTACATGAGAATCATGGAATAATAGGAATCTTTTAGGACACAGTCTCGTTTTATATGTTATTTTTACTTTCCCCCACCCAAGTTGCATCAACTCGTAAATCCAAAAGTCAATGAAAAAAGCCATCGTTTAACAAAAAGAGGCTCATATGCAAAAATGAAGCCTTTAAGAAGGAAAGCAAAGTGCAAAAATCAATCCACCCAATGTGCAACAAGTATGAGATGCAAGCACCTTATAAAAATCATCGTTCTAAATTCTCCCCTAGAATGATGCCTTACAGAAGGAAAGAAAAGTGTAGATAAAAATAAAAGGCAAAAAGCAAACTAATAATAATATGCAATCCACCTAATCTACAACAAGTATGAGATGTAAGCACCTAATTTAAATCATTGTTCTAAATTCTCTCCTCACTTGATGCGTCATAGTATTATGACCAAGGCCAAGTATCTCGAATATAATGTTGGGAGATGTAGTGCCTTGGGCACAAGATGAGGGCAAGGTATCAATAGAAGATGGAAGTAAGAGCATGCTTTGGGCATAAGATAAGGGCAAGGTATCAATAGAATATGGAAGCAAAAGCATCCTCCCCACCCCATGGCAAGGAAGCTATGGCAAGGAAGCTTTATCCCACAATTCTAGTATGTACCACTCCTATAAAAGAAGGTTACTTTCATGCAATAGCATATGCAAGCTCTCAAGTCTCAATCTTATAACATAAATGAACTTGATTCTATGCTTATTTAGTCTAGCTCTTCATGATGTGTGCACTTAGGGTTAATCAACCTTAGATTGGTTTAGAAGATAAAGCAAACTACTAGCATGCAATGGATTAGCTGATAGACCTAGAGAAAAAACAAAATCAAACAAGAAGGCATAGAAGTAGCTAGTGCAAGCTGAGTAGCAGCTAAGCTAGCAATGAAAAATAAACACAATGATGATCCCAACAGAGTTACAATAGTTTCTTGATTTGGCAAATTACAATAAAAGATGTCCAGGATTTTTGAATCTTGCAAACTTATTTCATGACTAATGTCTGAACTCAAAATTTCTCTCAAGTAGCCCTTTGTATCATTTAGGCAATAAGCAATGTCTTATACACTCTCAAAGAGGAGAGAATAATATGCGGCCAAGAGGGAAGAGCACCTATGCTTAGCTAGAAGAGGTTGGCATAATTTGGACCACCAAGAGGACACCATGAACTTGGAGCTAGCAAGGGATGAGCATTGGGACCATGAGGAGGTATTAGAGAGCCACTTGTAATGAAAAGCTCTGATCAGACAATGACCTGGAAGAAAATTAGATTTTATGCCAGGCTAAACATTGTCTCCAATGCAATGACAATAGAAAAATCTCTAAATGGGAGACAGTGGACACGGGCATGACAGAGGGCTTTTTTGGATAAAGGATGTTCATCCAAAGCCTTTTTTTCAAGGCTTACACTATAAGAGGCATTCTCAAAGTATTTGCAAGGCTCTTTCGTTGGTGGTGTTTGGACTTCTTCTCGAGCATAGCATATGTTCATCATTTTTTTGCTCAATTTGGGAAAGTAGATTCGCCATCACAAGAGGTTATTTTAGCAAGGAGGAAAGTATTATAGCATGTCACTCCCATTGTCTCACCAACACAAGCTTTGGACTTGAGACATTGAATTTCCTCATATTTTTGGATAATTCAGACTGTAAAAGAAAGCAATGTCAACAAATGCTTCGTTGGATGACTACACACTTGTTTGCCGTACCCAATTTGTAGAATATTAAGAAAAACCCTTGACAACTTAGCTACCAGAGAATGATCCTTAATTGGTGCTATATTGTAGCATCCAACATATTAAGAGCAATAGGCTGTGTATTCCACTTAACCCCAACATTTTGTAATAGAAACTGACATTCCCCAAACGTTTTAAAATGGTCTGCAACCTTCAAATAGTCTGACCTTCTATTGCCAAGAGAACATTTTTTCGATGAAACCCGTTGTTAAATCTGACCACAATTATTTCACGCACATAAACGTTCACGAGATGGTGACGAAAATACCTGTAGAGTCAAAAGAAATGCCAGCAAACAAGTCGAAGCTATAAACGAGGCTAAAAGACATTAATGAGAGCTACAAAAGAAGGGCAAGAAAATCTGCCTTCACAGATAGATATCGAACAGGTGACATAACTTTTGAGTCCACAACGCCGCACATTTGAGCATCCAAGGTTCTAAGAATGATGCAGGTCCTAGAGACTCCTGCGCCTCCACTAAATGCACTATCCCTTCTAGCAGAGAGCAGAAGCCGCCGCACATGGATATGCCAGAACTGCAGGAGATCACCGCCGAATTTTCCACCAACAAAACTACGAACTGATCGACGGACTTCACCCATGGAAGCTCAGAGGAGAGAAGGGTAGAAAATGGCACTGCTAGCCTTGCATGCCACCATGGCCATGCTCGACCCATGGAGAAAGTCAGATGAGAGACGAGAGAAAGGCACCTCAGAGAGGCAGGCCCATGGAAGCTCAAAGGAGTGAAGGGCAAGAAGAGGCGCCGCCAACCTTGCATGCCAGCCACATTTCAGAGAGGAAGAATATCCATGAAGCTCAGAGGAGAGAAGGGCAAGAAGAGGCATTGCCGACCTTGCATGCCATACATTTTTCACTAATATAGACTAACCTAACTTTAGTGACAACCCTAACTACACTAACATTTAAACTAACCACACTACTACTACCTAACAATAAGCCTAACTAAACTAACACACCTACTAACTAACATTAAGCCTAACTAAACAACACACCTACTAACTAACATTACATCTAACTACGAATCTAATTATCCACTAAGATAGTGAAGATGACTATCTTCAAACCAAAACTAACATCTACACAAAACAAGAGACTTTCCATAGGCCCCTTGCAAAACAAGAGGCTTTCCATAGGCCCCTGGGAGGGCCAAAAATGTTCAAGTCTTCCGACGCGTTATTTCAGACCCGTTGGCAGTTAGTCAAGGACCAGGTTCCCATCGAGCGCTCAAGGTTTTGCCTCTCGCTATATTATACCAGCTCATGTAGACAACGGAGAGAGATGGTTTCTAATCACCACACCAACATGAAGAGAAAATAGGTTCCAACTTTGCATCCAAGCTTCTTAAAGGCATTCCAATAAATTTTTCTTCTTACTACGAAGATTGTACATTGAGATGCACAACCTTCTACACCCTAATTACATGTACAAAACTAAGTGGCAAGCTAGGAGAGTTGGCTAACTTGGATAACTATTATTGTTAATATGACGAATCTTTGTTTTTTTAGTTTGCTCATAGCATTATTGGAGGTTGTAGTTGAGGAGGGAAAGTTAGGCAAATTATATAATACAAGAGAAAGTCATATAATCTATTAGAAAACCTATATAATAGGAGGGAAAGTTAGGCAAGCTAGGACCTTGCGTATTGTGATGTTATGAGTAAAGTTATGATGTGCAAGGGATATGTTTATGAGTTTTGAACATTTCTTCTATTATGAATCACACCTTAACATTTGATATAGTATACAAAACCTTTGAGTTATTTATGCATTTCTTCAACTACGAGTTTTTCACACACTTTTTCTATTTTTTATGCATAATTTACATTTAATATCTAAAATGTCCAAAGTAAAAAATATAGTGAGTTTTTGAAGCAATTCTTCTCTTATGAGTTGCAATATTTAATATATAAATTTATAAATTAAAAGATAATATTATATCTTTTAATTTCTATATTTAAAATTTAGAAGATAATTACTATTATAAAGTTTATAAAATTAAAAGATATATTTAATATATAAATTTCTAAGTTAAAAAATTAATAAATAAATATATATATATATATATATATATTATTATAAGAAAACCAAAATTCCAATTAGCTTGCAACGTGTGCTTAAGTTACCTCTACATTTCTTTGCAACAAAAAGTTACCTCTACATCATAATGGTTGATATTTTCAAATGTAATTTGCATTTGATATTGAGACAAATAGTGGAAGAGTGTAGAAATTTGTTTTCTCTTTCTATTTCTTCAATTCTAAGACCCAAAAGCATTAGTATAGATACTTTAATTGTATCTTCAAAGAAATACATGTAAGATTGGTCTTGAGCTTCCAAAAACAACATTTAAAATGGAGCCCATGAGGTAACTTATCAATGGAAACCCCATGATTGTATCAACCATGAGGGTGAAAACAACTAGGAAATAGTTAATCCCACTTATGGTGGAGATGGAGGGAAGATGAGGGGGAGCGGGGGAGGGAGGTGGTGTTGGTGGAGGAGGGAAGATGGGGAAGATAGGCTTCTCAAAGAGAGAGGAGGAGCTAAGAGCTCAAGAGGGGGGAGGAAAAGGGTTGATAGAAAATACATGAGAGGGACCTCTCTTTTATAGGATTTACAGGTCCATCCCATATGGCACTATCCCACATCTCATATGGTGACAACAATGTTGACTTGGGGATCCCTTTGACATAGACGATGTTCATTGATGAGCCCTCTCTATAGATATATATGCTAGATACAAGATAAGGGGGCTTGGGACAAGTGCATGGATGCCACTCACACTTATCTATCCCTATCGCATATTATAATATATGTCTCCCCTAACAAAGAATTACTACTAGTTTTATGCAATTTGGCCATACAAACTATGCTTATATTTATGCCACTCAACGTCTAGGACAAGTGATAGGGATTAATTGACTCCCGCTTATCCTAAGGTCTATATTGGCACTCCCACATGCAATCCTTACTATTACAGGTGATATGGATTAATTGACTTCTCCATATCGTAAGGTCTATATTGGCACTCCCACTCAACCTCTAGGACAAGTGATAGGGATTAATTGACTGCCCCTTATCCTAAGGTCTATATTGGCACTCCCACATGCAATCCTTACTATTATAGGTTAAATTATACAAATTTTTTATAGTAGTTGACAATACTTAGTATGCATTTGTCTACAATCTACATGTTCATTGGGACAACACCACCATTAGCCTTTTCCCACTTCATGGTCTAGGAGCATTGACATACTCTAGAGCATATATTAAGATATCAAGGGTTATAGCTCAACTCAATGATTAGATGAAGCTTTGTACTTCATCACCTTCAATAATGATTACTCCAAAAATATTCTATTAAGAAGAATCAAATGTTATCAATTGATTTAAAGAGTTCGTAGCTTTGGTAGAAAAGTAACTAGCACCCCAACATCTAGAGCAAGTAAACCCAATAGGGTTGAAAGCTTTCATAGAAATCTACCAGAGACCCAAAACCTATAGGAAGTGAGACCAAATCTCAAAGAAAGTGAATGCAGAAGAAGTGAACCAAAGGAATTGAATACAAAATCTAGAGGAAGTGAATACAAAAGAGGATAATCCAAAGGAAGCAAATATGAAAATTAGAACCACTAACGGACTTGATATCTAATATACAACACTTGAATATAAAGCTTTGAGCCTTGCACTAGTGATCCAATCTATTGACCCAAAATCTAGACCTAGTAATCCTTTTTGAAGTGTGTGTTGTTGTGTTCAACATCCATGTACATATGGTGTATATGTTGTATTAATGGGCTATATGGTTAGGACCATAATGAACTCTGGAAAGGACCTAAACCTAAGTTGTAGTGTGGATAGTTTTTATGCACTTAAGGCAACCCACATTCAGGTTTTGTATATATTCTTAGCATTTTAGTAGTAGCGAGAGAGAGTAGAGAGTAGTGTATACTTTGTATAGCCAATAGTGTTGTCTTCTCTCCCCTCATCATGATGTATGCTGAGTATGTGAGCTATGTAGTCAATTTAACATGCTAACACTGTATGTTTATACATAATATTGGAGCTTATCATTCAATCTAATAGGCGAGAGTCATGAGCATAGATCATCTTGTATTAGCCCTTTGGGTGAAGGGTGAAGATCTCATTATTTGTGTCAACTCTTACATTCACTCACTGTAAGTTCAATCTAATAGGTGAGAGTCATGAGCAGAGATCTTGTATTAGACCCTTGGGTGAAGGGCAAGGATCTCATTTATCGTTCAATCATCATGGTGTATGTTGAGTATATGAGCTATGTATTCACATAATATTAGATCTTATCATTGATTCTAAAGGTGAGACTCGTGAGCAGATATCTTATATTAGCACCCCCTTGGGTGAAGGATGAGGATCTCAATTTTTGTGTCAACTCTTACATTCGCTAAATATAAGCTAGTTCCTTCCCCTTTGGACCATATGTTAGTTCCTTCCTCTTCTGACTATGTGTTAGTCCCCTTCTTATGCTTCCTTGGATTGTGTGTCCTTTTTGGGGGTGTGGACGAGAGTGAGTGTGTTAGAATTTCAAACTTGTGAATTTCAATATGTGGGATTGGATTGTGTGTCTCAAGAATATGATTAATTTCCCTTATTATTTTAGTGTTGAAAAATTTCACATGAGAAGTCTATCATGCAATGCCAAGTGTGTCTTACGCCATTTAGAAAGTTTTGTTGAGTGAAAGGATATTTGCTAAGTATTGATATGTTTTTTGAGAGAGTGAGGAATTTGTACCCTACTCCGTTCCACTTTGTGTGTGAAAGGTGAGGAGAAAAGCTCACAAGAGGTTGCAAACTCAAAAGCAAAGAAGCCAAAGCCTTGCAAACTACAATGAGTTTGCAAAGAACAAACCACAATAGTTGCAAAGACTTGTGAATTACTCATCAAACTTGTAGTTTGTAGGTGGAAGTCATCAAGTACGAGGCTTAGGAGGGAGTTGAGCAGATCGACTTAGTAAGTCTAGTGGAGCTTGAAAATTAGCTTCTCAAAGAAGTAGCAGGAGGAGGTTGTATGTGCACACTATGATAGCAACGCATTCGATAGCTTGTGATTGTAGGAGACCTATTGTTGTTCAAATCTGGAGAGGTTACATGGATGGAGAAACCCATGATCAAGAAAGTTATAACAAAGGAGACCATGGGCTATAAGTTTGTATCTTATTTGGAAAAGCTCTGCAAGTAGGAGAGGTCATGAACATGAAACTACTTTGGTAGAAGCTAGATGGATCATTGTGTAAATATGCAATAAAGGAGCTTGTGATGAAACCTATTGTGGAAGGTAGTCAAAAGAGAATAGGAGGCCTACAGGGGCATCACAAAACTATGGATGAGAGAAACTTAGTAGAGAAAGATAAGTAGGAGCTTCAAAGAGCTCAATGAGTAGTGAGTAGTTATAGCAAGAGCCAAGGGAGAGCTACATGGTAGCTATCATGACTAATGAACAAGAAGGAGCTTATAGAGATGTATAGCAGCTAGAGTATAGGAGTATGATGTATTGTAGAGGTGAGGAAGGAGAAGACATGATGAAGGTAAAGGTGAAGAAGAAGGAGAAAAATGACATTTGAAACATAAACTGAGCTAAAAAGAAAATATTTCAACATAAAGTTCAAAAATTAGGTCACCTTGATCTCCACATCGACTCTTCAGGAAAAGGCATTTATTACCTTATGATGAACATATTCCCTTCATATCGCATGTGGGTTTATGTAGCCTAGTTGTGGTAAGTGAGTTCACCTCATGCCTAGGATATCTAGAGTTCAAGTCCCATGGTGTGCTTGAGAAGATCTATCCTTTGGACAAAATACTATAAAAAATATGTGTCCAAATTTGAAGGACTTTGAGTTTTAATGGGAGAAAAGTGAAGCCTTACTAAGTAGCAGGTTTCCTCAGTCACATAGAAATCAATTGTAGGTCACTCGTTGACAATGTCTTGGTGAATTTTGTGCCAATATGAGTGCCAGTTAGCTATTTTGTGATAGTAGAAGGGATGCACTACATGCAAACACGTGGCAGTTTGAATGTTATGGGGGCATTAATTCAGGATGATCATATCCAAGAAGGGGGTGTTCCACTTAATCATGCAGTCATTCAAGTGATGGGATGCCCATTTTTAGTTCATGGTCGTAAACACTTAACATTGGGTTTTTGTCATCTTTGTCGTCTCTTTCACAAAGAAAGAAGAGCAAAAAGAGAGAGGAGGAGGATCTCCTTTCATTGATTCCATGTGAATGACCAAGTCCATGTTGTCTCGTTCACAGAAGGAAGAGACAAAGAAAGAGAGAAAGGAGGAGGTGGGAAAGTAGAAGAGAAGGAAGACGGGTAGGGAAGGAGTAGTTGTGAGGTAGGGGATAGGAAGAGGTAGATTAGTGGTAGAAAATGGGAGACTCGGAGGTTTAACAACAAGAGTGGAAAGGAGAGGATCTAAATGAGAGAAAAGGGAAAGAGAAAATATAAGGGGAGTGTGGGTAGATTCAAATATAGTGCGGGTAGATTCAAGTTTAAAAAGGTAAGTGAGGGAAGATTTGCCCAAAAGATTCAAATTTGAACTTACAATATAGAAGTGTGGATGATTTGAATTTCCATTAAAAAACAGAAGAGCCAACATTCTCTTAAATATTCTCCTAAACATTCCTTCACCTTACAACATTTTCTCACTCTACGATATTTCTTCCTCACTTGATGACACACAACATTCTCTTTCACGATGCTCTTTCTTTGCTTCCCACACACTGTCACACTTTTTGACATTCTTTTCTTAGTTCACTGGTAAGTTCTACTCCTTTCGAGACTCTGTGTTCTATTTCAATGTACTTTTCTGACACTAGTTTGTCTCTCTTTCTGTCACACATTTCCTTGTTCTCACATCTTGCTTCATTATGTTCCCATTCCCTCTCACACCTCGCTTCTCTCCCTCCATTCCATTTCTTTTGATTCCGTTCTCTCATCACCGCACTTGTGTTTCTTTCTGCCATCGATGGGAGCATATCCCCTCCCACCATCTTCCCGCCGCCGTCACTTTCTCATCGTTCGACTTCCACCCTCTCTCCCACCATCTTCATGCCATTGTCTCTCTAGCACCGGCTTCCATCCTCCGTCATTCGTTTAGCACCGCCGCTACCATCCCTCCCACCATCTTCCCACCGCCATCCATCTAGCACTGCCACCATTCGGCTTTCATCGTCCCTCCCACCATCTTTCTGCCATTGTCTGTCTAGCACCACCATCGTCATTTGTCTTCTACCGCCGTCTATCCTTCCATTCTCCATCCCACTGTCTGCCATCCGTCCCTCCTCCCACCGTCGGTCCATCTTCCATCATTGCTCTCTTATTCCCTAGTGACCACGGCCACCGAGGGATAAGGGAGGGGGGATCATATCTCCCTTCCACCATCTCTCCCTACTGCCCTTCTTCTTGTTCGTCCTCTCTTTCCCCCACTGCTACCATTCGGCTTCTGCACTCCTCCCACCATCTTCCCACTGGCGTTCATCTAGAGCCACTGCTGTTTAATCTCCACTAGCATTGTCACCACCCGTCATTCATCTTTTACTATCCCTCCCACCATCTTCCTACCACCACTGTTCATCTAGTGTTGCCATCGTCTGGCTTTTGTTGTCCCTCCCACCATCTTCCTATCACCGTTCATCTAGCGCCGCTATCGTCGTTTGTCTTTCGCCACCATCTCTTTCTCCCACTGTCCACTGTTTGTCTTACTGCCACCATCCGTTTATCTTCCACCGCCGCTCTCCAAGGGAGGAGCATGGGAAGAGGGGGATTATCCCTCCCTTATTCCCTGGCAACCACAACTGCCATGGAATAAGGAGGGAGGGCATGGGGAACTATCCCCCCTCTCTTATCCCTTGGCCTGCCAAGGGATAAGGGAGGGGGAGCATATCCCCCTCCCACCATCTCTTCCCACCACCCTTCTTCCCATCGTGGCTCTCTTTCTTCCCTCCCGCCCTCTCTCTTTCTCTCACCGTAGCTACCCTTCTTCCCTCTGCAACCTTTCTTCCCACCAAGGCTGCCCTTCTTCCCTCCCTCTCTCTTTCTCCCTCTCCCACAGCCTTCCTTTTCTCTATTCCTCTCTCTCAATTTCTCTCTCTTAACTTTTTACAAAAAGTAAACATGAACTAAAATTTTTCATACCTGGCTGAAGGTTTTGTAGATATGATGTAGACTCTCCTTGCTCCTTCCTCTCCTTGCTCCTTCTTGCTCTTTTGCTCCAATTGATTGAGGTAAGAATGAATGAAGGGAAAAAGACCTTTTTATACTTTTATAGGGCAAATTAAGATTTTCCTCCCCCTTTTTGTGCTTTTCTATTCCTTTCCTTTCACCCTTCTTTTTCCTTTTCCTTTCCTTTCACCCTTGTCTTTCCTTTTGATTAATAAATAGCCTACTAAGTGCAATTGTTTCTCAAAACTGCTTATCCATGGAATGATGCCTATTTTACTAACAATTAAACAATAAAATCGAAGAAAATTTGTTTCCATACAAATTTTAAATAGGCTTCACAAATAGCCTACTAAGCTCAAATGTTCCTCACAATCACCCACACCTTTTTTGAAACCATTGCAAATGCCACCTATTTACTAATAATTAGATGGAAGTTTGTTCTTTTATAGCCTACTAACCTCACAACCGCCTATCCATTGAATCACACATTTTTTAAAGCCATCACAAATGGAGCCTATTGTAATAACAATTAGATGCAAGGTTGCTAAAAAACCGCCATGAGAATGTAAAAAATACATCACTTATATCCTTAGATCCATTTATAAATTCTGCAAAGCTTTGGATTGGTGACAAGTGTCCTCCCCTCCTCGTCATCTTTTTAAATTGTACGAATCATTCGATGGGGGTGACAAGTGTCATGTCGACTCCCTACCGCTTCTCACTGTGTTCAGTTGTTGTGTGGTCCCGATGGATTCTCAAATGACATTTTCATAAAGTAAACTTTTCATTTGGGAAGGATTTTTAGGATAAGTCCAAATGTAGACATATGAGTCCAAAATTAATGAAATATGTGCTTTCTTCTTCCTCCTATTTCTTTCTCTCTCCAAAGCATATGAAATGCACATGTGAAAATCTCAAAATTTGAAGTGTGTAAACAACGCACACTGACGAACACTGACGAGACAAGACTACTAGAGAGAGCAAAGAAACCCAAACAAAACATATGACTTGCACATATGTGAATTTAAATGAAACATATTCATTTGAGCTGATCCTTGTATGAATACCCTAAAGTACAAGTGATTCTTCACAAGAATGTACATTCAACTTATACATCAGCAATGATCATTCACAAACTTAAATCAAAATTGTAGATGTAAAGCCTATATGCCATTAGAGCAAACCCTTGTAGGGATACTACAAAGCACAAGGAACATACACCAAACATTTGAAATGACTCCCCACTAGAGTACTCACAGGCATAGAAAATGTAGATGCAACCTTTACATTACATGTACTCGTTCAAAGCAACAGCTCATATGCTTACAGTGGGAAATATTGAAACCATGCAACAAACAAGTCTGTGTACTAGCAAACAAGAATATCCAATGAACGAACACATGCACAACATGCAAATTCCATGTGCCATTTGATCGCCGTAATGCTTCACAACGCATTAAGTGACTTCTCAATCTTAAATTTTGATTGTAGGAACAATACATACTAACAACATGCCTAAAGCAACACCATTTATCCTAGGAAACAAAGAACATAAATAAATTGTATTTCATATGCCATTTGAGCAAGTCCTTGTAGGAATACTCCAATGCACATGGAACATACAATCCACAAATCTCTCTTTCAATAAGGGAGAAGCTAGAATATGAATTCTTAAAAGCGCGTGGCAAACAAGTCTACGTAACACCAAACAAGAATACCCGATTAACAAACACATGCACAAAATGAAAATTCCATGTACCATTTGAGCAAACCCTTGCAGGAATACCCCAAAGCACGTGACAAGTACATATTGGCCATCATGTTTCACAATGTATTATGTGACTTCTCACAAGAATATACATTCAGCTTGCACATCAGCAATGACCATTCATGCATTGAAAACAAACCTCTAGATGTAATATCCATGTGCCATTTGAGCAAACCCTCATAGGGATCGTCCAAAGCACAAGGAACATACACCATTGAAAATTTTAAATCTCTCCACTAAAATACTTAGAGGCACAAAAAATATAGATGCACTCTTATATCATATGCACCTACTTGAATCAACAACCCATATGCAAATTGCATGTATAATTAAAGTTCCAGTCACCTTGACAAACATAGGCGTGCATTTCTCTTCTCAATTCATATTCTTGCCTAAACACTAGGCTTCACATGGTATCAGTTACCATATAGACATCGCCCGTCCTCCAAAGACATCCTTGGAGTTGTACCAAGTGCCTTGTGTTGCTCGTAGATGTCTTTAGACAATCTTGATCCTGCAACAGCAAATTGTTCAATGTTCGATTTGCTTGTGTAACTCCCTTACTTCGAGCTCGCTTGGGAAGAAACCATCAACCTACTGCTTTACTGCGCTATCACGCTTCTCTTGAAAGTAGATTTCTGCTACTGCTGACCCACTCTCCAACATGATGGCTCATCCTTCCTCTTCAATTCATCGTGTCTATGAGATTAAGCATCCATCCAACATGAATTATCAGCTCTGGGCAATGAAAATGGAGATGCTTCTGACCTAGGCCGACCTCTTGAATGTCGTAGATGAAACTTCAGTGCAACCAGGTGTAGGGCTACCTCTAGTTGATGCAGCCTGGATCATGCAGAACAAAAAGGCACGAGCAGACATCATTTTGCACTAGAGAGACTCTCAAATCCAAATGGTCCACACTGAAGATGGCCAAAGCTGTTTGGGACAAGTTGGAGGCAACTTATGATCATGTTAATCTCGCCACATAAGTTAATACACACAAATGTCTACTTAACCTCCATCTCTCTAACTCGGAGTCGGTTCCAAACTTCATAGATTAATGGCAAGCACTACAAGATGAAACCATGAGTGCATGACTCACAATTCAACGTGAACAACAAGTCACCACCCTTCTAGCTGCTCTACCAACCTCTTGGAGAGCATTTGTCATGACATAAGGTGGCCTTCCTACTCTTACACTTTCCTCCTTGATAGGCAAGATTCTATCAGAGGACACAATGTGAAAGCATACAGATACAGCATCGAGTTCCTCTCAACCCACTACTTTGTAGGTCAACCCCAAGAGACTGCAAGTGCCATAGAAGAGAGAAATAGCAATGGCCATCAACCACTTGATCACTTATCCCTTTTAGTGATGGGACTTGTCTATGATGTCTATGGAACCGAATCCAATACGTGTGAAGGATAGACAAGATGAACTCTTCTAAGTGTAGCTCTATGTTTAGAGAGGACTAGCATAGTCAAGGAAGGAAAGTAGTAATCGAATGCTACTAGTGCTCACCACACCCAATCTATTTAGGTTGCTCCCTCATCCTCTATGATCTTCAAAGGTAGCTTGTCATCTGACAAGTGCTCCCATTACTACAATGGTATCTCTCTATGTCAAATAGGAAAAACACTCCCTCTAAATAGTGCTATATTTTACTTGAATTTATAAAAAAGAGAACAATTTGAGACAAAATAGTTTTGGAGCTAATTTTAGACATCCTAATATAAAAAACACTATTGCAATAGATAATCATAAATTTCTTCATGACTTAGAGATCACAAGATGCACTTTGTGATTTATATTTGTTTATCATAGATTAATAGTTATTATTTTGGATAGATGGAAATGATTCTTTGCTTAAGAATACTTATTTTCTTGGAATTTATCAGCAACTATACAAGCTGGGAAAAACGATTTGATGAATAAAGAATGTTAGCAACAACTAAATAACAAGCCAATATATATATACTTTTAAATGAAGAGAAAGCTTTTCTGTATAACAAATAGAAAAGGTCTAGACAATCTTGATCTTGATTATATAATTTTGGGTAGGAGATTGGCCTTTTTCCTATAGATTTTTGTACTTATTCCTTTAGAGCAAGGGGCCTCATTTTCTCAAATTCACTCTGTTAACCTTAAGAACTATAATCTACTTCTATGGAAAGTCAATTTTGTTGGACACTTTGAGGAAAGTCACATAAGAATTTCATATTTATTGTAAGTGACAGACCTCGCACAACCAAAACACTTGCAGTTCTCATATGTCTATAAATGAAACCTCTAGCAACACTTGCAGATCTCATATGACTTTGTAAATTCAAAGTACCACTTATGACGAGGGTACTAGTGGGTATTTAATGGTTGGGAGTCTACATCTAGAAATCGATATGCTAGCTTTTATGAAGTTAATATACCCTCTTTGATGGCCAACCAAAGCAACTAGCTTGGACTGGGCAACTAGAGAGGTCTGCTTGGTCCTACTTTTCGTCATATGCTTGGCAAGTGTAACATCTAGGGAAGACACTTAGGGGTCACTCTCTAAAGCACTCTATAAAACACTTAGGGTTTACTCTTTAAAGCACTTCTCTTCTTGTTTACAATCTTGAGCTTCAATGGTCTGCAAAAAGGGAAAGGAGATAATTTGGCAATTGAATTGAAGTCAATTGTAGAGAATAGAACTACAAATACAATAAAAAATGGACTTTCTCAATGCAAAACACAGGCTTTCCATACAGAAACTTTGTGAAAATGGAAAATTAAGATAAACAATCATATTTAGAAAAGTGAAGTTGGAAATTCCAAGATAAAACACAAATGAAACTGATCCTTGGAATCGAATTAGTACAAGTTTGCACAAAACTTGATCCCTAGGATTGACTTGGCATGACATGGACAAGAGTTTGATCCCTCAGAATGGCAAGATGCATATGTCAATGACAATTCAATCCCCAGTATCAAATTTGCTAGAGGATTATGTAATTCCAATCCTTGAGATTGGGTCTAGGTGGATCTCCATTCCTACTCTGATCCTTGTGATCAGACCTTGGCAGAGCTTCACACAATTCCAATCCTCAGGATCGAACTAGCGCCAAAATGCAATCTAATCCCATCTTGAGGATCGGCATGTCATGAAGCCTCTCGTAACTTTTACAATAATCCAATGCTAGGATGTCAAGGCATGATACCTAAGGAGAGTCTGCATCCATCGATTCTCAAAGAAAATCTATCTTAGATTTGGATTAGCGTGAAGCCTAAGGGTAATAATCTGATCTTGGGATTGGATTAGCCTGCACACTGATATAAATCCAGTTCCCAAGATCATATTTATTGGTAAATATGATCAACCTTATCAGATTTGCATGAGCTTGTAGAGATAAATCTGATCAACCTGACCAGTTTAGCTTTCAAGCTCTACAAATCCAATGCTTGAGATCGATATTGTATGCAAATCTCAAAAGGCTTCATGCATATATATTTAATCCCTAGGATCATATTTATGTGAGCGCGTAGGCTAATCCGATCTCAAGGATCATATTTGCATGAAGTCTTCTAAGATTTCCATGGAATTTGGATCCGAGAGATTGATGAGCTCAAGGATTGATCATAATTGTAAATGAAGGAAATTTCTCTCCTTTTTTGTATACAAATTTCAAAACCAAAGAAGGCAATAACGTTTTTAGAAGAATTTGCATTAAATTAAAAAAGTATCAAAATAAAATGTTTTTATTCTACTTACTTGTTTGGAATTGAGGCCATTTTGTTTGCAGGCATGGGTTGTGGAAAGCTGGCAATGGTATATTCTTAAGTCCAAGGTTTATATTCTATAAAATAATTACTTACGTTCGCTTTTCAAATATGGACCTCAAAAGCCCATTTCTTTGCTTAGTTTAGTGCTTTTTGAGTTCCCTTTTGAAGGTTGGGTGAGGATCAACATTTGCTACCGTTTAAATGCCATTTCTCTATATTACTAAGGCTTGTTTATGGGCATTTCATTATTGTGTGTATACCCAATTCCTCTTTGTGTTTGTAGTGATTAGCAAGATGACGGTCTCAATCTCAACTTATGGTCTAGCCAGTCATTGCATAATGTAAGCTTCATCACCCCAAAAGCCTTCAATCTCATCATACAACCTAGAAAATAAGTGTGTGGATGTGTCTTTCTCTACTTATGAACCTATTAGCATACCACAAGATCTTTCAATGTCCTCATATGAACATGAATCTTTCAAAGGAATTGAGCCAGAACATGCTATCAATGCAGTGCATGAGTTTCGAAGCTACAAAGGTAGGTTTAATGTGCTTTTCGCTTCCTTTCGGGCTACGAATGGAGCATTGTCAATTGTGATTACTTTGATCATGAGTGTCGTCACCTCCTCGGAACATAGATTAAAAATAAGTGTCTTTTCAAGCATCATGAGATGCACTTGTTTTACAATAAAACAAGGCATCCCCAAAAATACATCGTATTGTTCCAAAGGTGGAACCATAAAGTCCTCATGATCCACATAATTCTAAACATGGATTCTAAGATCTCCAATGAGTCGTATAACAGGTAATAACTCCATTGATACACATAGCACAAATCCTATAGAATCATCAAACTCATCAAACAATAATGAGGGTGATCTGAGAATAGTTTTGGTATGTCTCTAATTCATTAAGGACCCCAAGCTTTTGCCAAATTAACACTTGTTTGCTTTATCATATGAAATTAACACTTGTTTGATTACTCCCAACTGCATTCGCCTTGCACCTTTGACAGACCATAGTGTGTGGGAGACAATTCCCAGTATCTCTACTTGGGATGAGCAAGCGAGGGTTACAATGTGTGTGTGTTGGGGGGGGGGGGGTAGATATGTCAAGGGAAGGTGCAAATGATGTATCAAAGATGAATGCACTCTATCCACTCCATCAAAGAACCTAGAAAAGCGAAGGTTGCACATTGATAAAAGATCGATGAGTTATGAGAGGACGAGGATGCAATGACGCTCAGTTGAGGAGAACATGCATCGGCATGTGTTGTGTTCAAAATAATTTAGGGAGAGCAAGGGTGAGAAAGTTAAGAACTATGTGGAAACCTCAAGATTTGGGGACAAAAGCCTCAAGCGAACGAGGTACCAGAGTATGCATTTTTACATGCAGCTTAAATTACTAATACTCTTAAGCATCATAGAGAGCAACAAGCTCAAGAACGCTCAAAGTTGGTAAAGCATAAAAGAATGTGATTCTTAGTGATGTAAGAATCCAAATAAATATCTTGGGATCCATGTAAGAATCCAAATAAATATCTTAGGATCCTTATGGATGGTATGGATCAAAAGAAGATCTATTTGCCACACGTTATAAGAGTTTCAAAAGATGTGAAGGAAGAAACATTTGTGCAAATGTATCTTGTAGAATGTCCTTTGTATCACAAAAAGCTCCAAGCTAAGGTATTTTTTAATTATCCAAATTTGCACAATGATCTAAATCTATTAATCACACAATAACTCATTGTATTATCACATTGTGGGAAGGCTCTCTTCCAAGAAGATTATATATCCAAGCTCAAGAATAGAAGAGAAATAGATCCAAAATTTGCTCCTATACAATTGGGAATTGCTAATAAGATCAAAGTTGGATTCCTCTTACTTAAGAGAAACTGCTTCGTTGAATCGCTTTGTCAAGATTGGGGCTAGGGTACAAAGCCCATGTGCAATGAACCCAATGCAAAGCCCCTCATGATCTTTGGCTTAGCCTTTGTATAACTTGATATTTGTGTTTGATATCACCTGTGTTGAAGAGTGAGCAAGAGGCAAGCGAGGTAACTATGAAAGTTCAAGCATAGGTTGATCGAGGATGTCATAGAGGATGCATCCATCAAGCCAAGTTTGTGAGAGGGGATAGGGGATGTGGACCTTTGCTCCAAAAACTCTTGACAAAAACCCTTGGAGTCATTGCTAAACAAGATGCTTAGTAATTCTTTCTTATCTAACGGATAGATCACCTCTTCTTTTGACGGACCAAACAATGGTATTCTCATTTGGCGTTGGCCTTGGTCGAAAGATGATGCTTGGTCTCAAATCTAAGCCGATGACACAAGGCCTTACACTCATTATCATAACAGCTATTATAGAGAACTAATTCAAATTATGGATGGGGAGCCGATGGATCTAGTGGAATGTGAGAAGGACTAGAGAGCAACATCATGAAGGGGATAGTGACAAGAGTAGCCCTACTCTCTAGTTGTGAGACATCATCGATGACAACAAGCAAAGTTGAGAGGCGGCCGGCATAGGCAAGGCCTAGTTTGTGGTCGAAGTGGATCTCCTGATAGGTGATATATGTGGGGTGGGATGTGCTCTATGGTGGGAGTGCAACGAATAAGCTTAAAAGAAAGATAGGTATGGTCAACTCCACGTCGGGGTGGGAGGATGGAGAAGTTTGTGATGTGAGGCAAAGATGGGGGATCCCATGAGGTAGTCAACTACACTGGAACCACCTCCATGTGAAAAGCACGTGATCCTACCAGAAGGTCATTTATTGCAGATGATCAAATCATGCTTCCTACCCATGTCCATGAAAGCATGCCCATATGATGTGACTAGGGGTCATCGATCTATGAAAACTCAAGACATACAAATCCCATGTAGATCAATGTCAAGCAATAGAATCAATTCATGAATAAATGATACCTATAGCGATTGGCTAAGTAGGAGAACTTACCCCACCATGATATCTCGAAATAAGGCAACTCCTCTCAAAGGTCCCTAACAAAGTTTCAGTAGACCATAATGAAAATATCCTGCAATGAATCTAGCGTTTGTGTCGCGTCTCTCCACACTGATTATCCCAGTCACCCACAACGCCATCCGATCCTTGTAGCCCTCTTGTCTCTACCAACAAACCAGTAGTAGTGGGCGCTCTGGGCTCTCTACTTGGGCTAACTCCCACGTGTTAGTGATTTCAGCTCTGATGCTTCTCTGTGTCTCTTTCTGTATATGACTCCAAGAAGTTCCCGGGCCATGACCACACGATTCCATTACAATTCCAAACGGTGCAGGTCAAAGTCAAGATGAGACTCATAGATCCCACCTACCTAAACAGGGCTGTCCCCACCAATCCTTGTGTAGGGCAGTATGGAGTCGTCCTTCACGTATCTTTGCTTCCCTACAAGCAACATCCCACTGTTGTATGAGGGCTTATCTCTCGTCTACTTACAGAAGAGTATGATCCTCATCCACGTAAACCTGTGGGTGATCTTGGAGGACTGCACATGCTTGCACAATGCGTCCAGTCGGGCATGTGTGTCTCTAAAACGTATCTCTAAAGGTTGCTGACTGGTGAGATCCTATCCAACTCGCCATGCCCCCTAAATGCTATGCTTGATTACCCCCAGAGTGGAGGTCACAAGGTGGTGGCATCTAAATTGATAGAGCTGGTGCATGCAATCTCACGGACCCTGATGTTGAGAGCCTTATTGGCTCTCTATTGCTGCCCAGGAAGGAAAGGGGGCAAGAGGGAGTGGATGGAAAGGGTGCACGTGAGATGGTGAAAGGGAAGGGAACAAGACGAGTAGCAGACAAGGAGGTAGAAAGCCAGAAGCAAGACATAGTTACTTCTTGTTTTCGACACAATGCATAATAGAGTAGCTGAAACGGTAGCTCGTGTTTCACAACGTCCACCCACTGTGAGGAAGTCACACCAAAGAGATCTAGCTATCTCTGTTGCTCCACCTCTCTGGCTCGCATGTAGTGCCTCTCTGTGAGTAGTTGCTATACAATATCTGGTGGGTAAGCATATAGCATAGAGGTGGGAGATAAAGTGTGAGTTGGGAAGAAATCAACCATAGCTTGATATGGCATGGGTACTTGGAGGGAAGGGCAGTATGGGACTTCGAGGGAGAGAGGATACACTGTGTGAGCACGAGAGGTGACAGAAGAGGAGCAAAGGACTGTGGAGCCAAGAGAAACCGTCTAAGGGACTTCCGGACCTAGTGAGTCACCAAGAAGTGGGTGGGTTGAGGTATAGCCATCACAGTATATGACTGTACAATTCGCCTAGTATATGACTGTCCTGTTCGCCTGATTTCAGTGCTGTAAGCCTTGCATTGAATTCCATACCGTACTAACCACGTGGTTCCTATGCTACGGGTAAACCTTGTATTGATTTCCATACCCGTACTCTTTCCGTTTTGTCTCTCTTTCTTGTATTTTGGCTTCTCCTTTCCCTTGCCTTCATCCGCATCTCCAGCCACGTGAGAGAGGCTAAATCAAGGGATAAAGTAGATGGGAAGATGTCCACTTATCCATGTCGCAGATCTCAGCTCACCATCCAACAGAATCAGAGGGGAACGGGCAGTAGGAGAGACAGGGATGTAAGCTGGTGCGAGCAGAGAGTTCAGCCTGGTGTGGGGTGGGCAGATTATGCAAGCAGGTGGCAGGGAGGGAGCAGAGATGAGGGAGGTCACAAATGGATGGAGGGAGGAGATCAGCAGGTCACATACTAGAAAGGGAGGAGAAGGCGCAATGCAGGGGCTGGAGAGAGGCAGTAGCGATTGGGGCAGGTGTGATGGAGGGAGGCAGCAAGTGCAATGGAGATGGGCTGGGGCAGATGGTGTGATGGAGCGCTAGAGCAAGCAGGGAGAGAGATGGAGCTGGAGACGGTGGGTAGGTGGAAGGAGCAAGTGGGGAGGATGGAGCACAAGCCGCGCTGAAGCCTTGAAATGTGCAGAGCAGGCTGGAGGCAGGGAGGCGGAGAGGCAGGAGGCAGGGAGGAGAGGCTGGAGGAAGGAACAGGGAGGAAAGGCTGGAGGCAAAGGGAGGAGAGGCTAGAGGAGGCGGTGCATAGGAGCAGGCCAGGGGCGCGGGGAGGAGAGGCTAGAGACAGAGAGGCAGGAGGTGGGGAGGAGCAGGCTGCAGGGCTTCGGATGGTCAAACATGCTAGCCAAAATGTCTCTCCTTATGTAGAGGAGCAAGAAGAAGAATGCTTCCAACTCATAGAGAGATCCCTCTTTTCACCCTTTCTTTCACCCTTTCTTTACTCCAATTATTAATCGTTCCTTTTAGAAAAGAAAGATTGATGATCGATAATTCCTTTCAGGATATAAGCCATGGAAAGCTTAGATTATACAGTGATACGTGCTGCTTGTGATGAAGATGCGGGGCAGGGGTTCTGCCAGATTATAGTTACTACAGACCATGCTTGGCCATTTTACAGACCTGGTCGGGTCTGTTACAGAGGCCAGTCAGCCAGTTTGAAAGAGGGGAAATGGGACAGGGCAGACGTCCCTCCCTCACCCTATGTAAAGGGGCACAATTTGGCCCATTCTTGAAGTCCACTGAAGGCTCTAACAGGCATGCAGAAAGAGAAAGGAGGCATGCAGAAAGAGAAGGGAGGGCCAGCAGTTGTAGGGCAGTCCATAATCCAGAGTTGTTCTCAGTTTGATGCGAACACAGGGCTATAGGTAGTGCAGCACTAGGCTACCTATGTGCAGTACTATGTTGACAGATTTGTACTGATCATTCCTCTTCTTGAGAGCATAAATGACTCTGCTGTATACTTCCAAGTCTTCATATGCACTTCTGTACACGAGAGGTGTGAGATCTGAGAGTGTGTGTGATCCGTGGGAACCCACACTGCAGGGGTATAGTCAGGTGTATGCTCCCCTATATCTCTGTCATGGCAAAGTCAGATGCTCTATAATTCATGTCACACCATTGACAAATAGCTACAATCAGACCCCAAACTATTACAGTCAGGCCAGGTCAGATGTTCTATCACCTATTGACAAATAGCTACAGTCTTGAGGAGCTTTGAATGAAATTCCTTTTCTGCCTACTCTGCTGTATATACTTCAGCACAAGAGAGGAGTGAGATACGAGGGTTTGTGTGATCCCCAGGAACCCATCACTCCACTGCAGGGGTATATTGAGGTGTATGCTTCCCTATAAGCTCTGCCATGGCCACGTCAGATGTTCTATAATTCCGTGTCACGACTCACAGTATTGATAAATCGCTACAGTCGGACCCCAAATATCTATAATGCACTGGTGTCAGCACCTGATTGATTATGAGGAAACAAAGATCAAGTTGTTTTGGAGCCGAATTTCTGAAGCCTTTCAAATGACTGCTTTACACACCCCCAATGCACATGCCATTGAGGATAGTTTGCAACAGAGATTCAAGGAGGATAGTCTAGCTTAAGGAGGATAGTCTAGCATGATGCTTTACACACCCCCAATGCACATGCCATTGAGGATAGTCTAGCTTAAGGAGGATAGTTTGGAACAGAGATTCAATGATTAAGCCAACAATCAAAGTCCCTGCGAGACATGATCACCTATATGGCAGCATCTGATCTCGTTAGTTCAAATCCATCCGGATCAACATATTTTTACATCCCGAGTATGGCTGTAAAAGAAACCTTGGCTGATCCTTCAGCACCTATAAAATATATCATAACAAGTTGATATGGCACTATATCTGACTACCTTTAGGCAGCTTCTCACAAGATCATGCCCACAAGGGTAGCACAACCAGCCCCGTCCACTGGCAATAGCATGATGAGAACTCTTAGTTATACTGAGGTACCATGACAACACGACTGACACCTAGCTGTTGTTATGACTTGAAGTATGTCATGATGCCAGGAAAACTGTTTAATGAAGTGGCATTATTCCCCTGCTTGCTTGTTTTATTTTTCTATTCTTCTAACAGCGAGGCCAGGTGCTGAAGTAATATTGCTCTTCATTGAAGTAGCCATAACTTCTGTAGTGGCTACTCCCATTATGACAAAGATGAGCTATACAGAGTTTCCAAAATATGACTTACTACTTGAAATACATCGTGATGGAAGAAAAACTATTCCGTGACGTGACACTATTCTCCTGCTTGATCTTTTTGTTTTTCTTTCTTCTCACAGCGAGTACAGGTGCTGAAGCAACAAGACTCTGTGTACAGCTAGCCACAGCTTTTGCAGTGGCTGTTTCCATATTTAGAGTCACCAGCTCATTTTTAATTGGGATCCGCTCAACCTCATCAAAATTACATGAGTCTTCTTGGCAGTGCCACTGTGTCATGTGCTTGTCATGCACCAACCTTGCATTGCTCTCATCTGTCTTGCAGGGGAAAAAGGATTTACTTGGCACGTTGCAGGATTGTTCAACAGGACATTTGTTGTCCACCTTGACCTTAAAGAACCTTTCCAGGCCCTTTCTTGAATTGAATTCTTGCTGGGCCAGCTTCCAGTCAAAGGCCATATCTTTTAATCTTTCAGTCAATGCTTTAGCATTCAAAATAGGCTGATCTTCCCAGTCAGTACCCCACATAAAGTAGACTGGACCCTGAAAGGATGAAAGACAGTATTAATCACCCTTTTTATTTAAAAAAACCTGCAGTCGTATCTGGACCTTGACTACATATCTGCATACTGCAACATAGCCCAGGAAAAGCATAAAAAGAAAAAGCACGAAAAGCCACCTTCAGGTCTTGAGACAACCCCATCTTCAAGCGATTTTCCCAGAATGACAGCTCCAATCCTGACAGAAGGCGTTGAGTACCCTGTGGATATTTCACATAACATCTAAACATATATCAATGGGATATACAAAAGCTAATACTCCTATGCTTACCATAGAAAGTAATGAGCTACTGAAAATTCTTTCCTTCTACCCAGGAATTACTGTCACCAGTGAACCTTATGAGTCATCTATATGGATGTATTTTGAAAGGAATAGATTAAAGAATCATACCTCTCGCCGATGTACACGAATGTACACACAGTCTGGTTGTGTTACAGACCAAGCTATAGGTAATGTAACTCTCTTCTGAAAATTAACGGCAAGAACATATGAAGCAGTTTTACTTGTCTGAATGATTATATTACATACTTCATTTTCTGTTTACTTAATATTCAATTTTAATGCTGTGATTGGAAAGCAGTGTGACTCGCTGTGTTCAATAAACTCTTCTAAACCAAACATAATAAAACGTTATTAGCTCATTTGCGATCTTTTGTCTTGAAGCCTTGAAACTACCCACCCCCACCCTCTCCCTTTCCCTCTCCAGTACAAACATGTGCAATACACACTTGAAACTCCCCACCTCCTCCCTCTCCCTCTCCCGCGGGCCGCTCCCCAATACACACATGTGCAACAAGGCCATTCATGTATAAGACCACTAGGGGATTTGTTTGTGCATCAAAATTGATCCAAAATCCTACAATCGAGCATTCATTTTCTATCTGCTCGTCCATAGCATTGTACTCTAATACCATCTGTACATAACCCAATGGTGATAGCGAATGAGTCTACTCTTCCTCTCCTAATCTATTTACTCTGGTCCACCCTAATGCATATGCATGCACTTGCGTACGTGGGTGGTAGATGCAAGGGGAGTATAGCGTCAATGCCCCACTTGTAAGGCCAGAAATGAGGAGAGCTCAGGGCCTTGACACCTGCATATATTGCAAGTAGATAGATCAGTAGGGGGACAGGATGAGAGCCGAGGCTGCCATGTGGGCAGCGAGATGGCTGCCACATGGATAGCAGGCAGAGATTCTTCCTAGTGTAGATAATGCACAGCAAGAAAAGGACCAGCAGAAGGGCTGAGGCAGCAGAGAGAGAACATGCTATACAACAGCAGCAGCAGGTCTGTACAGCAGGTACAGCCGTATGGTGAGCCGTACAGGAGCTAATGCAGCAAGTACTAAGTACAGCAGGGCTGGAGCAGATCAAGCAGAAAGCAGCAGATGCAGGGCCAGTAAAGGCGCCTACAGAGGGCCATTTATAGGCCCTGGAACAGGTTGGCTGAAGGCACTGCCAGTTGGCAGTCTGCTTCAGTCTGTCAGGTCGGCTGGAGCAGGGGGCCACACCTAGTAAGGTCAGCCAGATCTGGCTTGCAAGACCTGGGATCTAGTCAGGTGATGCTATGAGCCCCTTGAGGGGGTTCCAGCCATCAGTTGGTTCCTGAACCTGCTGATCATTCTGGAGCAGTGAAGAGCAGTGGGAGCCCCTAGAGATCGCCATCTTAACAGAAACTTCTTGCAGGAGCCTAAGTCTCTGACACGTACAGCAGACCTAGGTGCAGACCTAGACCTGTAGGAGAGCATACGGAGTGCACCAAGGGGAGCTTTGTCTGGAGTACACATCAGAGCATTACTTTGCAGGAGCGCTCAGCCTTGAGCAAGCTACTGAGGCACATGGAATAACAGGGAGAGTGGGGGGTGCCTGTACTATCTCGTGAGGGACTGAGGTCCTACTCTGAATCATCCTAGACCCTGTGATCACCTATAGTCACTCAAATCTCCTCCAGTCTGTCGTTGAGAGATCAATCCCCCAAAAAGGTGTTGCATTCAATGCAGTCGGCCTCACTAGGGTGCCAAAAAGCCAACCCTTTGTTGGTGGATCTTGAAAGTGCACTGAAAGCACTGCCTCTCTAGTCCGGCCAAAGCTCCCTGTCCTTGTGTGAGTAGTGCCCTGGCCACATGAATTATCCTGAAAACTCAGCCTGCGAAGACTACCCCCAAGTATGTGTAGGATTGTACTACCTCCACTGACTCCCCTCGGTAAGTGAAGCTATGTCGGTGCAACACAACAAGTGAGATCTTGAAGATCATAACCTTGGTCTTCCCAAGCTTAACTCTCAAGTTTCTCTCTGTGCAAAATACCTCTAGGGCCTCCAGATGTCTCTATCCCTCTGAAGATGATATGAGATATGAGGACTATGTCATCCGCATATACTAGTATCTTTATCATCAAGTAAGACAATAGTGATCCCTCACCTCCTAGGCCGTCAATAAAAGAGATCTCATCAATGTAGAGGCCAAAGAGAGTCGGTGAAAGGGGGCATCCTTGTTTCACTCCAATGGTGCTCTCAACCCAATCTGATAGGCCTCCTGGGGCACGAACTCTCCCTTTGATAGACTCGTATAGGCTCATCACCCCCCAAATCATGACCTCTAGAGTGTGCATCTCCTGAAGTCTCCTAATCATACGAGATTGTGAGACAGTGTCAAAGGCCTTTCAAAAGTCTCCAACGAAAGCATAGACTTTCTGATGCCTCAAGCTTGCTTCCTCAATGATAGCCCTTGTTAACACTAGTCTTGGTATGGCCTTGTAAGCCAATTAGGATCAGTCAACCCTCAGGCTGACTTCATCGATCAACAATTGTGGTTGACTTTGGGACCTATATTAGCCACCATTTGTACTTTCTCATTATCCATTAGCAATAGTTCGTTCTGCTTTAGCTTGATGTCTGTCTCCTCGCATTCCATTCCACTCCATTGTCCCCGCACCCAACAGCCCTCATGGTGAAAATGTGGTCTAAGGTGAAGTATTGTCTCCGAAATCCCGCCTGTCCTATGGCTCACTGCCCATGTGCCTTTGTGTAGCCGCTAATCTCCCTCTCTAACACCGACCGGTAGATCTTGGCTAGAGTGTGACCAATCACAAGAGTGCGGCAATTCCCAGTGTCCACGGGATCCCTTGCTTTGTGTATCGGTACAATGGTGGTAGTGCTCCAAGCTGGTGGGAAATCGTAGCATACAACATGGTTGAACATCTGCGCTAAAATCGAAGCTAGCACCTCTTGCCCATGTGTAAAATGCTTAGTCTTTAGCCCCTCATGATCCTAAGCTCTCCAGTTCTATGGAGTGCAGTCTGTACATTCTGTACAGTGAACAAGTGACTATAGTGGGCCTAGGCATAGAGGATATATCAGGTGGTACCTGCATCAGGACATCATAAAGTGAGCTCGCATATGTGTGCCAAACATATGGGTCTATGATGGTGATAGGCAACTTCCCCTCAAATAGAAGGCTCCACCCAATGGTAGGATCTCCCCCCCAAAATGAGTCAGATCACCTCATCCATCCTATGTGTAAAGAAAGCCTGCTCTTACGACATGTCCATCATCGTGAGATCCGTTGTGCCTCGTGTGTCATCATGTGGCCCAAGGTTTGCTCACATGTACGGGAGGATCTCAACTCTTTGCAGTCATCATCGAACCAAGAATTTTGAGGCATCTTCCCAACTGAGACATGTGAAAAAGATCGAGTCGTAGGAAAAAATCTAATAGCAGCATTATGTCTGAGACAAGGGTGTCTGAGGCATGGGCAAGGTCTGCATCATCTCCAAGCGAAGCCGGGAGCTCATGGGCAAAGTGGCTCACATAGACTGAATCAAGAGCACGGTCAAAATGGATCTGGACACTGGTGGGTGTGGGAGGGGCTCTCCCTATGGCTGGCGTATTGGCCGAGATGCTGAAGGCTAGGGTATGTGCATGCATTGGAGCACCGAGGAGGGGGGGGGAGGCACAGTAAAGTCATGTATCCGTGATACAAAGGCTAGAAGACCCATCAAACACATAAATCAGCCAGATGATGGCCATCTCTGAAGACCGTTATATATCATCAAGTCATGGACAGCCCCCAACTCAAGTAGATGTCGCCCCCATTTACCGAGCACCTCACTATCCCAAGTTCTGTTGGATCTAGCTCCAGTACTATGAGAGAGTCAAATGCAAAATCTAGGAGGCCCACTTGTCTATATCATGTGCATGCATTGAAGCCACCAAGGAGGAGGGTGTATCCTTACCTAGAGAGCTCTGTGATGTCATCATATATCGTCTCATACGGGTTGTGCCCCTCTGAGGTGACCTCATGCGCATATGATGATGTGTCTGGGGGGAGATAGCACACTGTAATGAAGGTCGGACGTGCATCTAGTAGCTGGACTCCTATCCACATATGTCGTGCATGCTCCTCTCTCCGTATCATCAATATATGTGGTCACAAGTGTGATCTGAAGAGAACTGCCACACCTCCTAAGCTCCGTACCCCGCTGTCTCTCCTCATCTCTCCTGTGGGCTGACTCCCAAGTATACCCTATCACTGTGGGCAGCCCCCTCTCGGGGCTCTCATGTGTCTAGAAAATTGCATCTCTATTGGTGAAGGTCTCTAAGAAACCTCTTGGATCAGACCATAGGGTACCATTACTATTCCACACTGCCATACTCAGCTTATTTTGTACTCTCATCCCATGGGTCTGACACCATCATGTGATGTCCATTTCCCCTTCTTCCTTTTCTTCCTTATCCGCCCTCTCTCAAATGCCCACTTTCCTATCTCTGCATGCAACACATTTTCCATCTTGTAGAGCTGCCATCACATGTATCATTCCCTCCCACCGATGCTCCTGCTATAGGAGTGTGGGATCATCATCTAAGTATATCTTAGTACCTTTCAGTGTTGCCCTCATGCTCATGAGGGTGGACCTGTCCATTGCAACTTGGAATTTCATCACTAGTGGCCTTGCTGGTCTCTCAGCCTTACCCACTCTCCAAGCTGTCTCACATGTGAGATTCACGCCCATTTTGGTGAACAAAGCCTTGGCATCCCCCACAGGAGTTATCTCCAACTGTGAGACCTCAAACCAAGACATTTAATGCCTTGCTATTCCTCTTTTGATGCATCAGAAACTAACTCCTTTTGGGGGCTGCTGTGCCTTTTTTTACCACATCTTTCCATTCTAGTATTGCAGGTTCCCCTTTGGTGATTTTTTGTGTAAATTTTTCATGCTTACCCTGCATAGTGGCCTGCAAAGATGCCAGATCTTTTCTGAGTTTTTCATTCTCATGTTTCAGCTCTTTCATTGCCTTCTTTGCCCCTTCCGGTGCTTCTTGCATATCTCTCAATTGTTGTAGTTCAGTCCCCACAGCTTGCAAACCTCTTGCCCTTCTCCTTCCACCATTCCTCTTGCATCTGTCTGCCTTGCTTCTTTAACTCAGCCAAAACTTTGTCCACGTGTGCATTTGAGCAATGTCACATTAGTGGCTTCCAGGCTATCAACCATCTCAACCCACAGTAAACAAATCTTATGGAGGTGGGAGATGACACCAGAGATGCCTTTGGGTGGTCCCTCCCCTGTGTACGTGTTCATGGCACCTTCCAAGGCTTGCTTTCCCCATGTGTCTTCCACACAATGTCGTGTAGGCATTGCTCTAGATAGTTCCGCAATTTCATGCTATTTTTGAGTATCGTAAGATTCCTTTTCCCCATTTACATGCCAGGCATATTGTGTGGACTGTTTTTCCTTTCTTAACTTCTTGATGTGCTTCTTGCTGTTGAGCAAGTGTAGGGTGGGCTGGAGCAGGTTGTTTTCTCAAGATGACCCCAAATGGTGGGCTGGAGCGTGGACAGGCTGCTGAACACGTCGGAGGGATAGGCAGGGGGCCTTGGAACAGCCCCGTACAGCCCTACTGTAAGAAATCCTAGATTTACTATATTTAGAAATGTGCTAAGGAACAGAAAGGAGACTGAGATAGCAGAGAACAAGGAATAAGTGTATTGCTTGAATGTCTGTAGGGTGGATGTAATGTGGCATCCATACAATTGGGCCTCTCTTATATAGAGAGTGAAGAGTCACACATGAAAAGGTGTGTACTCCAAAGGGTATGTGCATGAAGAGGTGTGTACCCCTTGTGAAGGGTGTGACCCTTGATGAGAGGGTACATTACAATAGAAATGTCTCTTCAATAGAGTGTCTCTTGTGAAGGGTTGTGCCTCATAGGAAGTGTCCCGTCGAAAGGGCAAGGGTTGTGCCTCATAGAAAGTGTCCCGTCGAAAGGGCATACCCTTCCACAAGTGTCCATTCATCAAACCATCCATAAGTCTAGATATAGAGAAAGTAATACATCACAGATCGTGACATCCCCTCCCACTCAAAAGAAGACCCTGGTGGAGATAATGAACTGATGTAGAAAATATCATGGTAAATTTTGAAAATACTGCTGTAAAATGTCAGGGTACTGCTGTAAGTCTTCATCAGATTGCCAAGTAGCGTCGGAGTCATCCAGATCTCGCCAAAGAACAAGGAATTCCGTGATAAGTTGATGTCGAGTCTCTTGCTGTCGATGGTCCAGAATACACTCAAGAATAAGGAGAACATAATCGTCTTCGATTTCTGGGACATAATCACCTGCAGGAGGAACTGCTTCATCGCCCGGAATGTACGTCTTTAGCCAAGAAATATGAAATGTTGGATGGATTTTACCCCATGATGCTGGTAATTCCAATTTGTAACTTAAAGGTGAATTTTTCTTGACGATCCGAAAAGGTCCATAGTATCTTGGTCGCAACTTAGGAAACACAGACTTAACCGTCTTATAGTGATGTGGGGCTACAAATAATGTCACCATGTCACCAGTGTCAAATTCCAAGTGACGTCTATGTTTGTTGGCAGACCGTTGATACCGCTCTTGCACTTTTTGCATATGATCCCTGACTTGGAGTAGAATGTCTTGCATTTCTTGAACCAATTGATCAGCTAGGGCCACTCGATGTTGAAGTACAAAATTCGTTGGTACAATCGGAGTGTGTCCATAATCTGCTTGGAATGGAGTCATGCTGATGGCACTATGGAAAGAGTTATTATAAGCAAACTCAAGGAGTGGTAGATACTCTTCACTGCTAGGTGTGACTGAATATAATGTCGAAGCATTTCTTTCAGAACTTGGTTGACTCTTTCAGTCTGGCCATCTGATTCTGGGTGGTAGGCTGAACTGAACAGTAGAGTTGTACCCAAAGATTCAAACAGTGAAATCTAAAAGTGACTGGTAAACTTAGGATCTCTGCCGGATATGATATTCTTGGGCAATCCATGGTGTCGGAAGATGTGTTGTATGAAGAATTTGGCTATGTCCGGAGCCTGGGCACTGCTTTTGCAAGCAACAAAGTGTGCCATTTTAAACAATCAATCAACAATTACCATAATCTGAGTGTTACCTCTGGAGGATCGTGGTAGTGTTGTAATGAAATCCATGGAAATACTTTCCCACCTTTCAGTTGGAACTGGAAGAGGCTGAAGAAGTCCTGTTGGAAGTCGTCGGCTTGCTTTCATTTGTTGACAAGATAAGCAAGATGTAACCATTTTGATGACGTCGCTTTTCACCTGAGGCCAGTAGTATGTTGCACTGAGTAACCGATAAGTCTTATTGATGCCTGGATGGGCAGCATAAGGAACTACATGATGCTCTTTTAACAAAAGACGTCGAACATCCTTGTCATGTGGTACACAGACGCGATCTTGATAATACAGAAGGTTGTCCGTATAAGAATAGGATGAGAAAATCTTCTATTTGGAAGTCGAAGGTTGATCTTTTGAAAGAACTTGTACTGCTGTGCCGAAGTCTTTATCATTGAAATACTTTCCTTTGAATGAATTCGGAACATCCACAGATAATGTAGAGATTACCATAGCTGATGCTAGAGGTAACCTGCTGAGAGCATCTGCAACTACATTGCGTAGTCCTGGAATGTACTCAATAGTCATGTGAAAGTTGGCTAGAAACTCAACCCAGCATGCTTGTCGAGTGTTCATAACTGGCTGAGTAAAGATATACTTTAAAGAGTGATGCTCTGTCTTGACCACCGCGTCGGCTCCCATGAGATAATGTTTCCAAGAGCGATAAGCATGTACAACGACAAGAAACTCCTTATCATAAACCGGATATCGGGTTTGGATAACAGAATGTTTATGCTGTCAAAAGCAATAACTCAGCCTTCTTGCATCAAGACTGCTCCTGTAGCGATGTCGGAAGCTTCGGTCATGACCTCAAATGGAAGGTTTGGGTCAGCAATAACCATAACTAGTGTGGTAGTGAGTGCTTGCTTGAGTTGTTGGAAACTATACTCTGTTTCAGGAAGCCACTGAAAAATTGCTGTGCTTTTCAATAACTCGGACATAGGAGCTGCGATTTCGGAAAACTGATAGACCTTTGTATGGTAGAAATTTGCCAATCCGAGAAAAGAGCCGACATCATGAACATTCTTAGGAGTAGGCCAGTTTCGGATTACCTCGAACGTCTTGGGATCCACAGAGATGCCTTGAGCGGAAATAACATGTCCCAAATATTCGAGTTGGGTCTTGAAGAACTCACTCTTCTCAATGTTGATGTAGAGAGAATTTGCGCGGAGAACTCCAAAAACTTGGTGAAGATGTTGTTTGTGCTCATGTAGGGATCTGCTGAAAACGAGGATGTCATCGAGGTAAACGATGACGAACTTATCGAGGAAAGGCCTGAAGATGTCGTTCATTAATGTCATGAATGTGGCCGGAGCATTGTTTAACCCAAAAGGCATGACCAAACATTCATAGTGTCCATACTTTGTTCGAAAAGCTGTCTTGTACTCATTGCCTTCTCGTATGTGTATTTGATGATAACCTGAACGAAGATCAATCTTTGAGAATTGTGTTGCATGTAGAAGTTGATCGAAGAGGCCATCGATGCGAGGCAATGGATACTTGTTTTTGATAGTGAGCTTGTTGAGGACTCGGTAGTCGATGCAGAGGCGCATTGACTTATTCTTTTTTTCCACAAGTAGTACAGGAGATCCGAAAGGGCTGCGACTGGGTCGAATGTGACCTTTGTCGAGTAGTTCGGTGACCTGTCTTTGGATTTCTTCATTTTGAGTGTAAGAAACCCGATAAGGAGGTTTCGACAGTGGATTGTTGCCGGGAATAAGTTCGATGGGGTGATCCACTGGTCGTCGAGGTGGTAACTGCTTTGGCAATTCCTGTGGAAAAATATCCAGGTAAGGCTGGAAAAAAGGTTGGTTGAGGTATTCAGGAGGATCCTTTGTTGGTGTCTCCTCTACTGCCGTAACCAACAGAAGTGAAGTCTTTACTTGGCGTTTACGAACCCACTTCTTTACTTGTAGGGCAGAGGCAACTGGGTTTGAAGGAGAGTCCCTAGAACCAGTTAGCTCAATAAGTTTTCCCTGGTGGACAAACTGGATAGTATGGCTGCGAACACTGATTGATGGATCATAGTCGTAGAGCCACTGTTGTCCGAGTATGACATCGTACCGAGAAAGAGGCATGATGTCGAAGTTCAACTTGTCCGTATAATGTTGGATGCAAAAAGACAAGTTTTTGATCCTGGTGTTGCACAAGAAAGTAGTTCCATTTACGAGTTCAATATGATAGTCCATGAGACTAGGACTGGTGGTCAACTGAAGTTTGTCGACCATAGAACTAGCTAGGAAATTATGAGAACAGCCACTGTCGATGAGGATAGTGACCGTTGTTCCACGAATCGATCCTTGAACACGAAGTACTTGAGTGGCCAGGGAAGATTCGGGGTTGCTGGCAAGGCTCAAATGGATGGTATTTGCCATTCGAACAACTTTGCCTTTCTTGTCTTGTGCTGAGGTAGCATCTTCTGTCTGGGAAGTGCTAGGTTCCATATTGGAATTTTGCTTTGGTCGCTTGGGACAATCGAACCATCTATGGTCACCTGTACACATGGTACAGAGTCCTTTTGTGCTGGAGTTGTTCTTCTTGTCAGTGGCCGCACCTTTATGTTGGGGATGTCGGTAATGACTTTGTGAAGAAGAGGCACGATCCTTGGAGGAGTGCTTCTGTTGGAATCCAGCATATGATTTTTGAGTCTTCTGGGGATCTTGAGACTGTCGCTGACCTTGATTACCCGAGTTTTTTCGAAACCTGGTGTTATCTTGAGGGCGAGCACCTTTGGCCATAGAAGAGTTCTGTGTGCAATTAGCACTCTCTTCCCTGTGTTTTGGAAATCTGTAATGCGCTCTGCGTAAGCAATAGCGCCAGCTGTGGTGGTGATGTTTGCTTTAAGGACATCAATGCGTAACGAGGGATTTAGGCTTGAGATGAAAGCATGAAGGCGATCATCCTCGGTTAAACCATCAATCTCCAGCACCAATGTGGTGAACTGAGAGATGTAGGAAGACAGGGAGCCCGTTTGCTCCAACTGTCGGAGTTTTGAACGTGCTTGGAAGTCCGCATTGGCAGGTATGAACTGCTTACGGAGCACGTGTTCAAAACGTTTCCATGTTAACACACTTTTGCCGTCCTTTAAGCGTCTTTGCCACCATAGAAAAGCTGTATCCTTGAGAAGGGAGGCTGCCAAGGCGATCTTTTTGCCTTCAGTGAGGTCAACAGTATCAAAATACATGCGCATTTTTGCGAGCCATTGGTCAACTGTTCGGCGATTGCGTTGACCAGTGTAGGCTTCCGGAAGTTTGATGTCAAGTCTTTTAGTTTTGGAAGCTTGAAATAAACGGTAGAGGGCACGTAGTTCAGTGTTTTCTACCTCTGGTGGGAATGAATCCGCATAGTCGTTTGGTTGCGTCACGTCATCCTCTATATGTGTGGTACTGCGAGACTCTTGAAGTTGTTGAACTTTCTGGACCAAGTCGGAGATGATGTCCTAAAGCTGGGATATTTGAAGTTACAGTAGTGAATCGCCTTGTACGTTGACTTCAGGGGTCTTTTTTGGACTTGAGTCTTTGATCTCTGGAGAGGCTTCATGCGAGCATTGCGACATATCGAAGATCCCTATGAGAAAAGCGCGAACTTGTGCTCTAGTTTGTACCATTCCTGGAAGAAGATTCGGGCTGCTCCCTAAGGTTGCTCATGTTGGAGGGGGCAGGCGAGGTAGGATGGAACCACCCGTGGAAGTCTGGTAAAGGAGGTCCTGTCTGAGGTAACACTGGTGATGCCGAAAGGGGTGTTACTGCTCGTGAGAGTACAGGAGTAGGTTGCAGAGTCCATGGATCTGAGAAGGGATAAGGAGCTGCTGTCGGAAGTGGAGGATATCCAGGAGAAGGAGTGCCTTCAGAGTGTGAATACTGTCTTGGAGAAGGTACAACCTGTAGAGGAGGATATCTGGGAGCTGAAGGAGGTGGAGAGTACCCTGGAGATGCCGAAGGTGAGGGGTAAAATTCTCTCCAAAGATGGACAGCAAACTCTTGAGGAATATCGGGTTCTGGGTATCTTCGTGTCTCGTGGAACACAACCTGTACTGTGCTGAGGAAGTAATGTAACTGAGGTGCCTCACGCAGAAGATATAGGATGTGGTCCAAATCACTAGGAGGGCACGTGACACAGAAGACCCACGATGCAAAAGCTCCGAAATGGGCTGGTTGTGCAATCTGAACACGATATTGTGTGGTAGATGATGCCTGAGGTGTCCTTGAAATGCCGGGTGAATTACCAGGGGTTTCCATGCTTTAAGGGAGCGTCTTTCATTTGCTGTAATTTGATAATGACAAGAGGATCCTTAAAAGCAGAATGGAAAGACTCCACCTGGCAAGGAGAGCAGGCTATCAATGGCGCAACAGGCTGCAGGTACCCGATTCTGGATCGCAATAGAGGCTGGCGCATCAGGCTGCTGCTGTCATAGGAGACTGGCGAAACAGAAAAGGACTGGCGAGGCTGGTGTTGCACACGTTGCAGGCTGGAAAGGAGCAGGGCTGCAAAACCAGCGGGGCTGCAAAGGGAATGAACCTGGCAGCGACAGAGGCAAAGGGCTGGCAGCGTGATTCTGCGTGAAGGCTGCAGCAGGTGGCGTGGCTGGCAGCGAGATGGCAAGGCCAAGGCGGGCAGCGAAATGAAGAGGGCTGGCAGCGAGATGGCAAGGCCAAAGCAGCAGCGAATCTGAGCGGGCTGGCAGCGATATGGCGAGGGCTGAGGTGGGCAGCGAACCTGCGCGGCTGGCAGCGTGATGGCGAGGGCTGAGGCGGGCAGACCCTGCGTGGGCTGCCAGCGAAATGGCGGTGGCTGAAGCGGCTGCTGCTGCGTGGAGATCCGTACGGTGCAGATCCGTACGGAACGTCAAAGAGGTGCGCCTCTTTTTCGTTGGGGGATGCCAAAGGTTGGGTAGTTGCCCAAAAATTATTTGGGGGGTTTAATTAACCCTAGGGTAGCTTTTTTTTTTTTTTCCATTTTAACCCCTCTAGATACCCTTTTATAGGTGCTTGGTGCCTAAAAGGTGTGCCTATTCAAAGGGGTGTGACCCTTGGAATAGGTGCACCTTTTCATGAAGGGGTGTGTCCCTGTTTTTAATAGGGGTGTCCCTACATGAATAGGTGTGTCCTTTTGTCCACGATGGGGTGTGTCCCTTGAGTGAGGAGTCGAGACTCTTCATCAAAAGGTGTGTCCGATGGTGGAAAAGGTGCGTCCCTTGGTTTTGCGACAGCCGAAGCACCTGAAAAGACACGATTTTTGTCGTGTCCATTCACATCAACTCGTGATGTGTGGGAGATGGAGAGGCCATAGATGACTTTAGGCAAGGTTGGCGCTAAAAATTTTTACGCTCATCCTCTCCATCTCTTCCATGCACAATGTGCACGGATATCCTTCTAGCGGAAAAGATGTATCAGATCGGCGCTAGAAGGTGGGGGGCATTTCCTACAGGCAGGAGCGAATTTTGCTCTGATACCACTGTAAGAAATCCTAGATTTACTATATTTAGAAATGTGCTAAGGAACAGAAAGGAGACTGAGATAGCAGAGAACAAGGAATAAGTGTATTGCTTGAATGTCTGTAGGGTGGATGTAATGTGGCATCCATACAATTGGGCCTCTCTTATATAGAGTGAAGAGTCACACATGAAAAGGTGTGTATTCCAAAGGGTATGTGCATGAAGAGGTGTGTACCCCTTGTGAAGGGTGTGACCCTTGATGAGAGGGTACATTACAATAGAAATGTCTCTTCAATAGAGTGTCTCTTGTGAAGGGTTGTGCCTCATAGGAAGTGTCCCGTCGAAAGGGCATACCCTTCCACAAGTGTCCATTCATCAAACCATCCATAAGTCTAGAAATAGAGAAAGGAATACGTCACAGATTGTGACACCTGCGCTAGGCGGGGGGACTTGAAATAGCTCCGCACAGCCCCACACAGGTAGGTACAGTGGTGGGGGCCTGAAAGCAGCCTGCGCTGCATGAGGGGGCTAGAAAGCCCTACGACAAGGAGGCAAGGGCTAGAAACAGCCCCACTTGTGCGGAGGCGGACGGAGCCCCTACACTATAGAATGCTATGTGTGTGTTGGGGGGGGGGGGGGGGGGCGCTAGAACAGCCCCACAAAGGAGGGGCAGCACGAGCATAAGGAAGGCCTGGGGGATGGTCGCAACAGAATGGCGGGGCGCTCGGAGGGGGGCAGGAGAGCGGTCTATTAACATCTATGGAAGGAAAAAAGCCTCTGAGACTAGAGTACACCCCCATGGGGGGAACTAGGGGTGATAGACATGCCTTCAATAAGCTACTGATGAATCTAGGAAAGTGGGAAGAAAACTCCACGTGCAAGGAGTCATCCCCGCCATATCCTAGATCATGTGTCACTTATGAGTAGCCTAAGCTGAGAGAGAGAGAGAGAGAGAGAGAGAGAGATGTATTAATGTCTTCGGGAGGCCTGGCGGGCCTCGGAGATAAGATACAACCAAGAAAAGTAGCCTATACAAGACACTATGGGCGGAGGCAAAGAGCTCGCTGAGGCCCTTACTGAGTGCTATACTAAGAACTCAAAACTCAAAACTAGTACTCAATAATACAAAAACTCAAACTCAGAAATTCTGAGATGCCAAGAGATGGCATCAAATGTCAACTATGATCTTGGTGTCTCTCCAGTGACCAAATGTTGGAAAGTAAGGTGCAAGCGTCTATATTGGAGCTCAGCCAAACCATCTCTAGCAGGCAGGGAACTATTGGCCAATCAAGTCTTCTTGGCTACGGCTGCTACTTTATGGTCTATTGCCTCTTGCTGGTGCTTTCAGAGAGGTTGCATGGGTCAGCTCCAGTGCCAGTGCGCAATTTCTTATGGGCAGGTTCGGATGGTGCGAGGAACACTAGAGCAAGGGTTGCCTGGCAGAAGGTGAGATCCTACCCTAGGCTCAGGCAGGACTCAGCATATTGATTATGAAATGCAGAGCAGAGCCCTCTTGGGCAAGTTAGTTTGAGTTGGAGATTAAGAGGTCACCTCCCATTGTAAGCCCCCATTTGAGGAAAGTGTGGGGCAGGTGGACCAAGGATTGTTGGATGTCATGCCAGCAATATTTCAGTGTGCCATGTGGGCTGTTCTGACAAGAGATTTAGGGCTGTCACATGGGCATCACATGGGCTGCCATGTGAACAGCATACAAACACAAAAAAGACAAAAGATGAAGCTGCCACATGAGCAGCACATAGACTGACATGTGGGCAGCACACAAAAGGATACCTGGCTGCATGGAAGAGTTTGAAGAAGAGTCGAAGCAGCCACAATGCATGGAACCCTATTAGCAATTGCCACGATGACACAAGGCTGCATCTGGAGGGCGCTCAAGACATGTACGGCCAGGGGTTTGGACTGGAACATACTGGGCTGCATCTCCCTGTCTGCGGACTGTCTGGAGCAGATGGAACATCAGATGGCAACGTGGGATGACCAGGAGGAAGCCAAGAGAAGTGGCACATCTGTATGGAACTGTATGGGTGGCTGTACGGAGCTGGAGCAGTAGATCTAGGGCTGCAGGGCCAGAAAACAGACAGAATGCCCAGGTCTGGTAGGCGACTGGCTGGAGCAGGTTATTGCCTAGATTGGACCTGGAGAAGACCCTGACTTGGGGTTGAACAGGGCCTTTGGCCACTAGCAGACTACCACACTGCCAAGTGGGTCGGTTTGGGCAGCCAGATGGCTGCATGTGCAGCCTATAAAGGAGAGCCCTTGAGGCTCATTATTGATCCATTGGGAGATCTAATTTTGGAGCAGATTGGAGCTGCAGAAAACCCGCCTCAAGGACAAGTTCAGGAGGAAGGGAGGTGGCTGATTGCAGCAGACAAAATGCTCATAAAGTCCTCCTCACTTGGTTGTCTATCAGAGCAGCAAGAAGGAAGGATCAAAGGGGGAGCTTGTGCCTGTTTCGGAGCAACAAGGAGGTCAAGCACTGCGTTACTTGTGGCTGTCCGGGAGAGTCAGCTTGAGAACTGTGTGGGGGGCACAATGACGAGGCCCACCTAAGCTCATAGGGAGCACGCAGACCAAGTGTTTTGGGAGTGCCAAGGAGGTAGAAGGACAACTGTTGTTTATGTACAGGGGGTTCACATCTAGATAACACTCTGCTACGAGAGGGTGGCACACTGGACATTGATTTTGTCTTGTGTCTATCTTGGACTAAAAGTTGGTTCTACAGGTTTGAAATGCTCAATGTCATCATACAACAAGAGGGCCAATACTTGAAGCTGCTGCCGCTGCCCCTGGCTGTCCTGCTGCCCAGTCATCTCCGACCTTCCGCAGCCCTTTCCGCCTCCCCCCCAGCCTCCTCCTCCGCCTCCCCCCGTCAGCTCCGCCCCCGCCTTCTCTGCCACCCACTCCCCGGCCCCTTCCGCCATCTCCTCCACCTCCCACCTCTCCTCCGCCGGATCTGCTCTCCCTTCCCCTCTGCCCCCTGCCTCCTCTCCCCTGCCTGCTCGTCCGCCCCCCCCGCCACTTCTTCCACCTCCCCCTACCTTCTCCTCTTCCTCCTGTTGCCTTCCCCTCTTCCGCCTCCCATCGTCTCCCCCCGCTCCATCCGCTGCCCCCCCACCGCCTTCTCGCTTGCCTCCCCCCGCCCTCTCCACCTCTCTCCCCCCGTCTCTTTGCCTCCTCTTCCCTGCCGCCCCTCTGCCTTTCTCGCCTCCTTCCCTGACTTCTTCCTCCTTCCCTCAGCCTGCCCTCGTCCGCTCCCCGCCTCGCCTCATCTCTGCCTCCTCCTCTGACATCCTTCCGCCTCACCCCCCCCCTTTTTTATCTTCTTCCTCCTTGCAATAGGAGCATTTGTGCTTGTTCCGCGAAAGAAAATCTTGGTGGTGACCCTTGGTCTGGCCAGAGGGGCTCTATGGCAGCACCCTCGAATCCCAGATCCATTAAGGTTCTTCTTTCCCAAGCCGACAAGCAATAGGTACAGCAGGTAGTTCAATCCCTCCAAGACAAGGCAATCATGGGTAGAATTGTGGGCCTCACTCTTACAAGGAGACAAGTGCGAGAGTGGATCCAGGCGAGCTTGGCACTAGAGGGTGACCACATTCAAGAGGTCACCATCTATGGAAGAGGCCTATTCCTCATCCAACTGAGCTCTCCCCACACTGATTCGACACTCATGGAGCAGAGCCCCATCCTCCTTGACCCACATCTGGTGTACCTCTTTCCTTGGTACCATGGCTTTACAGTGGAGGACATGGACACAACACACCATGTTCCCCATTTTCTGGTTATGCTCCGCTTCCCAAGGCTCCCAAAGGAGTATCAAGCCATCCTCCCCTCCATTGGTCGAGCATTTGGCACCATGCTCGAGTCTCTGCCAAATTCAGCCGCTTCAGTGGTAGCAGATGACGGGGTCCCCACGATCAGACTAGTGGTTGATCCTACTAGAGACCCTTGAAGGGGGCACACTTCGCCAGCGAGTGGAGATTTCTAGTTATCAGGCCAGTGTCTTCGTTGCAGACAGATGGGTCACCTAGCCAGAGATTGCCCCCGCGGCCAAGGCCGAGCCCGTCCCCCCCCACCCCCGCAAAGCAGACAGAGTCAGCAAGCCAGAGCCCACCACCCCCCCAAACAGGAGCAACAGGAGTCTCAGCCCCCCTGGGTGACCCCCTCAGAAGGGGATTGGACCCTAAAACGAAAAAGAAACCAAGCAAACAGGCATGCAAGCGTCGCAGGCAGAGGACTAGACGCAGAGAGAGAAAAAGGGCTTTTCGAGCGGCACCTAGCAAGAGCCCTTACGTGGAGATCCATCTCCCCCAATGGAAGGAACCACTGCCCAACCAGAGGATCCTCTCGTGATGGAGGTTCAACGTCCGCACTCACCCTTGCATCAGCAACGAGTCCCACGAGCTCCTAACGCTACGATGGCGGACGTTAGCCCAACAGCGGCTTAGGATGAGTGAGCCCAGATCCCCGATGAGCCTAATCAACAGGGGGACCTGTGGTTGCCCCTACTCCCCCCCACCCCCCTACTCCCCCTCCAGATCCTAAGAAGGGGCCTGTGGTTGCCCCTACTCCCCCCCTCCCCCTACTCCCCCTCCAGATCCTGAGTAGGGGCCTGTGGTTGCCCCTACTCCCCGCCACCCCCCTCCCCCTCCAAATCCTGCTCCCTCTCCACTCCCCCCCTCCCTCCTGAATTCCCTCTGCCCCCTCCACCCCCCCTCGCCCCTCCTGGTATGGTCACCCTCACCCTCTGCTCCCCTCCCTCCCCCTTCCCCCTCCCTCCCCCTCTCCACCTCCTCAGCAGGTTCTTCGTCCTCCCAGCCCCCTACCTCGACACCCCTGCCAACAGGCAAGGGTAAGACGACATCCCCTTCCGCTTCCTCACCGCCGCAGCATCTGATCCAGTCGAGAAAGGAGCCAGAGGGAAGGGGCTCATCCCCCTCGGTCAGTAGCTCCCAATCTCTAGCCTGGACGTCCCTTACCGCAGGACTTCTGGAGATTGGGACCTTGTTATCTGGAGATTCCAGACTCTTACCCTCTACGCCTGGAGGTAATGCTTGTGGTCTTGCAGCCACAGAAAGGGGATTCAATCAACATAGTGGGCTCCCAGACACACCCAGTTTGGAGATTCTAGTTCGCATCCACAAGGTTGGAGAAGTGGTCCCCAGTGGTGTTTGATGCTATTATGGGAGATCACATTTCAAGCATGATGGACGAGTGGATGGGGCCACAGGGACTGGACCTTTGTCACGCCCATGGTGCGGAGGTGAATTTTCAGATGGGCTTCACGAAAGAGAAGCCAATGTGTGGTTTGGCAGTAGAGGTTATCAGATTGCCGCTTGAGGCAAAGGTTGATCAGGCATACTACTGGCCACTCCAAAAGTGTGCCGAGTTGTTCAGGGTGGAAGTCTCCTTCATGATGAAGTGAGCACGGAAGATTGGCATTGAGCCAATGTCCACCTTAGTACGTCAATGTATAGACACGGACTACTCGTCCTCCAAACCCCCAGCAAAGTCACATAAGGCAGTCTTTCTGGAACACGTGGGAGAGCCTTGTTTTCTGCATCCCCGTCCTCATGAGTTGGACCATAGTGAGTTGGAACGTGCACGGGCTCCACGACCGTGCTTGTAGTCAACCGTAGTACTTGATCCTTCAGCAGGAGTTGCAGAGGACATTGGACGAACAGTGGACATACTTTTAATTTAGGAGCATATGTTCTCAGCATCAGACATCAGACGGCGACACCACCTTCTCCCAAGGAGAGGTCCAAAGGTGTGGTCCCTTGTAGTAGGACAGAGCGGAGGGCTCTGCATCTCGATCTCTCAAACAGTGGCTCTAGAGGTCTATGATCAGGGCGAGCTTAACCCAAATGGGCAATTTGGATGGGAGTTAGGATGGGAGATTCCAAGATTGGGATCCTGAATGTGTATGCCCCAGTGTGCAGACAGCACCGTCCAACCTTTTGGAGTAGGCTTTCAAAGTATCTTCCGGATGTAGATTCCTAGATTGTTGGAGGGGACTTCAAACAACCTGGAGTTTGGGGAGGACAAGCAAGGCAGCGCCACCTTCTATGAGATGCCAGCAGCAAAGCGGAGCACTTGGAAGCAGTTCATTTTCATAAGTGGCAGAGACCTATGGCGAGAGCTAGATTTCAGCAAGATACCTGGCAGCCTCCCTTTCTCTTTCGGACAGAGGAGACATGATGGACTGCTTGAAAGGCTAGACCGCTTCTACGTTGGGGACTGGGCACTACATAGAGGCGGCTCTACCTCAATCCCTGAGCAAGGGGTGGATTTGTTTGATCCCAAAAGAGGGAGATAGGTCAGATATCCGACAGTGGAGACCGATCACTTTGCTTGATACCGCATACAAGATCCTTGCCAAGGTCTTGAGTTTGCGGTTACGGCCCCATCTTAATGACATTATTCATGACACACAGACCGGGTTCGTCCAAGAGCGCAACATCCTGGACAACATCTTCACATTCTGGGAGGCAATGGATTGGTCCAAGAAGAAGTCACAGCCGTTGGCCGTCCTCCTCTTGGATTTCGAGAAGGTCTACGACAAGGTGGAGTGGTCCTTCTTGGAGGGTACTATGCGGAGATTGGGTTTCTCATACAGATTGGTCAGAGGAGTTTCTACGCTTCATGTGAGGAGCTCTAGCCAAATGCTCATCGGAGGACACACGGGCGAGGCCTTTCCTCTCTCTCGCTCGATCCGCCAGGGCTGCCCCCTCACTCCCTTCCTCTTCTTGTTTGTGGTAGAGGCTTTGGGCTACTACTTGAGATCGCAGGTGGCGGGCCTGACAGGGTTGAGCTCCCAATCAAGCAGAGGAGGAGCTGCTGCTCTCGACTCGAGTTTGTAGATGACACGGCCTTTATGTAGAGGGCACCATAGTGAGCTTGGAGAGAGTCAAGGGAGCCCTAGCTATTTACTGTGAGGCCTCGGGTGCGCGAATCAAAACTGGACAAAGTCCATATATTTCTTCACAGGCTCCGAGGATAAACAGGAGATTTGTGAGTGGGGGAGCGACTTTGGCTTCAGATGGATACCGCGGGGCCAGACGACGAGATACCTCGGATGCCAGGATGGTATTGACATTACAACAAAGCAGCACATCGCCCCGGTCCTTGAGAGTGTTCTTCTCAAAAACACCCCACCCACTGGGGGGCAATGGCATCTTTCACACAGATGGATCTTCTCAGAGACCCCCCTTACGGGGAAGGGCTCCCCCTTGATGAGGAGCCTCCATAGGGTCTGGCAGAGATTAGCAGGGGGTCTCATTCGAGCTCAGCCTAGATGCAGACAGGATTCGAGCATCAGCCCCTTGTTTGGCACCCAGGGATCCGAGATCAGGAGGGGCATATTCTCAGATAGCGGACTCACATTGGTTGGGCGACAGTGGACCGGCTGGGTCCTTTGGCAGTTGGAGCAGATTACCCATGGAGACAGAGGCCAGGCTTGGCGTCATAGCGCATCTGCGAGGGGCAGGGCAGAGGATGAGAGAGATTGACCTAGCTATCCCTAAGTCCTGGTGGGAGGGACTTCGCATTGTGTGAATGGACATGTGTGAATGGACAGTAGATGGTTGGGCCAATTTTCTCGGACTGGTGTTCCCTTGAGGATGATGATGCAGCAAGGCAGTATGCAACTCGATTTTTTCCGTAGGACTTGGAGGCCTACTCCAAGCACTCACTGAGAGAGACAGAGAGATGGATGGGAGTCTAGACGAGATTCATTGGCAGATGATCAGAATGGTGGAACGTTTGGAGAAGGAGTAGCACATTGACCCTCCCAATATCTCAAAGCAGGATGCCCCCAGATGGCGCCTCTAAATTTGGGAGGGTAGGCCCTTGAGGGAAGTCCAATGGAATCCAGGAGAGTGATTCTGGCCCTCTGGGGGTGGCCTTGTTGAGCAGGTGGACGAGGTGCCCTTCTTTTCCTACACCACACGGATTGGCAAGAGGCTTCAAATGGATTTTTTGACGTGGACCCCTTCGAGGGAGAGGCATTGGATGGCCCATACGGCTGGATCTCCTCTAGCTCCATATCTATGGCTTGGGGGGGAGAGGAGTTCCCCACCAAGATTCAATTCTATCATGACCACTCCCTGAGGGTCTCAGAGCATGGTCTTGTCATCAGACCTCAGTATCTCGAGGACAGGAGAGTCTCACATGCATTGAGGATCGCCATCGGTCAATTGCGAGTCTCGTCACATCAGCTGAGGATTGAGGCAGGGAGAGCTGCGGGCATACCTAGAGAGCAAAGGACTTGCACACTATGCCAGATGGCAGAGATCAAGATAGAGGAGCACTTTCTATGTGTCTACCCAGTCTATTATGAGACCCGAGGACGATATCACTGCCTCTTCCAGGAGGGGCATGGCTTTGGTCCACTTACACGGTTGATACATTATCCCGATCAGGTTTGTGTTGGCTCTATTTGATTGAGATGCAACAACAGAGAGATATACTGATGCGACACACCAGAGAGCAGCAGGGATTGAGGCCACAAAGTCACCGAGATCAATAGAGCACAGACACTTGTTACAGATTTCTATGCATCTGAGTCAGTTGCTGGCGAGGCTGAGGGAGAGGAGCTTGATGAGATGAGAGCATCATGGACTAGTAGTGGGAGTCTCCACCACGATGCTGCCAAACGAGAGAGATGCACTCCACATGCGACACGCAGAGGGCCACATACGATCGAGGTCCGATCCATCTCAGCCCTCCTCAGAGGTGACCGCCAGAGACGAGGAGTCACCCTTGATGTAGCCCTTCGGATACAGAGATCAAGGAGACCACGCCCTCCACTGCATCAAGAGACAGCTCGACAGACACAAATACGAGAGCTTCTCCATCTTATCAGAGAGCCACGAGGTTACGTGGATATATGGAACCTAGGCATGTACTAGGAGCGTTAGCTCTGAGCACCTTACACTCCTGAGTTTTTGCTACTCTACTACTTTGTTCACTAGCTTAGTACTTTAGCTTTCAGCAAGGGCCTTAGTGAGCCCTTTGCTTCAGCCATTAGTGGCTTGTATGAGTTACCTTTTGGCTTTGCATTTGTCTCATAGGCCCGCGAGGCCTCTCGTAGTTAATACATCTCTCTCTCTCTCTCTCTCTCTCTCTCTCTCACACACACACACAAACAAGTGACAAAACTATCAATCTTCCCACCTTTTACGATCCCTAATTATCCATCTACAGCCATTTTAACTAAGGGAAACTCCTCGAATTCAAAAAACAAAAACGTGGAAAGAAATGCATTATTGCAAGGGAAAATTTGAGTAAATCATGTCCCTTTCATGCACCATTTTGATGCCTAAAAAGCAATTAGGGTTTATGCTCTGTGTCTGTGAGAGAGTGTGTGGCATGCACGTGTGCATGTGGGTGTACATGTGTGTCAACACCAATCTTCATGGCACAATGATCTCCATGCCACTCACATATGTTAGACAATTTGACTAAACAGAAACTCCTGATATTGAAAAACAAAGAATGTGGGAAGGAAACAAGTATGAATGCAAGAAGGGACTTAAGTCAAACCTGTCCCTTAGGTAGGCCAGTTTGATGTCTGTCCTTCTGAAAGGTCTCGTGCTCCAGTTCATCCTGAAATCTTTACAAAGTAAGGGAGTGGCAGCTACATACTCCACAACAATCTTCTCTTTGTAGTAGACACCAAACACTAGGCACATTTAATAACCAGAATTGTCGCCATAGTAATTCGGAAAGGAGAAAAGACAGGAAGGTGCAGACAGCAGGTACCAGTTGCACTCCTAAATGAAACATAACTTTGAAGATAACATACCGCAGCAATAAGTGTGATTCCACACTTCTCTAACCATTCCAAAGTTGACAATGAATGTTGCCCAGTAAACCAATCCCTACTACGGAACTCCACAGCCTGCTCAAGCAAGTTTCCATCAGACCTTGGAGGCAGATTAAGGTCAGCAAGAGGCCATCCCTTGAGGGCTTTCCAGCCAGAATAAGCATGAAACGTAATTCATTGGATTTGTATAGGAGGGATAGCATACCATTGAGAAGCGTGAATCCAAGTTTTGTCGGCACCACTCAACATGTGTTTGGTTCTCCTTTGTAGGCTTAAAGCTCAGATGAAACTGCAGAATACTGAAAGCACTCAAAACAGTCCATTCCAGTAGAGTAGAAGTTGCACCAAAAAGCCCATTCACTTGGAAACATAGATATTAATGCAACAGCTACAAAAGAAGGTACAGGAGACGAAAGAATACCTGGAAGACCACCACACCAAGACTTCCAGCATCATGAGCAACACAAATTCTGGCATTGAAAATCTGCCATATCTCGTCCCTATTCTGAATAGTTTAGAAAAAAACCAGAAAATGTACACGCAAACAATTTTAATAAGGAAAGAATTAAGAAAAAGATGTGTGATTCAAAGTTGTAGAGCCACACCTTAAAGATTCTGAGAGTGTGTCCAAGTTGATGTAGTCTTTTCCTATACATGGCACTGACAGCTTGCTACGGACGCTTAGTGGAAGTGCCATAAATGGGCATGATTTGCTGCAAAAAGGATTCAATTTGTTAATAGGTAGCCTTTTGGATTCTGAACTCCAAGGTGCACTTTTATTTTTTAGAAAAAGCAACAACCCTTTCTCTTCTGAATGAAAAAGTGCACCTGAGCATGCATGACCATGTTCAATCAATTATCAAAATATGCGGTGAGTCTGAAGCTTACCTGCAGAACAAACCAAAGGCTTTGAAATGAAATATAAAGCCCTTGGGAACACAACGCAACCATCCTGTGATAGAAGCAGTTGAAGGAATAGCATAAGTGGATGTATCTATCTCCACACCTGTCATCAAGTATAATAAAGAAACAATACAATTAGGTACAACGAACAGATTATTCTAGGCATTCACAAATTGGAAATTGTCTTTATACACATGCATCGCCTAAACATTTATAACGGGCAATCTTCATTCATGTGCAGCCATGGTACGGCCTAGAGATCTTTTAAAGAACATTTGATTTCACAAAGCTAATAATACAACATTGTGTCCAAAAGTGTCCTGCTTGTCTAATTCCCCTTAGATCTAAAAAATAAGCGGCACAGTTTACGCATAGTCAAGAGCCACTTAACTCATGTACCAAGTTACATTTGCCGTAGATCTGAAGTGAATTGTTAGACAGCCATGCCTATAGTAAGATCCACCTATAATTCCATTGATCTAAGACAAGAAGGCTGTGACATTCCCAACCAGCAAGGTTTACCATGGTTTGAGTCGAAGTGGCCATAGAGAGCATTTGATCAGCAGGGCATCATGTCAGCACGAATAAGTCAGCTCTGCAAGAATTACTCCTTTCAAGGGTGATTTACACTTTGCTCATATGATTTTCTTTGTGCAGTAAGTGGTAGAGAGCATTTGGAACTTTCTCTATGGATTTCAATCATATGACTCTCACATAAAGAAAAACCAATGGTTACAGGGACAGCTACAAGCAATACGAGTATTGATGAGCTCAATTTTATCAGGCTCTTGGAATATTTGCATAGCAAAGAATTGCAGTAATGGACTTAAGAGCTACGCAATGGCAGGAATGAAAGCCCTCACCATCACAGCAACGAAGGTGGCCAGAGAGCTGAACAAAAGAGGGTGGTCACCACACTCCAGTTGTATCAGCAAGAAAATGACAGCCCTCTGACAATAGAAACAGCAATCATTGCCGACATGTTCGTTAATATGCTGTCCAAGCCATCTTATGGGGTACTCAGAAGTGGATAAAATAAAACCTGGGTAGGAGAAATTTTGAGGAGAAACTTCATACCTCTAACACTTGCACATTTGCTTCAATAGTTTCCCTATAAAGGTAGGATGTACCTTAAGTTCTAACAGGATGTGGAATTGCTTCAAATACTGGAATAAGTTTACAATTAAAAATCTAAGTCCAATACCATCAGCCCATCATGATAAAAGCGGGTTCAATAGTTTGAGATTGAATGAGGCCAATAAAAAATCAGACAAAACAATAAGCAAAACAGCCTCCAAGAGAAAGGCAATTCAAATACCATCTGGCTTGACAAATGCCCCAGATAGAAATCAGAAACACAGGAATCTAGCCTTGCCTTTCAAACCAGTTCTGGTTTAACGTAATATTGACATTCTGGTCAACAGCATCTGAAATGGGCCCAGGGAATATTGAGAACGCACCAAGAATCCAGTAACTGTATTCATGGATGCTAGCCAGGGAGTCAGGATAATCCACCCAAGATGAAAATATGTGTGTGACCGCAACAATAATACTACTCACTTGAAGGGGGTTTTCCAAAATAACTTATCTGCAAAGTGTCTATCAAGCATTCTGCGAACAAGGAACACACCATATCTTTTCAAGAAGAGATTGTTAGATGCAGCACCAAGCTATGGATAGATCTGAAGGACTTAAGCTGTGGCAAGAGCTTCTACATCGGTATCCAGTGGTAAAAAAGTGAAGCAAATTTTAAGCCAAGTGCTCGGGGTTGAAGCCTCAGACAGCAGAAAGTTAAATACCAAAGGACCAATATCAGTTAATAAGTCAGGGAGGATGGTGATCATGCTTGCTCTTACATGGGCACTTGGGGAGAGTACAAATATGGTGCTAAACTCTAGAGGCAGACAAAAGATCCCTCCACCTTTAACTTGAAAATGTGTGTTACTTCTATTGGAAAACTTAGAACCCCCAATCTGTTGTACTTTACTCTATTGGACTTCACCAAGCACGATGGAAAATTGGGGCACATTATTCCAATGGGGGCTTTAGTCTTTAGGCAATAGCTATAACCACTACATTTCTGAAACAAGCCTTAGAAGCTTATTGGCAGCTAGTGGCAGAAGGATTTATCTAAAATTTTCCAAATTTTGAATGCATCAAGATCCTCAAGGAAATGGTAGTGAACGCACTACCAAAGTGGGATACCATATTCCACATCTAAGTTGATGCATCAGGAATGGCAGTTGGGTCCATCCTGCTGAAACCTAGAGGCAATTTGGACTTCCTAATGTTCTGATACAGGCCACGTGCTCACTGCTCCATAGAAAAGCTATAATAATACCAAAAGTAAGGCCTTGTACACACATACCCAAAGATGTCACTTTGGGGGGCTGAATTTTGGTGAAGGGGCCAAGGTTTCAATGTATGGCAAGGACTAACACCATCCACAGCAATAGGGTTAGACATAGACATGACCTAAGCTAGAGGGGGGCCTCTTCCACTACTCTCATTAAGGACACTTACGATGCAGTTAGTTTGAAATGTGTTTAATCACTCATCCTTAGAGGAGGTACCGGCATGCACCAACATGCCCAATCAAGCACTATTGGTGCAAAATCATGAGAAGAAGCATCCCCGCAGTTTGTTAAGGAGCCTAGATTTGGCTTGCTTGCCCATGATACAATGCCCACCAGAAGATTCTTCCTACCACCCAATGAAAAGCTTGCAAACCATGTTTTTCTTTTAGGCAAACGTTAGAAAATTAAGCACTCATTTGGGTTTGGGACAAAAAGTTGGGTGACCATGGCCATTTGATCACCAAAATTAGCCAAACTTTAACAAACTATATCTTTTGATTGACAAATCCAAATCGAGTATCAAATCGAATGGCAAGACATGATTAAGACTCTCTCCCAGCCGGCATTGCGGTGCTGGTCTGAAATTAGACCTGCCCAGCCGGTTGATTCCTTTCAGCAGCTGCAGAACGGATCACACAGGGAGAAGGAGGTTGGCGTCCGATGAAAAGGCGACCTGCTTGAATGGTGAGGAGAGGGTTGGAGCCGGTTGAGCTCGGACACGGCTCGTTCACCTAGCGTAGAGGCGACACAGGAACAGGATTGCTTTTCTGTCAAGAGTAGCGTTGAGACAACCGTCTGAGCAGCGGAGCATACGCGCGGGAATGCCCTCTAAGCCCTTTAGCTATTCCCTGATACACGTAGTGGGGGAACGGATATACCTCGTCATCTCAAATTTTGCTCTCTTTGAAAAGGTCATATAATTGGCTCCAAAGTCCTTGATTGTAGACTGCTTCTTGAGGTGCAAGGAACTAGATTTCCTCGCCGCAGCGGGAAACTCGGTCCATTGAAGAGAACCCACCTGATCTTCCATTTTATGACTCTAGCCAGAGAGCACATCAGTACTCCCTCCCCATAGTATTTGCGCAGTCGGCTGTTCATCTAGCGATTCCATCCTACGCGTTACACAAGCATGATAAAAATCAAGCGGCCTTCTTGTACTCTGATTCCTGTCGGGCCACTGAACTTACCACCTAATTGATCCGCGAGCGCATTGCCACCTTAATCGCCTTTTACCACCCTTATATACGCTGGTCGGAGGTCCAAGTTAAGTTGCGCGCTTCCCGGCATTCCCTCCTTGGCCTCCATTACGCGACCTGGACCTATGTACAGTGCTTTGCCCCTCGTGTATCCACTCCATCATGGCTGGCCTGCGGCAATACTTATGCTGCCAAAGCTCCCTGACGGTGATCATCATGCAATCCCTCTTACTTATCACAAGAACGGCTGCGACAGAGAAAGCTAGGCAAAATACCATCTCAGGGTCCAACAATGTCTGTCATAAATTCACGTACTACTTGAGCTACGGCATTGCTATGCTGCACGGTGCTGCTAAAGTGAGTGGTGATTGCAAAGCCAACGAACAATACCGTGATGTGTGTACAGGAAACTTGAACTTACATGGAAAATGGGTACTGTAATGCCTTAAACGATCCTCAGGAGTGCGCACGAAAGCAGGATAGAACTTTCCACACTTGAGTAGTGTGTCGTCACTCCATCCTGCTACAGGAAAAGCAGAGCAGTGAGAAGATGCATAAGGACAATAGGAAGGTTTTAGGGGAAATAGGAGAGTACCGCAAGTGCCCATGAGGACCTTTCTAGCCCTGCTGGATGGAGAATCCCTGAGTTCCACCATAGCCATGTTGGAGTCCTTATTGCCCACGAAGCATTTGAGTCTAACTAAAGATGGTGGGAATTTTGTGAGCACATTCCCGCGTTTCCCTCCCCCTAAGAGCGAATTCCTATGGCTTCCTAGCCTAGTTCTTAAGGTGGTGGGTGCTTGTGTCCGTGTGCGTGAGTTCAACCCCTGGCAAGGCCCTGGCCGTACCAGCCACAACGTCCATCCGCTACGAGAGTATCCAGATCCCTCCTCTCCTCTCCCTAGGCTAGATACAAATCCATGTTCTTCACCTCACCTTCCAAAACAATTTTAATAATTATATCTGCAATACAAATCAACAAGGTGAATGATGTATATATCTATCATTCATTAGGGAGGTCTTCACCTCACCTTCCAAAACAATTTTAATAATTATATCTGCAATACAGATCAACAAGGTGAATGATATATATCTATCATTCATTAGGCCTGCCTGTGGGTGAGTGAAATGCTTAAGAGAGAGCGTAAAATTGGAGGCATGAAAAAGAAAGAGTGTACAAAAGAGTAGTAAATGCAAATGGTCCAATAGTCAACAAGATGAATTTCATTGAGAGAGAGAGAGAGAGAGAGAGAGAGGGGGGGGGGGGGGGGGGGGCTTGCCTAGAGAGAAGAAGAAGAAGAAGAGAGAGAGAGAGAGAGAGGAGAAAGAAAGGAGAGAGAAAAGGAGAAGAGAAAGGGGAGAGGGGAGAGAGAAGAAGAGAGAGAGAGAGAGAGGAAGTCACTAAATGCATGCATTAAAACCTCTTACAAGGAGCATACTTGGACCAAAGTCATAAATATCAGCCTACCAAAGTTGCTAGCAACCATTAGGAAATTCTCACCCCAACAAATAGAAATAATTAGGATTTTTAGCTTTGCAAAACTAGAACCGTTGCTAAGGCTACCCAGAGGGTAGGCCAAAAAGCTAAGTTTAACTAAGGGTGGTTTCACAAGCATCCCAAGACGCCTCCGCCAAACCCATCTCCACCAATCCGCACACATACCATGCTTTCATGCATTACCGAACACACAAAAATTCAAATCCGACACCTCTTGAACTTGGGTGTGACTCAGACGCCAAGTGTCCAAGTTTATGCCCGTCAAATCAACGAATCAAGATGCACAGCAATCCTGAAAACTCACTATCATGGAGACTTGAACTTGGGACCAGTGCTTCAGTGCACAAATATCCTACCACTTGGATACCGCATGTTGGTGAAAAATCAATTGTTGCATGTGTATATGTCGACAAACACCTGACTAGAAAGGGAGGGCAAACAAAGCCTTCCAAGATGACAGCAACAATGTGAACTCAACCTAAGCAGACTCTTGAAATCTTTAAGCCCAATTTCTCCACACATGACTGTGTGACTACATAGATTTGAGCTCCACCGTCGACATAAGCCTCACCAAGTCCCATTCCTTTGTGCCAGGCTTCTACTGAAGGCAAGATATTTGAAAGCTTAGAAACTAACATTAGTTTGATTGTTTCCTTCCGAGGGCTACATTAGCATCATCATTGTCTGAAGTAAGGCTCCGCTCCTCCAGTCCAAGCAAGCGAGTATCCTTTACACACACATCCAGATGGAATAACGTATATCGTTGTTGACAATTTATGCGATGTTCGCTCGATGGGTGGGCTTATGGCACTCATCCAGACAAGCGGAATTCTTATTGACACTGGATCTACTCGCCCCTGGAGGAGCTACATTGCGAGTGCACCTCTCGATTGTAGAGTGGCAAACTATTGTCTTCTCACAAAACCACCATGATATAATATAGTTAGTGACTATGATATAGACTACCATAGTTATTCCAAGACCCCTATCTTCTAGTATTTGAATCACGGAACCATGTCTAATTGGGGCACAAAAGATTGCTTTGGGAATATTTCCTAGAATAGTTCCATTGTCGACTTAATTTTCTCTCATATGTGAAATACAGTTTCGATATTTTTATGCCAGATGGAGTAGATTTTCAGAGACATGCCTTAGTCCAAAGATAGCCTAGTCCTTAATGTATAGCAATCCCTATTCCATAGTAGTTCCATAGTAAACTGCTTGAAACCGTATGACAACATAGGCCATATCCACTGAGCTACAGGACCAAAGAAGGCTTGAGACGCTAGAAGGTCACCCAGCATTTTGATTTCTATGTAACAAAGGTAATTTCAACACTCTAGAATTTCATTAAGGCTCTAAGGCCTTTTACCAAGAATATAGGTGTATGTGTCCATTGGCCATGAAACTTTGCACGAACATCAATTTGAGTAATTTTTATATACTCATAAATTTTCTTATGGATAATGGTATCTCATGTAATGACTGAATACTTGGTAATCACCGATGACCTTTAAAGAAGTGATTCTAGCTCTGAGTGCTAACCTAAGCCCTACATTTAGGGCCCTCCACTCGCTCATACTATTTGTATATTTATGAATCCTACCATGATATTCCCTACTGTAGTTCAAAGGACTACCCGATCAACCCTTCCTTCTCTTTGATCCTTAGGATGTTGGATCACACATGCAAAGCAAGGTAATGATCAACTCAAATGCTACTCTACTCTAGCAAGGCTCCAAGCGCCTGTCCTAGTCTGCAATAATAAGGTCTTATTTTGTCTAAGTTTATCCATGTTGGGAACCACTTTCAACAAGTTTATCCATGTTGGGAACCACTTTCAACAAGTTTATCCATGTTGAGAACCACTTTGTCAAAAGATTGGCTAGCTAGATTGTGTTATTTTGTCCTACATTGGCTATTTTCACTAGCCCCTTGCCATAAGATTTGGAACCTTATAGAAAATAGCTCATGCCTTGAATCAAAGAAAAGCACCAAGTCATTATCCTTGAACTCAAATCCAATTGCTTTCTTATCATGATACCGCTTGTGTTGCTTCTTCCTAAACATAGCGTTTAGGTAAGATCTTTCTCTATGCTCATCCAATAAAGAAACCCAGAACAACCACTCTTTGATAGCTCCTAGCTCTATTAAGTTCCTAGCTCCTGGCTCTACTAAGTTGTGCTCCAATGTTGTTTAAAGCATAGGAAAATTGGTTTCAATAAGTGAGATACTTTTTTTACTATATACAAGTAAATATGGTGTATACTTCGTGCCTTTTTTATACATTAGGCTCTATGCCCAAACCACTTGTGGCACCTTTTGATCCTAGTTTCTTTGCCTGCCATTAATTGTTTTTCACAAAAGTGCACCTAACACTTTGTCGGTGCTTTCCAATCGCCCATTAGCTTTTAGTTGAATGGTGTCACCACTTGGTGCACAATGGAGAATCTCTCCACTGTGAAATGTGTTCCCCTATCGGTAACTATCTCCCTTAGTGCACCGAATCAAGGCAAAAATTGATCAACAAAGAACTTTGCACCATAGCAGCATGATAGCCATTGCTTTAGACCACTTTGTGAAGTAAACATTCACTACTAGAATCTACTTCTTCCCTAAGGAAGATATAGGAAAATAGGGCTGATGAGATAAATTCTCCATTTTTAAAAGGGATCAGGGCTAGAATGGGCATTAGAAGTTCTTGTCTACTCTCTTTGCACTCTAACAAGCATCATATGTTTTCACATGTTCATGACCATGTGCTTCACTAAGGCTGGCCACCAATATCTAGCTAATAGGATTTTTGTGTCATCATTTGACCAGCAAAATGACCTATGCAAAATGAATCATGGAATTCTTACAAGATAGGGATATCACTCGTGGTCACACATCTGTGGTACATACCCTCAAGGCCCTTCCAATAGAGTGTTCCTCCCATTATCCTAAATTGTGGTGTCTATATTACTAAGTTGCACTTTTTATTGCTCTCATACCCCCTTGGAATTTCCTTAATCCAAAGATATTATCCAAGCATGTGGAATAGTATCAATCTTGAATAAATATTCATTAGGCCAAGACGACTCCTCTCCACTTGATTGTGTTGAGGCTTCCTACCCCTTGAATTTATCAATTGTGGGATCATCATCAACTATCTAGTGTAATTGTAGATGAGACGTTTTTGCTCTTAATTCAAAACAACTATGCATTTCATTAGCCTATTTGGTGATTTTTTCTTATCCACCATCATCAACTTCAAAGCTTCACTTTCAATGTTCAAAGAAACAACATGAATCAATAAGTAAAAGATTTTGACTAAAGAAAATTATAGGATGATACATCTTTGGGTCATGTACTAGGCTAAACTACATGAAATCATATATGGCCCTACCATTGTGAACACAAAGAAGTCACTTTAGAGTTTGGTGAAGCTAGAATGGGCAATTATTCTAGCATCAATTTGAGCTCTTTGAAGGCTCAATCATGTTCCTTTTACTCATTGAAATCCTCATTCTTCTTAAGCAACTAGGGAAGGGATAATATTTGGTTACATTAGACTATCTATCGACTCCTTCCAAGAAGCTTTTAAATTAGGGCATGCCACATGGGGTGTTTAACTCCCCAATCCTCTTGATCTTCTTTGAAACCAAACATGTTTGATTCCTCTGTGGCTAATAAGATGCCCAACAACATAGTGTAAGGGATGCACTTCTTAGGATTCAATGTAATTGGAAGTGGAAGCAAAAGTGATCAAAGATCATAAGAAATGAAGGAACAAACAAATTCAAAGAATCCAAATGAGCTAGGGATTTGCTATAAGGAAGAGAAGAAGATGAAAAAGGAGATCAACCATGTAATCAAGTGAAAAGGGATCCTTGTCAAGATAAGGGAACCACCAAATTATTAGGAAAAATCATGGAGAAGTAAGATTGTAGCCACACAAAGAACCAATGCAATAACAAACTAGGTAGTGAAGATGAAATGGAAGGCATTTCCATTGGCATAGAATCAAATCAACATGACATGAGACAGATTTTGGGAGTTGAATATGATGACTCCATTAGGCAAGTTTTGGAACTCACTCTGGCATTGCACAGCGTTCTTCCAAAAAACCCTAATTAGAAAATGACCTAGATCCATTGACCACAAGGTTGGAAGTGATCAAAATGGTGATTTGGGAGGTGAAGAAGTACCCATTATTGATGTAAAAATTCAAAATCACATAATAAATGGAATCCTCATCAATGGAGACTCTAGGATAAACGTCACTTTGAGGAGGTCCAAAAGCAAGTCAAGGTGAACAATCAAAGCATAACTATTTGAAATCCACTTCATGGAGCAGAGGTTGGTTATGCCAAAGGTAATGCTCAAATATGTATGCATAAATACATACTTCATGGTGACATTCATGGTGGTCAAAATGGAACATGAGCAAGGATGCCCCATACTATTGGCAAGGCCATCACTGAAGGGAGCTAAGGTGGTGCATAATTGGGAGGTGATATGCTCACCAATGCAATTAACAAACAAGAGGTGCAATTACTAATGGAAAAGGGTACTATCTTGACGGAATTCAAGCCTAAGTGTCTACTCATACTCAACATTGTGCTAATAGCCACTATTGATGCAATGAGGGTAGCAACAAAAATGCTAATGGAATACGAAGAGCCAAAGATGGCCCCAAGGTGGCCTCCCAAAGGGATTCAACAAAGACGAAGAGGGATAGAGGGTAGCCTAAGAAGAGCTGGTCTATCATATCAGTTAAATTAGTGGGAGGGACCAAATTACTAAGGCATAATCAATCAAAGAAATCAATTGTCTGTCTTCATGAAAAATTGACGTTGATATACATCAACTAATAACTTCTCATCAACTTTGTACAATGAGCCCAAAAACTATTTCTTAGTACAAGGATATATTTGCATGAGAATATATAGACCCAAAGGGTTATCACCAAAGCCCTTTGATTTTCAATTCAAAGCCAATAACCAAAAAAGGTTACAAATGAACCCCAAGTATGCCAAGATAGTGAAGGCCAAAATAGATTAGTTGGTAAGGGCTTGATCTATGAGGCAGATAGAAGCATTTGGTTGTTTCCAAAGAAGAATGGCAAGTTTATATTATATGTAAATTCTAGAAATATCAATAAAAAAACAATCAAAGACCCATTCCCACTACCATTCACCAACAACATCCTAAACAAAATAGTGGGGCATGAAGTATATATACTCATGGATTGATGTAGTGGGTACATATAAATCACATTAGAAAAATAAGAATGGAAAGCTGAGAGCCTATGTAGGCACTAGAAATCTCAATGAACAAACAATCAACGGCCCACTCCCACTACCATTCACCAACAACATCCTAAATAAAATAGTGGGGCATGAAAAATATGCATTAATGTATGCATAGAGTGGGTACAATCAAATCACATTTGGCCAAATAAGATGAAGGCATCATGACAAAAAGTCTTAAGATTGATGCCATACAAAAAGAGACATACAAAAAGAGAAAAGACCAAGCAACGTCAAGTAAGTTCTATCATTTGTTGGATTCTTAAGCTTTTATAGGTATTTCATCATAAAATTCACTAGTCTAGTTGAACCTCTTCATCATTTCACAAGGCAAGATACAAAGCTTGAATGGAATGCAAACCAAGTCTAAATCATTCTAGATCTTGCAAGAGATGGTAGTGATCGCACCAACACTTGAAAATCTAGAATACAACAAGATATTTCATGTGTACATAGATGCATCAAGGATGGTAATTGGATCAATTCTCACTCAACTAAAAGGGAACATGGATTTCCCTATTTTATGTGCAAGTTAAATTCTCAATGGAAGACATGAAGTAATCAACTACCAGAAGGGAGGCCCTGGGGATGGTGTATAGTGTTTAGAAGTTTCAACATTATCATATGGGCAAATCATTTGTCTTCTATGTGGCCACAAACATTGCTCTTTCTGATCAAAAAACCAATCATGAAGGTAAGGTTGATCGGATGAATGCTATTATTGTAGGAATTCAATTTCAAGATCATTCATAAACCTGGTTCATCTTACTATGACACCGATTACTTGTCTCATACCAAAGACAAGAAATCAATGATGGTCTCTCCAATGTAGGACTGCTAGCTCTATTGATGTATAAGGACATGCACAAAGACATCTTGCAAAACCTCTCCACATTTTATTCCTTGAAGATGGATTTCACTCAAATCTTGGAAATACACATTGATTGTAGGCCTTTTGTACCAAAAAGAGGTGGATAAGATCCTTTTATGATGCATCTTTCTGCACAAGAGGGAAATGGTCATGGACAATACCATCAACGAGTGGTAGGAGGTTGATTCTCCATCACCCATCATATTAAGAGCATTTATGAATGTATGATTGTGGTGGAGTACCATATATGCACATATCATGAGGCATTGAAAGAAGTATGACACATGCCAACTGCTTGGGAAGCTTGATTTCTAGGGTCAAATGCCATTGAATCATATCTACCCATAAGAACCTTTCTAGAAACGGGGATTGAACTTCATTGATCCATTCAAAATCCCAACACATGTAGGGGGAAACAAATAAATCATGGTGGTGACCAACTATGTCACCTAATGGATTATAGCAAAACCTTCCACAACAACACAACTATAAGAAATCCAAGTTTTTTAATGAGGATATAATCTACATATTTGAATGCCTCATTGAAATCATGTTGAAACAAGGAATTCACTTCATCAATTTGGTGATTGAAATTATGAGATGAAGGAAATCTTGATCCAACACAATAAATTGACAATATGCTACCCAAGGGTGGAAGGTAAAAGCCAAATCAACAAATAAGGCACTCAAAATGATTCTTCACAAAACTATTAACAGACACCAAACTGGCTAGGACCACAAGCTTCACACAATGCTATAGACTACCAAACAACGTCAAGTTCAAAACAAAGTAGACTACCTTCTAACTAGCATAGAAATAGTGGCACCACCACTGGAATTCTTGTGCAAAGCCTAAGGGTTGGCGTCTACATACAAAATGGCCAAGAAGAAGCCCTATAGACAAGATTGGATGAATAGTTGCACAAGGAAAAGAGAAAAGAGAAATTCAAATGCAAACTACTCAAAGCTAGTTCACTATTGAAAGTCTTGGAAGGCATAATAATCCGTAGACTTGATTAGATTCTAATTGTCATGAGATTTGACTAGAATCTATCAATTTCTCATCATTGAAGAGTGGTGGGTCTAGGCGATTTGTGCATGTGAAGATCCAAATAATCACCAAGGGACCTTGTTTGCATTGAGAAAAGGAGTTTTGATCCTTCCATGTCAATTTGTTTGTTGACATCTGGTGCATTTTCTAGGAGCTAAACATTTCAATATTTTTGATGAAGAACTAATTCTTGATTCCCTCCTCATTCTAAGAACTAAGACTTTTATAGGCACTATGTAATATTACTCCCAATTTATTCCAAACAAAAATCATCATTTAGAGACTCTAATCCCCTGTATTTACTTTACAAGATTCATCTTGTCTCACAAATATCAAATGTATTTTGATGCTCTAATAGAAAGGATTATGGCCCAAGGAAATGGGGATGAGTAATAGGGAGGTAGACCCTTGCTGTTAGAGAATGGAAATAGAACCCCATAGAGGAGATCCCTAATTCTTGAGAGCTTAAAGTATGAATAGATTGATGGGGACATCTGTCGAGATAAAAGAACACTCATACCAGAGATTTGATTTAGTAGATCCTTTCAGTAAGAGAGGTCACAATGATATTGTTGAAGGTGGAGACATCCACAAATAAAGGGAGGGTGAGGGAGAGCAATAGTAGAAAAGAGGACGAGGTTAGCAATGTCATATAGAATTAGGCCTCAATTGAATAGCAACCTCTACCAGTAACACCCACCCTTCTTGCAATGGTAGGTATAAGTGAAACATCTAGGGGAGCAAGAGTACCTCCTCCACCACCTGTAGTTCCACTGACAAGGGGTGTATGTATATATATATATATATATATATATATATATATATGTATATGCATATGCATATGCATATGTATATGTATATGCATATGTATAAGAATATGTATATGTATGTATGTATGTATGTATGTACACACACATGTATATACATATACATATACATACACATACACATACACATCCATACATGCATGCATGCATACACACACATACATACATACATACATACATAGGAGTCTCAATTGTTCTTCCACCTAAGAGGCCGCCATTGCCAAGAGACTTGGCGTTTTTAGTTCCTAACTTTCATGGTGAAGCAAGAGAAGAGTGTAATTGCATTTAAACAAATTTTCAATATATCTATGTGTTGGAATATGAAGCCAAAGTGAGTCAAAAATGAGTGTACTAGGTGTCTAGGGGGTGTTTTATAGTCTAGTGAGTCCTATGGATGCCACATGTCATATTGGGAGCTATCCCATATGCATAGGTGTTCATATGTGTGTGTGTGCTCTTATATAAGAGCTGAACTTATCTAGTGTCAAATCAATCAAGTATCAAGCTACAAGCTCTTTGGTCTACATGTGAGTACTTTCATTTTTGTTCATTGCTCTAGTCATTTCATTTCCATTTCATTATGTCTCCTTTTGAGTATCACTACCTCTCTCCCTAGCCTATCCTCTCTCTCTCCCTCTCTCCACCATGTTCCTTCTTTTGGTATCAAAGCCTCCCTTCCTACCTTCCCCTTCTTCTTGCTCTATCTAGAGGATGAGCCCGCAAATGGAAGCTCCCTTGTCCTCTAAGGTAGAGCCTCCCTTCCCTTAGCCTCGCCACGGTTCCTCGCCATCAAGTACACCGGTGTCCTAGTGATTGCTCCTGGTCCTCGTTTGTGAGTTCAGCTCATCACTCCTGCATCGGTTCGTGGTTCTCCCTCAGCATTGGCGGACATTCCTCATCAGTTGGTTACCAAAATGGAGTAGTCCAGCTGCAGCTGTTTTTTGACCTTTTGAGGTCCGATTTTGATGTTTTTTGACATTTTGGCACTGCCCAAACATGAACGACCCTGTCTCGCACCATTTCGCAAAATTTTTTCTGGCTTTTTTGTCCGTATAGTTGTACAGATGTCCGTACACCCGTACAGACCTCTACACGTGGCTATGCAACAGTGCCAAGAGTCTGTACAACTTGTCAGAAGGTGATTCTGAGCAGTTTTAGGCTACTTTTTGGCATTTTTTGCTCATATTTGGACTTCCATGACTTTCACCAGTGATTTGAGCTTCCCGAGCTTACCCACAAGTCATCTCAACTATATCGACACTCCAGTACATTGACTTGAGGCTTTCGACAATGGGGAATACTCTTTTCACACCTCGTCATCTCCAACATTGAGATATTGCGATGTTTGACTGTCTTGAATAGTCAAATATCATTTCTCTGATCTTGGTACGCTTCAATGACTGCTTCGATTGGTGCACCATCTCTACTACTCATTGCCTCTCCAAATGCGCATGAGCCACTGAGTTGAGCTGCCCTCACTTTGCTCCCGATTCGTGGCAGGTGCCCCTGATTTGTTGGTGCTCACGAATTTGATTTGAGCTGTCCACAATTTGCATCTTCAATTGGGCAACTCCCTTGAGCACTTTTGCTCATTTTTTTGAGCCTCTTTTGTGCATTCAGTGACTCTCCGATCGGCACATTGAGAGTCATGATGTGATCTTCCTTGGTAGCTGCTCCTATGGCCTTCATCGACACATCATTCTCGCCTAGTTCTTGATCGAGATACCTCTTTGCATCAGGATGTGCACACTCTTGTGTGGTAGCTACTTTGGGCTTTGGGTTCTCTGCCCTTGCTATGCATAAAATGAATGAAATCTTTTATATTTTTTATATGTTTGAGTTAAAGCTTCTCTGCCTTGAGTAGTCCCTCTAAAATGAATGTTTGAAGAGTCAATAAAGGTCCTCTCCCTTGGATTGTCCTCCTAAAATGATGTATTTCTTTTATGGTGTGTGACTCCATGTTTCTAGTTAGTCCCTGGAGTCAAGAGGGGGATGTATTGTGGGAGCCATGTATTGGCATTGATAGGTATATTTGTTTATCAGGCCTCTGGCTTGAGAGTTCCAGGATGTTGGTGCATTGGTCTCCTAGACCTTTGAGTTGGTCATGCATCCATGCATGATGAGCCTCTGAGCCATGCTAGATGAGCTTTCTATGTTATGCTCACTAGCCTCTGAGCTATGCTCACTTGCCTCTGAGATTGTGTGGGAACCATGTCCCAGCATGCACAGTTTTGATGACCGTTATTGTCATGTTCTGTTCTTGGTTCCATTCCAATAGTCTCTCACCTTGCCTTCATGGGGGGGTGTTGGAATATGAAGCCAAAGTGAGTCAAAAATGAGTGTACTAGGTGTCTAGGGGGTATAGTCTAGTGAGTCCTATGGATGCCATGTGTCATATTGGTAGTTATCCCATATGCATAGGTGTTCATATGCATGTGTGTGCTCTTATATAAGAGCTGTACTTGTCTAGTGTCAAATCAATTAAGTATCAAGCTACAAGCTCTTTGGTCTACTTTCATTTTTGTTCATTGCTCTAGTCATTTCATTTCCATTTCATTATTTCTCCTTTTGAGTATCACTTCCTCTCTCCCTTTCTCCACCATGTTCCTTCACTATGTTGTCAAAGCAATTGTGGGGGATATTCTTAAAATGGTGTATTTAGCTCATATGTTACAAAGACCAGGCACATGCGAGGTACACTCAACTACAACTAAGATACTTGGTTAATTGGTAAATTCATTTAAAGAAAAATTTGGAACAACCATGACAATTCAAGGCTTGTTTCTAAGTATATACTTTGGAGCAAGGGCCAACCAAAACTGTGGAAGGTATTTGCATAAATTTTAAGAGTTGGTCCATCATAATAATGGAAGGCTAACTCTCAAACTAGCCATAATCACTATGCTATTCATCCAAGGACTAAAAAGATAAATCCAAATGTTTGTGAGTGCAATGGATGAATAGCATCATTATAATTTGACCATGGGATGGTGAAAGCAACCTTATTAGCTAGGCTCCCACCCTAGTCCTTGCATTATCACCTCTCATTATAGTCAATCCAATAAGTCCTATCCTATTATGCTTTTTGATAATTCCCTAAATGAGATGAAGGATATGACCATAACTTCCATGAGATAATCAATGACAGGTTTAGCCTTCTAGCAATTGATGTGCATATTCTCATAGTAGCTTCCTTGAGTTCCCAAGTTGTGTGGATTCCCTCTCCCCAAAGGTTAAGCAAAAGGTGTAGATTGCAATTCAATCCTTGCAGGATATAGATTTGATGTCTTGCATCATAGGCCTTGACATGCCCATGAGGAGCAAGGTTCATGATTGGATGTTGTTGAGCTTGGCACTAGAGGGTGACCACATCCATAAGGTCAGCGTCTATGGTAGATGTGTCTTCCTTCTACAACTCAACTCCCTCAACATCAATGGTAGATGTGAGCTTGGCACTAGAGGGTGACCACATCCATAAGGTCAACATCTATGGTAGATGTCATTTTCCATAGCCCTCATCTAGTTCTCTTCATCATTTAGTACCATGGCTTCATGTGGATGTCATGGATTCAACAAACCATGTGCCATACTTTCTCATGAACCCAAGTTCCTTGGCCTTTTGAAAAACATCGCTTCATTTTGTCTTCTATAGTTTCCTTGGCCTTTCAAAGATTATCAATTCATTTTGTCTTTTGCTATCAAAGGATGTTTTGGCAAATGTGCTAGAGACTCCACCCAATGCAGCCGATTCTAGCAAATGACGGGGTCCCTTAGCTTAGGGTGATAGTAGAGTAACCAGAGTCCTTGTCAGAAGATATCTTCCTCAAGACCTTGCATGGAGGCTCTTTTCTTCATAGGGTTGAAGTCTTTGAACTCAAAAGGTAGTGTGTCATGCATGGTAGACAAATGGGGCACCTTGCCAAATTCTGCCTATGAAGTACAAGTAAGCACTGCCACCTTAGATTTGATCTTCAAACACACCCGGTTCTTCTAACCACCCCTTGAGGCTCTCACTTGGTCCCTAAGTCCACTTTCATGTGTGGGTCCAAGGTAGGTAACCCACCTGTTAGCACTCCCAATTTGCATCACTTAACCTCCCCTTCCTCCACCTCCAGATCCTTGCCTTCTGTCCTTCTTCCACACCCTTGGGCCTCTTTTTTCTATTGCCTCCTCTATCTGCCTTTGAGCTTGGGGTCACCCTCACCACCCCCCTGCTTCTCATCCCATTGTCCTAGCCTCTTCTTCCTTACCCCTCCCCATAGCTATCGTTCCCCCTCCCCTCCTTCTTCCTTCTCCTTAGTAGCGCATCATCAGCCTCTATCCAAAACCCAGGGCTAGAGCATGGAATATTTATCCTAGTCCAAGCCTTCTTCCTAACAAGGTCAAGTCATGACTCCCCGAGGGCTGCACAAGATTCTTCCCCTCTCCTTGAGACTTCAAGACCAAAGCCCTGTCCAAAACAGCCCCTTCCATGAGTATGGGTTGCTAGGACTTGGACAAAGGACTATGTACTTGCACTAGAGTTATCAATACTGATACTACAAATTAGGGGGTTCCATGCATTGCCATAGTTGAAAGCATGTCTCATCCTTTTTGTAGATTCAACTTTCCTTTCATAGGGGAGGAGTAATGGAACCCCTTTTTCTTTGACTTGATTGTGTATTCAGTGATGGAGTAGGGAAAGGAGCTATGGATCACACATGGACACATAGCTACTTTCCAATTGAATTTCTCTCCAAATATAGTGAGGCCTTGGCTCTGTAGTGGTGGTGATCCAATTAGGCCCGACATGGACACCTACCAAACCTCCTTTGAAAACTAAAAATTCCATTGTTTTCACATAGGCTTCCATGCATAACATGACCCTGTGTGCCAACCCCTCAATGAGTTAGACCTAGAATGCGCATAGGCTTCATGATTGTGCATGACAGGAGCCACAACAGATGATAAACTATAGCTAGAAGTGATAGAGGGATGTGGTGGGATAGTAGATGCCCTCTTGATTCAAGAGCACAAGTTTTCACTAATAGACATAGACGACAATGCTGGCTCCTCTAAAGGAGAGACCTTGAGGTGTGGTTCCTTACAGTGGGGGGGGGTTTGCATTTTAGTATTCTAGCCACTAGCCCAAAATATGCTTGCTTAGCGAGAACTTATTGGATAGTGTACAGTTTGGATCGAACTTTGAATGGGAGATTATAAGATTGAGACCCTAAATGTTTACACCCCTGCTTGTTGACAGCAACACCCATCTTTTTAGTGACAACTTACAAAGAGCCTTATAGATGTAGACTCTTGGATTGTTGGAGAAGACTTCAACAATATAGACGACTTTGAAGAGATAAGGAAGGTGGAGCCTCCTTCTCAGCAATGCCCTTTGTTGAGTAGAGCACTTGGTAGAAGTTCATTTTTGCAATCAGTGGAGATCTCCCTTAGAGGGAACGAGCATTTTTCGAGCAACATCTTTCGAGCATTCGAGTGAAGGGGAAAAAAAGCTTCGAACTATGTAAAAATATGGCAAAAATGGATTGAAAGAAAACATACTTTCACTTAGAAATATGCAAAGTATTATAGAAATGCCTATTTTATACACAAATCCTTGTGTGAATCTTTGGGAATGGTGAGTAACATAATGGGATGGCTTTTGAAGAAACCCACATGTAGAGTAGACTTCTCTATGAAAATTCCCTTATGATCCTTCTTACAACTTTTACATAATAGGGGGTGACATTGAAAAACCTCTCTCAACCTATCTTCATGAAAGGGTTTCTCCAAAGAAAACTCATTGAAGAAATCCATCAAGGTAGTTTCGCCACAGCAAAACCCCTTTGTAGTAGGCCTTCCAAGGTAGTTTTGCTAGTGAAACTACCTTGTACAACACTTCTAAAAGCAACATAACTTTCACATCCAATGTCCAAATATAGTCATTCAACGACTCAAATTGATTGAAAAACCCCATTTGAGCACATCTAAGGGGTTATATTTTGGAAAATCTTGCATATATAGTATTAAATATTGCATGCATTTTATGAGAGTGATATATAAGCCAATGTTAATACTTATTTATAGTAATTTGAAATTCTTTATAAACATGTCCATAAATATCTTGTTATTTATGCTATAAAAACTCTAGAAAGATATTGTCATGTGATATAAATGCGTTTAATAAGAAATTACATATGTATAATATTATTACATTGAGAGTGATTATGAGGGATGTTTCTTAAAGGAATTATTTTTCAACACTTTTTTTAAGGTAATAATATGGGTACAAAGGGATGTCTATGAATAAGATAATTTATGTTATGTAAAAATGAATGAGTGACTAGTCTATATATTTTTATGATAAAGGGATCTAGTTCTAGTGAAAATAAAAGTGTAAAAACCATGTTTCCTAAAGAAATACAATTTTTTAAATCTCTTGAAAAACACGCTTAGATAAACCTGCTCATAGGTTTTTGCTCGTAAAATTGACGCATCCCTGGAGGTAGGTGGAATTGTCCAATCTCTTCAATAGTCTTTGCTACTCTTTAGATAAATGGCAGCATGATGGTCTCCTACGTCAAGAGAAGGCAGGGAACTCTATCTTTAGGTCTAGTTGGCTTACATGAAACTTTTTAAGTGAAAAATTCTACACACTTTGTGTGTGCATTGTTGGCTACTGCACTAGTGTGTGCTGAATGCTAACATTTGTCATGGAAGAACATGATTCCTTGAATGATCATAGTGTAGATGAGGTGGAGATAGGTATTTACTTGGTTCAGAGTGGGATGTTGAAAAAGGTAACATACCATTTTACACCTATTTTTAAAGCTAGTTAACATGTTTGTGATCATCCAATCATGTTGGGAGGGACAAGGAATTTGGATGGTTTATCTCTCTCAAGGTCTAGTTAGCTGACATGAAACATTACAAGTGAAACAATTAAGATATATAAGGTGTGGAAAAATTTAGATCTAACTTAAAATATTATAGCTAGTGTTATTAGAGTGTCATAAGTTTGAAATGATATTGGCATGAACATGAAATTTCATAATGTAGATGTGTTGATTAAAAGATTCTTTAGTATTTCATAAACCATAAATTACAAATTCCCATTGCTATTCTTTAATGATTGTAATGAATGTATGTGCTAGTTTTTCAAACTTGTCTTCTTATTTAGTAATTGACTATTGCTCAATTTCTCAAGTAGTAATCATGACACTAGAGAGATGAGGTCAAAAGTCTAGACACATCATCAGCATGTTACTATAATCACATGCATAATGCATGGGCTTGTAAAATCTGCCATAAGTATTATGGGAATTGGAATTATCCCATTAAATTAATCCTTTCGTATTTAGTTGAGCAAGGTCCAACATTTTTGTCATGCAGCTGAGCATGTGCACTCGTTGTTAGTAGTGATACATGTGTGCTCCTACATGGCTGGATGTGCGGCTGTCACTATATGAGTGTGTGGCATGTGTGCACCATATGATGGCATGTGTCACATGCGTGCACCATCAATTTGTAATTTATTGATTTTGTGTCATTGAAATATTGACTTTGTGTGTGTGTGTGTGTGTGTGTGTGTGTGTGTGTGTGTGTGTGTGTGTGTGTGTGTGTGTTTGTGTGTGTAAATAATCACACACACACACACATACACACACACACGCACATACGCACGCATGCACACATGCGCATGGGCACATATTTATTTATTTATATTTATATATTGACAACTCAATGTCATATAGATTGCAACACTGGTTTTGCATAGTAAGTTGTAATGTTAAGAATGCCATACAACACATGCACCACCAAAGCATTGCAAGAAATGCATGTGCTTCTAGCAAACTAGGTGAAATTGATGCTTGAAAGGCAAAAAATAGTATTCAGTGGTGGTTGTATCAAAGCATTCTTGACACATGGACACACAGTCCCATCGTGCAAATATGTTACGGGCACATGAATGGAAGAGGAATTCTATTTGAGCACCCATGAAGCCAGGGTAAATTGCACCAACTATCCCACCTACATCGACATGTTGAAGGGCTTTTTGTCCATCTATGATTAGATGAGGGTAGGGGGTAGCAATGAAAGACTATCTTTAGTCCAGGTTCTGTATATCTTGGGCTACTCCAGTCTATGCAAGCATTAATTGAGGTGTTGGTTTTCTTAAATAAGCTTCTCATTGTTTGCCATACTGCATCAATGTTTCAAAACCATGTCATGAATTGTGATGGAAGCAAAAGTGACCAATCCCCTAAGAGGCCATGGGCCCTACACTCCTTCTCTCCTATCTACTCCCATGAAAAAGCTCATCATAACTCACAGACTCTACATGATATAAAAAGAGTATCTTTAGAATATGTTTAAAACATTGGAATGGACATCCTGTGTACAAGAGGAGTTGATAAACCAATATTCATTTAATCACTTGAAGACGGACTTATACAATGCATAATTGTATACAAAATGGTGAAAAATAATATATTTTTAAATGAAGCAATTATCTATGCATACATGCGAGCATAAGGTTGCAAGTCCTCATCATATATGTGCATATGTACCAATGTGGTAGATTAAATAACACACTTTGTTTGTTCCCATGTAGTTGACTCTGTAGGGCTGTCCTTTTTTTTTTTTTTTTGGGATTCTAAAGCCATTTTTGTCTTGAATCACAAGATTCCTTCATGTCTACAAGGTCTTGCAAGAAGATGGTGATCTCTTCTCTACCTTTCCATCACATGATTATTCCATATTTCTCAATCTATAACACGTAGGCAAAAGGGATCTATGTCCATTAATACAAAACCTTTTAGATTTATGAAGAATATCTTCCTTTAAAGCCTTGGACACAAATAGAACAACATAATGACTCTTTATTCCATGCCCTGTAAGTAGCCGTAAGCAAGGTGGTCACAAAATAGTATCAATGTTAATGTAAATGTGCTCTCCTTAGGATTCTTGATTGTCACATCATAGTGAGCCAAAGTTCTTGTAGCTCATTAGCGACAACCTATTCTAAGAAAATAATGCCCACATTGTAATCACAAAAGAGAAATGTTGTAGCTGAAATTTTGGTTGAAAATGAAACAAAGAATTGCACATTGAAGTAATTATCAATGCTTGTAGATTTTACTTTTTCCGGCCCCATTATCACAATTGAGAGCAGTATAGACATGGAGGCAAATTGCATATGGGAGTTATAATAGGCCATGTGCTCCATTTGAAGAAAGGGATCAAATTGTTGCTAGAGCCAAAAGGACATTATGTGGTTTTGTAGCAATTTCAGGCCATTTACCAATCCATCTGCTTCCAAGGAAGGTTATCCATAGGATGTTATTCTAAGCCATTAATGCTCTTCCCTTTGCAATTCCATCTCATATGAGAAGATGTTAGAGGGTGTGTTGATACAACCAAGAGAGAATATTTTGTATGGATTAAAGAGCTTGAAAGTATGGCATCAAATTTTTTATCAAGCCTTCAATAAAGACTATTGAGAAACAACCCATAGAGAGTTTATGTGTTCCACCCCATCTTTCATGGCACCTTAGTTTTTAAAAATTTCCAATGGCTTTCATGACAATTTGGACAAATTTCTTCAGTTTTATATTGCTCCCACAACAAAATGCAATCATCGATGTAGTTTCTTGGCCTCATAACCTGGACTTGGTAACATGTTGTCTCATGGAACTAAGTGTGAGCTCAAAATTTGAAGTAGCTCCATAAATGAAGTTTGTGTCCATCCATGCACAATCTTAAGATTGTAAAGTAGTCGGATTGAAGATAGCTTGTTAAGTTACATCTTGTGTAAAATGGTTTCTTTGCCTCTTCCATAAGTACAAAAATGTTATCCGGACCATCGTTTATGTGCAAAGTATGGATGTTCCCTTTTGACACTGGATGCACCACAACATTAATTTCCATGTCATTATCATCTTCGAGTCCACCACCACAATCAATTGAGTCATCAAAAGTTGTCCTAAGTATGTTAGCTATGTTGAAAGTGCCATGTATAATTGTAAGAAGATCAATATCGGCATCCAAATCATGCAAGAAGGAAAAAGGCAAAGAAATGTGTCATATAATATCTAAACACTAATCAAGGGATTTTATACGATACGAATGATTTTGAAATAACTAATCGAAATAACATGCATGGTGTACTACATGATAACTACCTACATCTCCTCTTCTTCTAATTCTATGAATGAAGGTCCTGTGCATGTAGATGCTACTGAATTATATGTAACCATTCAAGTTTGCAACCCATATATCTCTTGCAAGGGCAAGGAATATATTAATATTATTATCTCTTTACATCCTTATCACAATGAGTCATATGCCTTTGAAATAACTTTGTATTATGGTCTAGATTTTTATAGAGTTTAGAGATTATAAATGTATCTTTCTTTATATGCAAATTCAATTTTAATATTGAGATAGCAAGTGTCACTGTATGTTTGATTCTCTAGAGAAAATGGGATTTTTGAAGCCATTAATCAAGCAACTAGTACATATTTGTTTTGAAGATATTCATCAAGCAACTAGCACATAAGATTATTAATAGTTTTCAATCATTGTGCAATAAAGATCCAAAAATTTAATAAGAAGTTTAAAATTACTAATATACAATTAGGTATATCAAAATGTCATTAAACTCTAAAAAGATTTCCTTTTTATAGCATAGCAATGTGACATCTCTATGAAAAGTTATGACAATTATAAGATTACAAATCTTGCATAGCTCCTATTCATTTTTTGATAGATTATCTTCGACCGTAGAACATTCTTGCATTTTGTTTATTTAGAATAGACACTCTTATCCCTTTTCTCCTTATATTTTGAATCCTCCCCGTAGCTTTATGTGCTATGTGCTCATGCTATGCGTGTCTATCCCTTGTACACAAAGTTTGTCTAAACGTTCTAGTTCCTAGCAATAGCTCCTTTTCCTTTCTCTTGACCTTTTGCTTGCTTGTTTTGATGCAAGAAGGGTTGTTTCAAGCTACCCTTTTTTATCTTCCCATATTGTAAAAAATTAATCAATCACATCCCATAGCTCTCAAGTTCAAAACATAATGTCGAATATCCTATTTCATTCTTTCAAGCCATTATGTAACCAAGTGGCATCCTTAAATAACAATGAGTGACCTGTGATTGAGGAAACCTGCTACTTGGTAAGGCTTCACTTTTCTCCCATTAAAACTCAAAGTCCTTCAAATTTGGACACATATTTTTTATAGTATTTTGTCCAAAGGATAGATCTTCTCAAGCACACCATGGGGACTTGAACTCTAGATGTCCTAGGCATGAGGTGAACTCACTTACCACAATTAGGCTACATAAACCCACATGAGATATGAAGGGAATATGTTCATCATAAGGTAATAAATGCCTTCTCTTGTGAAGAGTCGATGTAGATCAAGGTGCCCTAATTTTTGAACTTTATGTTGAAATATTTTCTTTTTAGCTCAGTTTATGTTTCAACTGTCATTTTTCTCCTTTTTCTTCACCTTTACCTTCATCATGTCTTCTCCTTCCTCACCTCTACAATACATCATACTCCTATACTCTAGCTACTATACATCTCTATAAGCTCCTTCTTGTTCATTAGTCATGATAGCTACCATGTAGCTCTCCCTTGGCTCTTGCTATAGCTACTCACTACTCAAATTGAGCTCTTTGAAGCTCCTACTTATCTTTCTCTACTAAGTTTCTCTCATCCATAGTTTTGTGATGCCCTTGTAGCCCTCCTATTCTCTTTTGACTACCTTCCACAATAGGTTCCATCACAAGCTCCTTTATTGTATATTTACACAATGATCCATCTACTTCTACCAAAGTAGTTTCATGTTCATGACCTCTCCTACTTGCAGAGCTTTTCCAAATAAGATACAAACTTATAGCCCATGGTCTCCTTTGTTATAACTTTCTTGATCATGGGTTTCTCCATGCATGTAACCTCTCCAGATTTGAACAACAATAGGTGTCCTACAATCACAAGCTATCGAATGCGTTGCTATCATAGTGTGCACATACAACCTCCTCCTGCTACTTCTTTGAGAAGCTAATTTTCAAGCTCCACTAGACTTACTAAGTCGATCTGCTCAACTCCCTCCTAAGCCTCGTACTTGATGACTTCCACCTATAAACTACAAGTTTGATGAGTAATTCACAAGTCTTTGCAACTATTGTGGTTTGTTCTTTGCAAACTCATTGTAGTTTGCAAGGCTTTGGCTTCTTTGCTTTTGAGTTTGCAACCTCTTGTGAGCTTTTCTCCTCACCTTTCACACACAAAGTGGAACTGGAGTAGGGTACAAATTTCTCACTCTCTCAGAAAACATATCAATACTTAGCAAATATCCTTTCACTCAACAAACCTTTCTAAATGGCGTAAGACACACTTGGCATTGCATGATAGACTTCTCATGTGAAATTTTTCAACACTAAAATAATAAGGGAAATTAATCATATTCTTGAGACACACAATCCAATCCCACACATTGAAACTCACAAGTTTGAAATTCTAACACACTCACTCTCGTCCACACCCCCAAAAAGGACACACAATCTAAGGAAGCATAAGAAGGGGACTAACACATAGTCAAAAGAGGAAGGAACTAACATATGGTCAAAAGGGGAAGGAACTAGCTTATATTTAGCGAATGTAAGAGTTGACACAAAAATTGAGATCCTCATCCTTCACCCAAGGGGGGGCTTATATAAGATCTTTGCTCATGAGTCTCACCTATCAAACTCAATGATAAGATCTAATATTATGTAGAAACATACAGTGTTAGCATGTTAAAGTGAATACATAGCTCACATATTCAACATACATCATGATGATTGAACAATAAATGAGATCCTTGCCCTTCACCCAAGGGTCTAATACAAGATCACTGCTCATGACTCTCACCTATTAACTATTTCCTAGTTGTTTTCACCCTCATGGTTGATACAATCATGGGGTTTCCATTGATGAGTTACCTCATGGGCTCCATTTTAAATGTTGTTTTTGGAAGCTCAAGACCAATCTTACATGTATTTCTTTGAAGATACAATTAAAGAATCTATACCAATGCTTTTGGGTCTTAGAATTGAAGAAATAGAAAGAGAAAACAAATTTCTACACTCTTCCACTATTTGGCTCAATATCAAATGCAAATTACATTTGAAAATATCAACCATTATGATGTAGAGGTAACTTTTTGTTGCAAAGAAATGTAGAGGTAACTTAAGCACACCTTGCAAGCTAATTGGGTTAGACAATTATACATGCAAGGGAAATTTTGGTTTTTTAATAATAATATATCTTAATTAATTAATTAATTAATATTTTAACTTAGAAATTTATATATTAAATATATCTTTTAATTTAGAAACTTTATAATAATAATTATCTTCTAAATTTTAAATATAGAAATTAAAAGATATAATATTATCTTTTAATTTATAAATTTATATATTAAATATTGCAACTCATAAGAGAAGAAATGCTTCAAAAACTCACTATATTTTTTACTTTGGACATTTTAGATATTAAATGTAAATTATGCATAAAAAATAGAAAAAGTGTATGAAAAACTTGTAGTAGAAGAAATGCATAAATAACTCAAAGGTTTTGTATACTATATCAAATGTTAAGGTGTGATTCATAATAGAAGAAATGTTAAAACTCACAAACATATCCCTTGCACATCATAACTTTACTCATAACATCACAATATGCAAGGTCCTAGCTTGCCTAACTTTCCCTCCTATTATATAGGTTTTCTAATAGATTATATGACTTTCTCTTGTATTATATAATTTGCCTAACTTTCCCTCCTCAACTACAACCTCCAATAATGCTATGAGCAAACTAAAAAAACAAAGATTCATCATATTAACAATAATAGTTGTTCCAAGTTAGCCAACTTTCCTAGCTTGCCACTTAGTTTTCTACATGTAGGGTGTAGAAGGTTGTGCATCTCAATGTACAACCTTCTTAGTAAGAAGAAAAATTTATTGGAATGCCTTTAGGAAGCTTGGATGCAAAGTTGGAACCTATTTACTCTTCATGTTGGTGTGGTGATTAGAAACCATCTCTCTCCGCAAATGTCCAAGTCATTGTCTAATCAGAGCTTTTCATTACAAGTGGCTCTCTAATACCTTCTCATGGTCCCAATGCTCATCCCTTGCTAGCTCCAAGTTCATGGTGTCCTCTTGGTGGTCCAAATTATGCCAACCTCTTCTAGCTAAGCATAGGTGCTCTTCCCTCTTGGCTGCATATTGTTCTCTCCTCTTTGAGAGTGTATAAGACATTGCTTATTGCCTAAATGATACAAAGGGCTACTTGAGAGAAATTTTGAGTTTAGACATTAGTCATGAAATAAGTTTGCAAGATTCAAAATTCCTGGACAGTGAGATAAATCTTTTATTGTAATTTGCCAAATCAAGAAACTATTGTAACTCTGTTGGGATCATCATTGTGTTTATTTTTCATTGCTAGCTTAGCTGCTACTCAGCTTGCACTAGCTACTTCTATGCCTTCTTGTTTGATTTTGTTTTTTCTCTAGGTCTATCAGCTAATCCATTGCATGCTAGTAGTTTGCTTTATCTTCTAAACCAATCTAAGGTTGATTAATCCTAAGTGCACACATCATGAAGAGCTAGACTAAATAAGCATAGAATCAAGTTCATTTACGTTATAAGATTGAGACTTGAGAGCTTGCATATGCTATTGCATGAAAGTAACCTTCTTTTATAGGAGTGGTACATACTAGAATTGTGGGATAAAGCTTCCTTGCCAGGGGGTAGGATGCTTTTGCTTCCATATTCTATTCATACCTTGCCCTTATCTTGTGCCCAAAGCATGCTCTTACTTCCATCTTCTATTGATACCTTGCCCTCATCTTGTGCCCAAGGCATTATATCTCCCAACATTCATCAAGTGAGGAGAGAATTTAGAGCAATGATTTAAATTAGGTGCTTACATCTCATACTTGTTGTAGATTAGGTGGATTGCATATCATTATTAGTTTGCTTTTTGGCTTTTTTTTTAATCTACACTTTTCTTTCCTTCTGTAAGGCATCATTCTAGAGGAGAATTTAGAACGATGATTTTAATAAGGTGCTTGCATCTCATACTTGTTGCACATTGGGTGGATTGATTTGCTCTTTTCCTTGTATTTTTATATGCACTTTGCTTTCCTTCTTAAAGGCTTCATTTTTGCATATGAGCCTCTTTTTGTTAAACGATGGCTTTTTTCATTGACTTTTGGATTTACGAGTTGATGCAACTTGGGTAGGGGAAAATAAAGTTAACATATAAAACGAGACTTTGTCCTAAAAGATTCGTGTTATTTTATGATTCTCATGTAGCAAAAAGGGTCATACAAACTTTGGATTGGTATTAAAATTTTGTGGCCAAATTTGTTTCATCTAGATGTTCTATCAAAAACTATTTTAACATACTTATTATCATCCCATTAGGATGCTAAATTACTATGACACCCATTGTAATTTGGCATTTCTAAATATCACTTTTTCCTATGAAACCATTCACTTTCAATATACAAATGATACTTTTCTGCATGTAGTGTGTGGAGATTTTTGGGAACTTTGGTCTTTCATTGACTATGTGACAAGATGTAAATCTTTGTAACATGATTAGTGGAGGATGCTCAAAGAGTATGGGAAGCTAAATCTATATATAAATAATGAACACTCAAAAAATCCAATATGACTTTGCTCTTCTTGGGTTATTCTTTCTTTCAATATTAATCTAAAACCTTTATTCATCCTTGGCTATTCCTAATCAAGAGTCTAACTTTTTTATCCCAGTTAATCTTTTCATGCTTGAGGTGACTTGGAGCATAAATTTTAACCATACACAAGGTATGGCAATGGTATATGCATCTACCTATTGGGTTTATTTTATCTTGTTGAAGGACCCACCTACTACGAGGTGTGGATGATCCACTTGCCTATTGGGTTTGTTTTATATTATTGGAGAACCCACCTACTACAAGGTGCGGATGTCCTAATAGCTTGCACTATTAGGTGTTGTGTGTGTCCAAATTCTAAAAGGACAAGGTATTGCAAGGTATTCCTTAGGTGGTTACAACTATTTTGTGTGTGTAACTCACCCAAACACAGCTATACCCAAAATGCTTGCTTGTATGGGTAAGTTAGTCTAAAGTGTAGCTTGGGCGGCCATAACCCATGTAGTGTTCTTGTATGGGTAAGTTAGTGTAAGGTGTAGCTTAGGCAACCATAACCCATGTAGTGTGCTTGTATCCTACCCACCCAAAATTTGGGAGAGCAAATCTAGGGGAAACAATAGGATGACTCTTGCCAAAAATACTATGGAATCTTTGAGGACTTAGGACCTTTTCCCATTGACCATTATGTTATGTATTAATTTAACATTCCCACTAGTAATTAAGGAGGACTAGTTAAGGATTAGCATTCGTATTGGGATTTGAGGGGGTGCAATTGGATTGAATCTCTTAATTGCATGCTAAAGATGGCTTTAAAAATTAACAACTAAGAAACAAATACTTTAAGGAGCTTTTTTTTTTGGGTGGTAAGTAAAAAGGGTTTTGAGAGGCTTAAGTGAGGTGAAGAGACCTGCATGCATGAGGTATCTTGCTAGCTACTAGGAGGTAATGGAGGGGATGTTAAGGAGGAGATGTGAGGGAATTTTGAGTGAGATGCTTGTGAAGAAAAGGAGATGTGAGGGGATTTTGAGTGATGTGTTGGTGGAAGGCTCAATTAGTAGTGCATTAGTCTAGGTAGGAGAGGTGTGCTGTGAGCGGCTAGATCATTCAAGTGTCCTTGGGTTGGAAGAAAGGCTACGTGCAAAGAGGTTCGAGTGGGGAGACGATGTTGGTGGAAAGATTGCGGAAGGATGTGATCAACATGGGGGTAAGGAGGGAGAGCCGATGTCTTATGATGATACTATATCCAAAAAACTTGCAGGTGGTTTTTCATCATTAACAGATGCCCAGGTCTAGAATATTGTGTTGGCTAACGTTTCTCGTAGAGAGGTAGAGCCAGCAAAATAGGATCTCAGGGGTAACAGAGTCAGACATGGAATGGTGTGTCATGTACATTTTGGTATAATCAAACCTAATGTGGAGAAGCTTGCAAATGGCGGGGTTTTTTAATTCTTTTGGGGAGGGTGCCAACTCTGGAGGAGATGCAAGCTATTATGGCCTTTGAATGCAAGATACATATGGAGGGGTATGTTCATGGGTAAACACTTCTCCTTTTGTGGTGTGTTTTAGAGTTATTCAAATGGTATTATTAGCCCATTCTCTCATGTTTCAAGGAGCAATGGTGTTGGCTATTCCATGGAGCCCATTGTTCAATATTGATGAGTTTATGTGCAGGGAATGTCCACTGTGGGTGGATTTTCCAGTGGATGGGGAAATCCTTCGATCGCTCACGATAAGATTTTGGTTGTTTCGATGTCTTCTCGTAAGGTGTTTGGAGCCAAAAGATCCTGGATCTTATGGGATAGTAGTAAGCTGATGCCAGATTTTGTGGACATTCATATTTTAGGAGAAGGTGGTTTACACATAGAAGGTTAGATTTGGTATTTTTCTTTATTCTTGTTATCTATGTAGGAAAATGGGTCATTATGCTCATAATTGTCCAAGTCGAGAGGATAATACATGCTTGGCCAAGAATGACAAGATGGATGGTGTGCCAAAGGAAGTCAAATTGGACAAAAGTGGAATGGAGTAGAGAAATGATATCATGCAGAAGAGTGCTAGTGGTCTGGAGGAGGATTGGAAAGAAAATCAGCCATCAAAAGTGTCTAAAGTAGTGGATTCGAGTGGCTGAAAGGGCAAAAAGAGAAAGAGTCGAAATAATATTGACATGTAAGGTGGTCTTGTTGTTCAAGAAGGCCGATCTGATGCTGAAAGTTTGCATGCAAGGCAAGATCCTCAAAGACAAAATTTGAGTTGAGGAAGGCGATTTGTATGGGAGCTGATGCAATGGATGATGAAGGGTGGAGAATGGTGGGCAGGAAGGGAAGATCATTGGTAGCAATTCAGAATAAGAAGTAGGATCTTCCACAAGATTGGTGTTTAAAGGTGTTGGTACAGAAAATTGGTGAGGTTTTCTTGGTTTCAAGATATAGTGATTGTTTGATGGTGGTGGAGGATGCAAAAGAAGAACTTCTCGATGCTAATAGGAGAAAGAGAATGCTGGAGGAGAGGCCTATGTCCAAGAACCATTGGAGGAAGGGAATCTAGAGAAGCCCCTTGCTAAGGGAGTGTCAAAACGGATCAAGAATATGGCAAGAAATTCAGGTAGTAAGGAGAATATATTTAGCTTCTTATGGGATGCTTACAAGGCATTTATGCAGTAAGGATTGTGGGGGTGGCAAGTCAGGGATGTCATTGGTTACTTGGAATGTATGAGGATGGTGCAACAAGCTTAAGCAAAAGGGGGGTGTTGCAGCAATCCAAAGATGAGGAGCGGATGTTATATGTCTCCAAGAGATTAAATTCGGTCCAAAAGATAGTGTGTAGCTATCGGTAAGGTAGCTGGTCTATGATGCATTCATTAATGCACTAGTTCAGGGCAAGGGAGGAATAGCTATCTTGACACATAAGCAGTTGGGAGGTAAGAAAAAATTTGAGATGTGGATGGTCAAGTTGTGCAGAGTTGGGGTTATTAGTGGAAGTGGTGAGTGTATATGCCTGCAATGCTTCGAATGTTTGGTGTCGGTGTTGGGGTGAGTTTTGTGTTAAGATAGTGGCAAATAGATGGGTTTTATGGGGGGATTGAAAAATGACTCAGTCTAGTGAGGATAGAAAGTCAGAAGCTAGAGGGATATCAAGACAATAGCTTGAAGCTTGGGAGGACCTGTGTTTGAATAAGGATCTCAATGATGCTGCTAAGTTGGATCTACAAGGAATGAGTGGTTTACATGGAGTAATAGAAGAAAGGGGGATGATTACAAATCGAGTAGGTTGGATAGATTTTACTTCTCGGAGGAAGGATGGTGGCTCTGTGCTCCTATGGGCAGTGGGGCTTGGCTAGATTTTGAGTTGTCAAATCTTTTTTGGTTCAGTTCCTGGTTTAGTGGTAGTTCATTTGATGTTCCATTTCAGTTTGATAAGAATCTCTTGAAGAAGAAGGCTTTTTGTGATGAAGTTAGAAAAGTGTGGAGACATTAATTTGCTAGGATTGAGGACCCATGCGGAATATTGGATGATGCTATCAAGGTAGTGATGCATGTATCCAAGGAATGTGAGGTGAGAATTAGGAAGAAGAAGAGGATTTTGAATGAATGGTTGTTGGAGTGCACAACAAGCTTGAGGGAGGCTTCGACTTGAGTCCAGATGATCCGTTTTGCTATACTTTTAGTGGATGCATTGTAGGTGGAGGAGTTGGAGAGGGCTGAAAAGGCTTGGATTTAGAGTAGGTTGACCTAGTTGTCTCTTGGTGATTCCCCAATGAAATTCTTTTTTCAAGCAGTAAAACTGAGCATTTGGTGGAGGCCATATTGTGGGGACTTTTAAAGAGGTGAATAGGGAGTGGGAAATGAAGCACTTTGTGACTTACAAGCAAGAGTATTCAAATGTCAAAGAGCTACAATCTACCATATGAAAGCTCTTTAGGAGACTATCAACATATCTTTGTTGGCTCCATGAACGTGCTGTCTTAGTCTCTCCAAGACTCAATTCCAATAATGCATAAGTCATGTTAGACTTGCAGGTAAGTCTTATTTTAGCTTGCCGATGAAGCTCTCATTACTTCCTGTCACAATTAGATCATCTACATATAAGTGCAATAGTGATGTCTTCCCCTTGAACCTTGTAGTAGAGAGTATGATCTGCCTTGGACTTCATGTATCCCAGATTAGAAAAATACATGTCGAATCTATTGTACCAACTTCTAGGTGATTTCTTTAAGCCTTCGAGACTTTTCTTGAGATGGAAAACCTAATGCTCTTCCCCTAGTTCTCAACATACCTGGGTGGTTGCTGCATGTAGACTTCCTCGTCTAAGTAACCATTGAGAAAAGCATTTTTGACATCTAGTTGGTACACATTCCATTTGGTGAGTGTCGCTAGAGATATCAAAATCTTATGGAATCCATCTTGGCTATTGGAGCATAAGTCCCATAATAATCTTGACCGTATTATTATGCAAAACCTTTTGCAACTAGTCGGGCTCTGTATCTTTCAATGCTTCCATCTGAATTATACTTCACTTTTCAAACCCATTTGTTTGCAATGGCCTTCTTTCCTAGTGGAAGGTCACATAAATCCCAAGTGTTTGTTTTTATACAAAGCATTTATTTATTCATTCATAGCAGTTTGCCATTCTGGCTTGTCAAGTGTATCTTCAAAGTACACTAGCTCTTCTATAGCCATGATGGTAGTCATAAGAGCACAATTGGTGGTTTCAATGTGAATTGCTTTGCCTTTCTGAGCATATGCCAATATTGTTGGTGGTCTAATTTCTCTCATAGACCATTTGAGTTGCCGCTCTTTGGAGGATTCTCTGGCAATTCTTGCTCTTCTTCATCAACCTTTTCTGTAGGTGCCTAAGTAATTGGTGTGACCATCTCCGGTGTAGTTTACATTTTCCATTGTGATTCTTCATTAAAAAATTACCTCTCTATAGATTATGACTTTTTGATGGATGGGATCATACAACCTGTATGCTTGGCTCTCTTTACTGTAGCCAACCATGATGCATTCACATGACTTAATATCGGCGTTGTATTGAAATTGGAAGTGCCAGTAGCGTCTCCATATAGGGTGATCAAGATAGAATCCTGAGCTGCCCGAACTCAGGACTGGCAAATACACACGCACAAGTTTTAGCCCCTTGGTCCGGGCTTGAATTGAGGATTGGCACATACAGGGCTAAACTCTCTTGGCAGGGTTTTGCTACCCTGGTGAACTGTGGCATTTCTCAGCATTTTTGCCCTCGAGTCGATATCATGCGTGTGGCTCTTCCAGGAGGCATAACCTTCACCCTCAACGCTACATTTCTGCGGCTTTCTTCCTCCGCCAACATGGGTACAGCTGCTTTTGCTGTCAAAGGTCGGGATTCGGAAGGCCTTGACCAGCGCTCCCCTGCAGCTGCAGTAAGCAGTGACCTTATGGATTGCTCGCATATGGGACTGGTCTTACCAGCTGCGCCAGAGCATCTGAAGCATGCAGTATCTGCTCTAAGGAAGGGTCACGTTATCGCCGTACCTACCGACACTCTCTACGGCTTTGCAGCTGACGCCTGGTATGCCTTTGTGCTTTTTAAACGTCACTGTGCCCTTATCCAAATCTCGTTTTCCCAATGCCATGGGTTAGCAATCAGCTTAAAGGGGTACAGCAATCAGCTTAAAGGGGTATAGCAATCACCTTGAAGAGGTATTAAACAATGTTCAATAAACGGGAAGCAATTTGAACTAAGTTGGGAATAGCGGGAAGCAAGCCTGTCCACTATCGAGGCCGATTTACATCTCCACGTCGTTGGCTGTATTCGGATAAGGAAGCTTTTTCCCCCAGATTTTGGATTGTGTAGAGTCCAAGAACCAAGGATGCACCTTCCTGGCGAAGGCCGCAGCTTCGAATTCACAAGGGCCTTATGCTTACTCCTATTGCTTGCATGAGTGAAAGAAAGAGCATAACCATGATACGGAGAAAGAGAAATAACCATGAAAGGGAGCGGTCGGATGATTGGATTGCAACCGTTGCCTCAAAAGAGAGGATGAATCCTATTGGATTGCAATTGCTTTAGATTGTATCAAAGCTATAGGTTAGGTCAATGAATATTTTTGTTTGCTTGTGAGTGCCTTGAGGTGAGCTTAAGCTGAACGGTCGAAGGTGCTGCTGAACCTGGTAAAGAGAGGCTTTTGAGTTTGAATCAAAGTAGTATACAGGGACAACGTTCATAACCCATTTAAAAGGGAAAGAAATCTTGCACCTTGGAAAGCATTGGGAGACAGAATTGAGAAAAGCCATCAGTTGCAGCTTCAGGTGCACGCATAAGAAGCAACCCAATTTGCTCTCTTAGGTGCAGCTCAGGAGCAGCCCATTTCCATCCTTGAGGAAGTTATCCTCATCCAATTCTTCTGCTACGTCAGATAAAGCTCACGTGAAAATTGTTGATAAGCCATTGAAGTTTAAGAAGTATAAAGGTGAAGGTCTGCCAGAAGCATTGCTTTGTGGTGTTGGGGTAAAGGCACTGGCCACCCTATGTAAATAGTACTTTATGTTGTACTTTAGTGTAGGACACTTAAGTACGCTAAGTACACATTTGTACTTAGCTGTACTTAAGGGTTACTACCTTATCCATAATATAAAAGTGTGTACTTGGGGAGGTACCACTCACTCATTGTGATTATCCCCACAAGTGTGTGTCTACAGTGAGTCACTCCCTACTCCCTACTCTCTCCCTCACAATTTAGCAACTGGTATCAGAGCCAACGGGCTCTCTCTCCCTCCTCTTCCTCTCCCTAGCCTACCCCTTCCGTACGGACCGATCCGTACGGCCGTACGTCGTCCGTACAACCATACGGACGGATCGCGAAGGCGCGGCTGCAACGGCGCAGGCCAGGGCTGCAAGGCGCGAGGCAAGGGCTGCAAAGGTGTGGCTGCAAGGGCGCACGCAAGGCGCGGCTGCAACAGCGCAGGCCAGGGCTGCAAGGCGCGAGGCAAGGGCTGCAAAGGCGTGGCTGCAAGGGCGCAGGCAAGGGCTGCAAGGCGCGGGCGCGGGCGAGCTAAGCTGCAGAAGCAGCAAGAGGCGAAGGCGAAGGTGCCGTCGAGCTCCAGCTGGGCGCGGTCGAGCTCCAGTTCCCCCCCCTTCTCTCTCGAAATCTGGTACAGCACTGCTGTACTTGACTTTCAAGTACAGCCAACAGTCAGGGTACCACAGATCGAGGAACATTTCTTTTCTGTTTATCTGTTTTCCACGGGAAAACATTGTCTTTCGCCACTGGCATTTGAGCCAGGTGTTCTACTTGGGGCAGGGCTTTCACTCGCACTGAGGCTTATCAAATGCCGTAAACAGTGTCGAGACAGGTCTTATCACTTGGCCAGTGATTGTACACAGTGGTGGCACTGAGAGTATGCATTGGACAGATCTGTACTTGATACTTGCAGTGTATGCTTTGTTGGATGCAACTCAATGGATTTGCAGTCAAACGCCTTGTGTGAGCAGTAGCAGTTGATGCCATTTACTGTGTCAATGCACGGAATGTGCTGCCAATACAAGGGGCTTTTGATGCTATTATGCTTGTGTCAAATGCTTTAGCTTGTTGCTGAAAGTACAATCACATTTGGTACAGATTTGGTCGATTTTGACCAAGTTTGACTTTAGTCAAATTTGGGGCTTTTGTAGCCTGACCGGCAATTTGTCAAGTGGGAGCACTCTACATGCATCAGGCTATCTTGTGGAGCACTACTATGCTTTGAAAGTGCAAATTTGACTTACAGTGTTTGGTCAAAGGTCAATCTTTTCAAATTGGAGGTCACATCCCTGATTTTCTTCATGCATTCAAAGGGCTTTTGAGCCACCTTACTTCCAAACTGTAAATTCAGTTGGGGGGGAAGTTTCTGGAGCATATGGAGGTCTAAAATCAGAGATTTTCATCCCAAATCAGAGATTCACTGTTTCTTGACAGTCCTGGACTGTCAAACAGCAAGTTTGACCAAATTTGACTGTCAAAAAGTCACTGTTTCTGCAGCAAGTGGGAGAAAGACTTTCAGTTGGTTTTATGCCACTGAAACAGTACCAAGTTCACTTTTGATCGTACTTCCGCTGCGGGAGAATTTTTTCTTGGAGTGACTAGTGCTTAATTGCACACCTACAGGGAGTCTACTTTCTTTACTATGAGTTCCGGTAGCGACGTGTCGTCCTTGTTTCAGATAAAGAAGCTCGAAGGAGCTAAAAATTACGACATATGGAGGACACAATGCTACAATGTGCTGATGCAGAAGGACCAGTACAAGCCTATAAAGAAGAAGGGTGTTAAGCCCCCCAACGTTACTGATGAGCAGTGGGAGAAGATGGACGGCTTGGCCAGGTCGACCATTATGCTTACAGTTGTTGATTCACTGGTTGTAGGCATCAGGGATGAACCTACTGCGTGGAAGATGTGGCAACGTCTTGAGGATACTTATGCCAAGAAAAGTGCCACGGGAAAAGCTTACTGGCTAAAAAAGCTTGTTGGTCTTCAAATGAAGGAGGGGACAGCTATGTCCACTCATATTATTGAGTTTAACAGCATATTCAGCCAGGTGATCAACCAGGGGTTGAAGCTCGATGATGAGCTGAAAGCTACACTCATCCTATGTTCTCTACCTGAGTCATGGGACACATTCAGGACTTCTACCAGCAACTCAAAAGCCATGCTGTTATTTGCAGATGTGGAGAGTGCTCTTCTACAGGAAGAGATGAACAGAAAGAACAATGCTATTGGGAAGTCAAATGCTTTGAATGCACGCAGCAGGTCCAAAACACGTGGAAAAGACAAAGAAAGAGAGAGGAGCAAGTCCCGCTCTAAGAGTGATCTTGTATGCAACTATTGCGGCAAGAAGGGACATATTGAGAAAAAGTGTTTTCAAAAGAAGAATGACCAGAGAGCCAAAGAAGGCAAGGCTCAAGGCAAGTCTAAGGGCAAAGAAAAAGAGGAGCTGAATGTTACTTATGTTAGTGACAGTGACAGTGGACGTGAGATATGTTTCACCTCTTCACTGGAGGCTCATACACTTCATGCTGGTGATGGATCAGATATGTTTTCCTGGATTATAGATTCAGGTGCTTCCTTTCATGTGACATCCTACAGAAATCTGTTTGTCAGATATGCAGGAGGGCAAAAGGGAGTTGTCTTTCTTGGTGATAACCATGCATGTTCTATCATTGGCATAGGTGATGTCAGGCTTGTTCTTGAAAATGGCCAGCAGTTAATGCTCAAAGGGGTCAGGCATGTTCCTGAGGTGAAGAAAAACTTGATTTCCACAGGGTTGTTGGATGACGATGGTTATCATACCACCTTTGGTAATCAGAAATGGAAAATCAGCAAAGGGGCAATGGCTATTGCCAAAGGTCCTAAGGTTGATACTTTGTATTCACTTCATGGTGGACATTGTCCACATTCTGATGTAAATGCCACCGAGCTGCCAAAGATTTCATTGTGGCATAGCCGGCTTGGCCATATGAGTATTAAGGGAATGGAGCAATTGGCTCATTTTGGTTACTTGCCGAGTCTAAAATTTTCAGATTTAAAGAAATGTGAATTTTGTCTCTACGGTCGTCAAGTACAAATACCTCATAAGAGAAGGTCAGATCAGAAATTACAGCTCTTGGAGCTAGTACATACAGATGTGTGTGAGATGCCTACACTCTCTTTAGGAGGTTCAAAGTACATACTGTCATTCATAGATGACGCCACCCGCAAAGTGTGGGTTTACACTCTCAGAAAGAAGAGTGATACGTTCAAGGCTTTCACTAAGTTTGTTGCACTGGTCGAAAATGAGACAGGCAAAAAACTGAAAGCCTTACGATCTGACAATGGTGGAGAGTATTTGTCCAAAGAATTTCAAGAATTCTGTGAGGCAAAGGGTATTCAAAGGGTGTTGTCTGCACCATATGATCCTCCACAGAATGGTACAGCTGAAAAAATGTTCAGGACCATTCAAGAGAAAGTCAGATCCATGTTGTCACATGCTGCACTGCCCCACACATTTTGGGCTGAAGCTGTAAAGACAGCTGTGCACCTTATTAATAGGTCACCAAACAAGAGACTATGTGGTGGTGTGCCTGAACAGGCATGGACGGGTAAGCCTCCGTCTTACAAACACCTATGGGTCTTTGGTTGTGTCGCGTATGTGCATGTACGCAGGGAGGACAGAACTAAACTGGATCCAAAGTCTCTTAAATGCATATTCCTAGGTTACGGTGACAAAGGTGAGATGGGCTACAGGATTTGGGATCCCAAGAACAGAAAGCTTATACGCAGCAATGATGTCGTGTTTGATGAAACCATCATGTTCAAAGAACCTGTTGTACAGCAGGGACCTTTAAAAGTAACTATTGATGATGACAGGCATCATGGGCAACACAGACAGGCTGTAAATCAGCCACAACAGCAGCATAACCGGCCATTAAATGATGCTGCAGCAGGTCCTAATGGACAGCCAGGTATGGCAGAAGACATCCCAATGGATGAAGCACAGTTAGGTGATCTTCGTGACATGCAAATGCAGCCAGGAGACATGGGACAGCCACCTTATCTGGGTGATGAACAGGCTGGACAGCCAGCTCAAGACGATGGTCATTGGGTTAGAAGGTCAACTAGACCGACGCGGCAGCCAGAAAGATTTGTTCCAGGCATTGATTATTTGATGCTCACTGATTGTGGAGAGCCTTCATGCTACAGAGAGGCTAGGCAGAGGGCAGACAAGGTTCAATGGGATCTTGCTATGAAGGCTGAAATGGACAGCCTTCACAAGAATGGCACTTGGGAATTGGTATCCTTGCCTACTGGTAAGAAGGTACTGCCATGCAAATGGGTTTATCGACTTAAGGTCACACCTGGTGAAAAGCCAAGGCATAAAGCCAGACTGGTTGCCAAGGGGTTCAAGCAGGAATATGGTGTTGACTTTGACGAGATATTCTCTCCTGTTGTTAAGATGACAACACTCGGAACTGTATTAGCATTGGTTGCACATGCAGATATGGACTTGGTCCAAATGGATGTCAAGACAGCATTTCTTCATGGTGATTTACATGAGGAAATTTTTATGCAGTAGCCAGAGGGTTTTACAGTGAAGGGCAAAGAGAAGCTTGTATGCAAACTAAAGAAAAGTCTTTATGGTCTAAAGCAGGCACCCAGGGAATGGTATCATAAGTTTGATACATTCATGCGAACCCAGGGTTACAGGAGAAGTGACATTGATCACTGCTTGTATACCAAGAAAGCTTCAGATGGCAGTTTACTTATCCTCATTTTGTATGTGGATGACATGTTAATTGCTGGAAAATCTCATAATGAGATGAATGCCTTGAAAAAGAGATTGCACCAGACCTTTGATATGAAAGATCTTGGTGATGCCAACCATATATTGGGTATGCGGATACTTCGGGATAGGGAAAAGCGGTTGCTATACTTGTCTCAGAAGGAATATATTGGCAAGGTTTTGCAGAGATTTCACATGGAGGGGGGGAAGAGTATTGGTACTCCATTGCCTCCTTATGTGAAAATCAGTGCTTTGGACAGCAGCCCTCAGACAGATGCTGAAAAAGCTGAGATGTCAAAGATTCCGTATGCATCAGCATGTGGCAGTCTCATGTATGCTATGGTTGCAACCAGGCCCGATATTGCGTTTGCAGTGGGAGTGGTTAGCAGATACATGGCTAAACCTGGCAAGAAGCATTGGAATGCAGTGAAAGGTATCATGAGATACCTGAAGGGTACACAAGATTTGTGTATATGTTTCGGCAGTCAAGATGCAAAAGTGCAAGGTTATACAGACTCTGATTATGCCGGTCACCCTGATAACCGGAAGTCTACTACCGGATACGTTTTCACTTTCACTGGAGGTGCAGTGTCGTGGGTATCTAGAATGCAGCAATGCGTTGCATTGTCTACCACAGAAGCTGAATATATTGCAGCCACTGAGGCATGCAAGGAGGCTATATGGCTATCTCGGTTAGTGGCAGATTTGGGTTATCCATTGGAGATTCCATTGTTGCATTGTGACAGTCAGAGTGCCATACAGTTGGCACGTAATCCTGTCTTTCATGCAAAGACGAAGCACATAGATGTGAAATATCACTTCATCAGGGAGGTGCTTGAAAACAAGCAAATTCAGCTTGTTAAGGTGCATACAGATGACAATCCGGCAGATCTGTTAACCAAAGGGTTAGCTGCAGAGAGGTTTGCACACTGTAGATCTCTTATGGGTATTGGTTGAGGCCAATATTCTTTCTCTCCTAGAGGGCACACTGCCTTTAAGTGGGAGGTTGTTGGGGTAAAGGCACTGGCCACCCTATGTAAATAGTACTTTATGTTGTACTTTAGTGTAGGACACTTAAGTACGCTAAGTACACATTTGTACTTAGCTGTACTTAAGGGTTACTACCTTATCCATAATATAAAAGTGTGTATTTGGGGAGGTACCACTCACTCATTGTGATTATCCCCACAAGTGTGTGTCTACAGTGAGTCACTCCCTACTCCCTACTCTCTCCCTCACAATCTAGCATGTGGCTCAATAATTTGGAAGACTAGGCATTCCTATTGTGGGCAGCCTTGAGAAGTATCAAGCAACATGCATGGAAAGGGATTCAGAAATTCAATGCAATCTCACATTCCTCTCAAACCCTCTACGAAAGATATAATGTTACAGTGGAATGAGCATTTAGCAAGAAAGATAAAGGAAAGCACCATGGCATTAAAGATGAGAAAATCATCTACAGTGGCACCCACATATAATGTCTTGGCCATTTGAGGGAGGCTTTAAAAAGCCACACTGCCCGGATCCTTAATCTGCTGAGCAGAATTCTACATTTAACTTTCACCCCGAGCCATTGTGCTGCTAGAGATTAATTTTAATGGGTCTTGCTTACTAAGCCAAGCCCAAGCGATATAAACAGCGGAAGATATAACAGCATCGAGATGTCACACTGATCTAGAACCTATCCAATGTATGCACACAAGCATGAAATAAACTCAAGCACAGATCTGAAAATAGGTAGTGAGATATGTAACCAAAGCATGTATACATATGTCCGCAAACAAGACCAAAATCTCAGTATAAAAGAGGCCTTACAACCTACACCACATGGACAGCAGGGTGTTCCTCTACTGGTGCCTCTGTCCTCCAGATGCTATCAAATCTCTTGTGCTATCCTTTTCCTGCGTGCCTCTTGATGAGGGTTTCAGTGGCTTTGGGAGGAGCTCACAAGATACTCTTCAACATCCTCGTTGGGGAGAGAATAAAATGAAAACGTTTATAGACTTCACAAGCAGTTGTAGCTTTAATGAAGAGATTTTGGACTACCTTTTGATTAGCCTTCTCCTTTAGTGCTAGCCTTCGTCATGGCTGAGTCTGCCCTTCACCTCCGAGTGCCGACAGAAACTCAGTATGAAGACTTTGTATAAATGGGTGCTCAAGTATGTGTGGATTTGTATGTGTGAGAGCATATTTTTATACTACTGGTCTACACCCACCGTCGGGCGCTGATGACGTCAGTGGGGATGTCATAGTAGCTAGTCCCTGCTATGCATGATGGAGTTTATGGTTTTCAACCTTGTGAGTGACTATCATGAGATTGAAACTGCACTATGTTGTCTTTTTAGAGGATGAGTTTGGGAATGTTCCTGGATTCATCTAGGTATATAGTCTTCAACATCCTTGCTGTACTGTTACGCCCTTTGAATGAGTTTCACACAAGTACTCATGGCTGCTGAACTGTGTGCCTCTCTGAACTGTTTTTTCTTGCATGCATTGCAACCGGGTCTAGGACCCGTAGAATCCGAGCATCCCCCTGAGCCACAGGCTGGGCTGCTGGCACAAACATCTACATCCAACCAGTCCACAACCTCCTCGTGTCCCGTACCACCAGAAGGTGCCCATAAGGCCTTAGGACTGCACTGGGAATCTGGGATACGCTAGAAAGTGCAACACGCTTCAAGATCCAGGCCAGCTAGCAAGGAAGAGCTAGACATGCTCTGACTTGCATGAATGAAAACTGAACCCCTGGGCCCTTTATGTAGCTGGAACCCTAACTCGTCCTTTGCCCTTACAACCCAACCTGAGAATCACCTGCTTAGCCCCTAGCCTCCCCATGGTATCAAAGCTAGTCCTATGCGCCTAAACACACATCAGATACAATCCATGCACATGACATACTCCCCTAGGGTGCTTTTTGACATCTCAACTCATCCTGACGGATTTCTAGCCTTCTCTGAAGGTAGGGCCTTACAATAGAAGGTCCCTTTGGGCTTTCCAATCAGGAAGCTCCACCCTGCTACTCTTCTCCTTCACAAATCGCATCACCAACCCAAAAAGCATCATCTAAATCGCCCCCAAAATCCATCGCTTCTCTTGCCTTAACTAGGTCCCTTCCTCTCCAACAAACTAACTATTCACTCCCTAACTAGCATCAAACCAACCAGGACGCATCTTCCTACACATGGAGATCACTCCTTCCTTACTTGCTGACGAAAGCAGTGCAGTTTCTAGCCAAGTAGTGCAAAAACGAAATTCGCACTTACCTGGAAGATCCAAACAGGAATCGAAATTACTTCTAGAAATTTTCCATCCAGGGTTGGCTCTGATACCAACTGACACGACCACCATTGCTCTTGGAAATCCGTACCTGCACACAAGCACAAACATCCGATCATAGAACCACAAAGAGAGGCGCAGGCATGCTCACCACCCAATCGTGATGCTCACGGGTCTATGACCCGTAGAATCCAAGCATCCCCATGGAGCCACAGACTGGGCTGCTGGCACCAACATCTACATCCAACCAGTAATGATTTTGAAAGAAGACAATATTGAGTGATCTTGAAAAGATCAATGTGGGTGAAATTTTGGGTGCTCAACATGTTTCTGCAGCTCAAGTTGTTCGATTTTCATTTCTATTTTCAAAGGAACTAGCCCATCATTTGCATCTCTTTCCAGCCTTCCCTGTGTTCCCACTATTCCTCCCTGCTTCCTTTGTTTTGAAATATCACAAATTTTGTCTACCAATTCTGAGAGTGTCTGTGCTGCAAATGATTGCAGATCCACGTCTTCCTGCTCATAATTGAATTGAGTATTTACTGTTAGCTTAGTCTATCTTCTTCTTTTCCCATACAAAGTCTGCCTCCAGCCTAGTAATAGGTGCACTAATTACCTCTTGTTTTTTAGATGTCCTGAATTCATTTTCTATGAATTGGGACTCTCCCAACTCATTCATAGAGGCTATTGATATTATCTATTTTGATTTCTTCTCTACATACCACAACCTCCTTGCGTCCCATACCACCAGAAGGCGCATAGGGCCTCAAGACTACTTTGGGAATTGGGGCTACTCTAGAAAGTAGGTGCGCGTCCGCAACACAATCGAGGATCCAGACAGCAAGGAAGAGCTAGACCTGCTCTGACTTGCGTGAAACATTGAACCCTTGGGCCCCTTATATAGGCTCTGGCCCAGTGCCGCTAATAGCTGGAACCCTAACTCGTCCATTGCCCTTGCAACCCAACAATCGCCTACCTAGCCCCTAGGCCTCCCCAAGCTATCAAAGCTCGTCCTGTGCGCCTAAGCACATGTCAGATACAATCCATGCACATGACATTGGCCCTACTTGGGCCTGTTGGAAATTAGATGGTCAACTTCCTAGTTGTGAGCCACCATATGAGAAGAGCATGGGGGAGGTGGACCAGGGTAGGATGGGGCTGCCACATGGGTAGCACATTGGCTGTCCTGTGGGCAGCAAACTTACCCAGGACAAACAAGAAATAGGGCTGCCACATGGGCAGCACATGGGCTACCATGTGGGCAGCACAAATAACAAAGTACCTGGCAGTTGGGATCTCCCACGGAGATAGAGTGGTACGGAACTGCCATGTGGCTGGTAGGAACAGGACGGAGCAGATCTGTGCAGGTTCTCTGGCTGGAACCTGAGGTCAGCAGCCCAGGAGCAAGCAGAAAATGTACAGATGCTGTGTGCCTGCTGTACGGATGTCTGCAAGTGTTAGTATGGAGCTGGAGCAGTGGATCCAGGGCTGTGGCAGGGCCAGAAAGATGGCGGAGTACCTGGAGGTAGTAGGCAACTGGCTGGAGCAGGGTTATGGCCAGGATTGGACCTGGAAAAGACCCTGACTGGGGCTGGACAGGGCCTGGGGGCCATTGATAGACTGCTGCGTGGCAAGGTGGGACAATCAGGGCAGCCAATAGGGGGCAGGTGGGTCTGAACCCACAGACCTTTGGTCAGTTATTTCAGGGCCCCTTTGGCTCTATAAAAGAGATCCCTCTTGGGCTCATTCATCATCCATTTTAGGAGCAGATGGGAGCAGCAGTTCAGCCATACTTGAGCCTTCATCCAGGGGGGACTTGGAGCAGCAAAGGAGGAGGCTGAGTGCTGCAGACAAAGAGCTCAGAAGAATCTTCATCCTTGGCTGTCTATCAGGGCAGCAAAGAAGGCAGATCAAAGGGGGAGATCATGCCTCACCGTTGGCTGCATTTCGGAGTAGCAAGGTGGTTAAGATTCGAGGTCAGAGGCCCGCATGAGCGCATAGGGAGCATGCAGACCAAGTGTTTTGTAAGTGTGCCAGAGGTAGGAGAACAGTGCTTGTGGTGGCTGTCCGGGAGGACCAGCTTGAAGCTGTGTTTGTGGGGCACGACGACGAGGCCCACATAAGCTCATAGGGAGCAGGTAGACCAAGTGTTTTGGAAGTGCCACAGATGTATGAGAACAGCATTTTGTGTCTTCAAGGGTCCACATCTAGCCAATACTCTGCTGATAGGGGGTGGCACACTGTATATTTTTTATTTTGTATTGTGTCCAATGTCCATCGTGGATGGAACGTCTCTTTTGTGTATTGAACACTTGGCCAACAAAATACTTATCAGGAGTCATTGTATCCATGGGCATGCCCATTGAATATGGGTCTTTGCTCGAGGGTTGTGACTTGAAGGACTCTTGGCCTTGCTCGTCATTAGCACCAAAGGCACCTATATCACTGGTTCTTGCAGATTGGAATCTCATGGTGTTGAGCTTGAAATGAGTGACCCTCACATCCTTACTATAGGCATCTATTGCATAATATGAGAAGTTGGCAATAAGCCTTGAAATTAGGGGTCTCCTTTGAAGCACATGCTTGCTTTTCTGGAGACGGGGTCCCATATGCCCATATGCATCCTCTTCATTGCGTGATGGCTTGCATTGTGTAGACTAAGAAATTTCAGACACATGCTCTCATATGCATCCTCTTCATTTCGTGATGGCTTGCATTATGTAGACTAAGCACTTTCAGACACATGCACCAATGTATCATAAAAATCATTGAAATGATCTACTTAAAGAAGAAAGGGAGAATAGAGAGTAACGAATGTGTAGAATGTGCTTGAATGCAGCAGATCATTCTCAAAGCGCATGGACATTGCCTCATATTGCAAGGATACTCTCTTTAAGAATGTAAGAACCCTGCCTTCACATCACAGTATGGAGTTACCTCCGTCGAGCGTCAATTTGACCCACTACCTTATACCACCACGAATGTAGTGAATTTGCTTCTGCTCCTACTAATTTTTGAAGTATAACTTGCTCACGACGGCTTTTTCCATATTATAGAATGACAATTAAAGCTGATCCAATTTGGGAGCACAACATTATAATGGTGGCCATGATGCAAATAGGGACAATGGAGAAGAGCAACTGAGAGAGATAAATTGTTACTCGAGCAAGTAGCTTGAGATAGGACCAAGACAAGTGGAGGCCATCAACTAACAAGATAAAAGAGAAGAGACACGGAGGGACGAAGTAGTTTAGAAAGGAAAGGGGAGAACAGAAGGGAGAGGGAGGGAGAGCAACTACCAAGAGAGGAGAGGAAAGGGAGAGAACCAAGAGTGTTGAAATAATTAAAAACGATTTTATTAGTTTTGTTTATAGACTTCATTCGTGTATCGTCCTGAGTGAAAATACAATTCCGGGTAGAAAATTCAGGCTCTTAATTTGTGGTGGGGGGGGGGGGATTTGGGCCCTTAATCTGTGGAAAAAGATTGTTGGGTCAAGAACTCTGACCGTTGAACATCTCTTCAATCCCCCAAATGGCTGTGGCTGTCAAAAAGAAACACACATACACACACGATGTTGATATTAATATTAATATTAATTACAATAGTAAAGCTGCTAGGCTATTAAATTAAGTGGTCATAGTTTTAGTTGACTTGAGGAGGTGCGTATGCATGACTTCCAGGGAGGCAGCGAGGGGTGCGGAGAGAGAACATGTATGCTGGCGGGGGAGAAGGGGATAAGTAGAGGCTATGGGCGTTAAGGTAGAGGCAGCAAAAAAAGCTAGACTAAGCTGAGAGGTTCTTTTTTTTTCCGGAGACTTGGCCTTTTTGGCAGCCAAACCAATGTCATAAAAAAGAAAGCCACGTGACCTTTAAACAAATAAAATGCGACGTGGGTTTTTTTGCCACGTGGCATTTCAATATCCAAAATGATAACATAGCATATGTCACGTGCTTTTCTCTTTGACCAACATGTGAATGAGAGACGGCTTGACACACTTCAAAGGACACGTTGTTGTGTGATGGGTTGACACGTCAGACATAGCAAAGTATGATGCTGAAAATTGCCATGTGGCATTTCAAATTTTGATATTTATAAAAACAGTAATGTGATTTTTTGGGCACCAAAAAGCCACATGATTTTTTAAAAATAAAAAATAATAAAAATGTTGCTTTTTGATCCGATCATTCCTCTTTCAGTGCAGGAGAAGCAGTTGAAAAGATTTATGCCATCAAAGGGAGAAGCAGTGTGAATCCCCTAGCGCTTTGTCTGGCACATTTGGAGGATCTAGGAAAGTACAGTGTTACATCATATCTGCCTAAAGGTCTCCTAAATGACTTGTTTCCAGGACCTGTAACAGCAGTATTGCAGCGTGGTTGGTGTCCTATCCCCATTTCACGTTGCAGAAATTATTATTACAAATGAGAGTGTACTTCTTTGGAGTGCTATGTGTCTAATGTCTTGGATGTTTTCGTTTTTCCAAGAATAGAATTAAAGATAGCACCATTGTTACCTATGAATTCCTTCTTTTTTGGTTGATATTAAAACAGTTCGACTGTCCTTGATATAATGAGCTAAATACTAGGTTCTAGCATTATAGAGATAGAGTTAATGCTTATATGCATTTTAAAAGTAAGAGCGGGTTTTTACGCTAAAGTTGATGATGAGTCGCTGAAAGAGAGGTGATAGTAAGTTTGAGCATACTTGTTGTCAGGCTTGAAATAGGTTTGAAAGCTACTTGTTATAAAGTAGCAAAAGTGTTTTCTGGCTCAGATGCTTATGAAATTGCTTGCCTAAACGGATTGAGCAAGGTTTGTGGCTTGCTTTCTCTTTGGTCTTTCTTTGTACCTTTGCCTTGCAAAAATTCAAATTGTAAGATTACATATGTTTGAGTCCAACGAAGGTATATGTATGTCTACATATACTTATGTGCGTGTAAAGGTCTGATCTGCAAGAAACTCTGGTATGGACAGGTGAGCATAGTCTGCTAGATAAGTGTCTAAACCCTGGTCTGCCTAGCATTGGGATTCGTATTCCAGATAGTGCTTTCATTCGGCAGGTAGCTGAAGCATTTGGGGGAGGGTTGGCTCTTACCAGTGCAAACCTTAGTGGCCAACCCAGTACAATCTGCATACAGGAGTTTCAACAGCTGTGGTCGCATTGTGCCTTTATATTTGATGCTGGTGAACTTCCTGCTACAAGAGCAGGTTCCACAGTTGTTGACCTGACCATTCCAGGCAGTTACATGATTCTACGGGCAGGAAGGTAAGAAGATTTTTAATTTGGTGGTCATTAGTACTACAAGAACAAATTTCTATTTTTGTTGTACTTAATCTTGTTATTCAAGTATTTAAAAAAATATTTTTCTGACTGATCTGTCTGTGTGTTTCTTTCTTAGTGCCTTAGAGTCCACCGTAGTAACCCTTGGAAGATATGGCCTTGAAGAACGGATCTAAACTGACAGGTAAACTGCTATGGAAAATCTCAGAGTCACTAAACTGTGGTTCTTCATGAAAAAGAACTAGGAGCTATATTGCGTGTGGCAATAAATAAATTTTTTTCTCTGCATTGTTTATGCTATTAGTTATCAAATGTGAATTCAGAGTATGTAATACAGGGGGTGCCTTTTTCGAATAGGAGCCTCTCACATTTTCTGATTGTAGGTTACGTGGCACCCTTTGTGCTTCTTTGTTTTTAGGTTGAAAGTTCAAAGATGGGTATTTCGTTATCAATCTGGTTAAATCTCCAGATCTGGAATAACTATACTTTGTCACTCTGTGAAAATATCTACAGTGTGAAGGTGGCATCATCAGGACTAGCTTGCAAAGGGTACCTGCATGTGTCCTTCAAGAAATGCATGGAGATACAAAAAGAGAAAATCACAAGCCAAGTGTCAGCCAAAGAGGAAAGTGACATTCAGATCTGAATTAACTCCTACTTGGGATTTGACTATAGTGCATGGTTTCCAGCCTCACATGTAAAATATGCTTGGAACATCAGCCTTGGCAAGTGCAAGTACTTCAGCAGAAACTTCGTACCTGTGAGAGATGAGCATAGCCTGTAAGCTGTAGTGGGAGAATCAACTGACATCCCTTCTGTCCTATCTAGCAAGTACTGATATGAAGTAGTTTGACTCTTATAATTGTCCTCTTAATAGCTTTGGTAATGGGGAGCAATAAAATTGGGTGAAGGGAAAATTTTGTTGGAAGGCATTGTAGAGAAATGTACACATGTCAGTAATAAGGAAGAATTGATGATTTTATCATTCACGATCTTCCCCCCTCCCCCCTCCTTTTCCCCCTTTTCTCGCCTCTGCCTTAATTTCATTTATTTAGATTGCTCAGATCATTGAAAGGAAAAGCACAACTTATTCATTGGTTTTTTAAAACAACCCACACCTTTTCAGTTACAACTTACAAGTCGTCCTTGCCTACTTGCATATATAGTCTGAAGCCTGTTTGTATAGCACAAATAGTGGCTGCGCCAAAATTCAAAAAAGGATACAAAATGCGATCATGCTCACTCCAATAAATTTGTGAAAGGGTTTACTAGCATTGGGGTTTTAGTATGGGTCTCAAAGCTCCCCATCCTTACCTTTTCTAACGTGCCAAATTTTTTGGTGAAAAATGATCAAGAGTATATAAAGCACCCTTAGCTGGCCTGGAAGTTCTGTGTAAATCAAAAAGAGTATATGATGAAGGAGCACAGATAAGTTGAAGGGCTCATTCCAAAGAGGACAGCATTGGGGAAAATAACAGAGAGGGAAGACCACTGGCAGTAACCCAAAATCAGATGTTACAGCAATGGAAGGGGAATAATGCTATGTGGCTGGGGCCAGCTTGAAGTTCATGGAAGAGAAGACAGAGCTTCTGGATAAGAAGTTGATCGTGAGAGAGAGAGAGAGAGAGTTTATCAAAGTCTTCCAAAGATGGAAGGGTATATGAGACTGAAAAACCAAATACAATGAGCTGAATGGGTGGAGCCTCTAAGTGGGCATCTGCACCCAAGACAAATACAAACATATACACAAACACTAGTTCAAAGTGTATGAGCCCATGGAGAGGATGGGAACTATGATGTGGCATCATTGTGGTGGTCCTTTCTAAGAACCAAGTCCACTGGGCAGCTGAGAATGGAGAAGAGGGTCTCAGAAAGGAGATCCTTTGGTAGTGGTCGGGGCTGCAAGTGGCATGAAACCTATTGACGTCAATCAATAAACCATTTGCATGTACGGGCATACCAACACCTCTGATCAATGGATGTGGTTAGGGCAAGCCATTTTGCCAGCATCGGCGTGAGGTCAACGAACCATAATCCCTGACTTGGTGAACATATGTGACTCGTATTTGATCACCTAAAATGTTACGTCAAGCTAAAGTGGGGGGATCCCAAACTCAATCAAAATGAGTCGGTGTGAAATTGATGGCCTATTGCGGATCATCCGTACCAATATGAGAACGTGGAGCCTCTCAACTCAAGCCCTATCTACATTTGATAGATCAAGCCCCCCAGCAAGGATTGCCATACATGCCCGCTAGGCAAACGATGGAGTTAAAGAAGAGACTTGGTTCAAGGATCCTAGAAATGAGGTGAAGCACTACTACCCAAGCCTAGCAAGTGTGCCCATCCCGTCCTCAATCGAGCTTGCATCGCTAGTCTCATTGTGAAATCAGGGCAAAGAAAAGAACTCCCAATTATGCGTAGGATGCAACGATCTCCATTGGTAGTCCGTCCGAGGTGAATTACTCTGTGCATGGTTGCCATGGACGTGTTGGTGAGAGGAGAGGGGGCATGTCTCTTGAGAAACTTTCGATAGAAGTCCTTAGCAAATGAAAGCTTGCTTCTTCCAATAGACTAGATGACAATACTTGTGTATCATCTCCACCTCATTCGAAAGATGATGCTTAGTCATGAATCTAAGTTGACGGTGCAAGGCATTACACGTCTTCGTATCAGCTATTGCAGAGTAGTGAGTCAAGTGGGTGAGTGGAATGAGTGGGGTGTGAGTGTGCAAGGCAGCCTCATGAATGGAGTGGGTGATCAAAGTGGCTAGATCCTCTAGGAGCAGAATGTCCTCAAGATTTCTAAGATGGAAAGATGTGTAGAGTACGTAGGGGAGAGGCTATGATCAAAGTGGATGTTATGATATATGGTGTGTGCTCAATGTGTGTGGACGGTGTTGTGTGGTGGGGGATGGATATACTAAAGATAAGTTTGGTTAGCTCCTGTTGTGATGGTAGGTAGATGGAGAAGTCAATGATGTGTCAAACAAAGGTAGGGGATCCCATGAGGTAGTTAGCTCGCTAGGAAAGCAACCTTCTTTAGATGGATTCATTTGCTTTCCACATGAGAAAACCAATTGATCTAGACCAATGTGAATGATATGGTCATGTATGTTGGGCGACGGGGGCTCGCCTATCTACGGATACTGCGAAGAGAGAAGTAGAAGTAGAAGTAGAATTTATTAGCGTCCTCGGGGGGCCAAAAAACGACCCATGGGACCCGTCTCGATACAATGTAAAAAGAGTCTCCTCAAGGAGAGGGGTCAAGAGTCTATGAGTTCCTGACGATAGGTAAAAAGACGAGTGACAAAAGATCCCAGTGCTGCCGGAGAGGCAGTGAAGAGAACTGATGTGAACTGAGCGGAGTCCCCCAGAATCTGCTGGTAGTCCTCCATGATATGTGCATATCGAGGGCACTGTAGAGCTACATGTGCCTCTGTCTCAACTGTCTGCATGTCACAAAGGGTACAGACTCTAGCATGTCTAGGCTGGTGTATCCAAGCTCCCTACTCAATGGCAAATGTATGAGATCTGGTACGGAACCTGGTGATGTTTCTGCGATATAGAAGGGGGATAGGTGTGCTAATATTAGATTGAGCACAAGTCTCTATGGACATGTATGTAGACCAACATGTGGGATTTATGTTGTCTTGGTAATATTCCAGCTTTACCCTCTTTTCACTTATCAACCAGTGATTCCGCAAAGTGCTCAGTAAAGACAATTGAAACTCTTGCATCTTGACCTTTTTAGGCGGCATGGTCAAATATGCTTCCACTTTCCATCTGCTGAACCATTTTCTTATGTCGGTTGCCCATCCTGTGCAGATGACCTTACCTTTGTAGTTCTTTTGAAGCTTTGTGCTGGCATTCCATGCTTTATGAGGCAGCCTATCAGGTTGCATTTGCTGCACCTCTATTAGGTATCGCACAACTCTGATCAATGCATGAAATTCAATCGGTCTCCTTCCCGTTTCCAACAGAAGCATTGAGTATGGAGTAGTGGGTTTGACACCAAGGTGTCTCCTTAAGAAAGCTTTTTGCATTTTCTCAATATCATTCCATGTAGAGGCTGAAATGCTGCCTCCCCATACTTCCACTCCATATAATACTGTCTGCACTACATATGCATCAAACAATACATTTTGAATTTTCCAGTTCCTAGTGTCGGTGTGCCTGCAATCATTCTCAAGCTGGTAGTACTTCCCCCAACTAGTGTCCATCCTTCTATGTATACATTGCCACCATCTGTGATCTGTCGGGATATCAACCCCTAAGTATTTGAAGGTGCTGACATAATGATCTGTCCATCAAAGGTGATCTAGGGGGTTATATATATATATATATATATATATATATATGCTATCAAAGGTTTTTGGAGTAGCATTAATGTTTTTACATCTTCTGTTATTATTTGTTCCAAGAATGGAGGGACTGGTCTGTTTTTTACTTCATCTCTTATCAAGAATGGTTAGAGAAGGAGAGGGGGGTTGTGTGTGTACACACACACACACACACACACACACACACACACACACACACATATACACACACACACACACACATACATACATACACACACACACACACACACACACACACACACACACACACACACACACACACACACACACACACACACACACACACACACACACACACACACACACACACACACACACACACACACACACACACACACACACACACACACACACACATGTGTGCATGCATGTGTTCGTGTGTGTGTGTGTGCAGGCATTGGATTTTGGACAAAAATTGCAACATATCATTTATTAGCTTTACAGTGACAGCAAAGCCGCTTGCATACTCTTTCGAGATATCTCTGGAGCTTGAACTCCGTTGTTCAGCTCGTCAGGGCTGTCCGCTTAGTACACTTTTATATGCCATAGCCATGCATCCCATGCTTCAATACATGGATCATCTGGTAACAACTAGCATGCTTCATGGCTTGGATATTCAAGGAAGCAGTGCTTTGATTGCCCAAGCTTATGCAGATGACTCCTTTTTTACACCTCAAAATACAGTGCAAGATCTCTCTTGCTTGATGCATGCATTATCTTTATACAGTTTAGCTGCTGCTCTTCATGTAAAATTTCAAAAATCTAAGTTGTTGCCATTGCATTCAAAAGATTGGCATAGTCTTTTATGCCCAAGGGAAATTGTTCAACCCACTTAGTTGGTTCGCCACCTTGATTATCCTTTGGATCGGACGATTACTCGTCACTAACAAGCTGATTGGATACTTGCAAAACTGAAGAAAAAGCTTAAATATTGAAAGTTGGCAACTTGGCCTCTGCATGTCCGGTTACGAATTGTCCAATCTATTTTGGGGGCTTATACTTGCCTCTCATTATGCTCAACAAGGCAGATCTTACACTTTTTATATCCAATGTTCTAGAAACTTTTTGGCTTTCAAAACATGGCAAGAAGAGCTTGAGATTACTCACGGCACATCTCTGTTCGCCAAAAATGCATGGAAGACTGAATATTCTAAACATTCAAGTCCATATTCTCACCCACAAGGGAAAATGATGCTGCACATTTCACAAGGTTCTCAACCTTGGGCTGCCATGATACATCATCTTCTTTTACAACTCACCACTCTTGCTTTTGGACACTTGCAACCTACACAATGGGATTTTCTTTTGGGTTATATTGATGGCAAGATCAAAGGTTGTCCTTTGGTCTCAAATATGTTACTGGATTGGAAGCATGTCCTCTCCCATTTGAAATGGAATGGTCAGGATTCATTGCAGGGAAATTCTCTCAGAGTCGAGAGCATATATTGGTCAAAGGCTTTTGCCCTGCCCTTGGCATTGTAGGAGTCTAGACGGTATTTCCTTAGTTTGAAAGCAATCCATTCAATTGCGGATGTCATTCATGATGATGGAACTATCCTTTCTTTTCCTTTGGCTGCTGCAAAATTGGGTCTTGGAATGCATTACCGTGTCATGTGGCAAACTATTACTGGTATGCTCAAGTCTTTTCAACCAGTTCTGCCATTAGAGCTTGAGGACCATCCCTAGGATTGGACTCTGTCTTCACCAGGGTCATCTTGCCGTCCTTTGAGGCCGTCACGTATTATTGTCTCTACTTTATATAAAGTACTTCTACCTCCGCCATGGGTATCTCAAAAGGCCAATCAGCTTTGGCAAATGAATCATCCTGCAAAGTGGTGGAGAAAGAGATTGAGATAGATTTGGAATTCAAAAATTCCCCTCTGACAACAAGTTTTTTGTCGAGTTCTACTAGGGTTCTTCTTTATTGGCATTGCCCCCATACTCGTGATTTCTTAAGCTTCCTTGGGCAGCGTTTGCTTTCCCAATGCTACCTTTGGGAAGATCTTTTGGCTTTTTGGGATACATCCACCCAAATAGAAGTTCGATTATTTTTTCACTTGGGTTCGTTACTTGGCATCTATGGAAGGATAGAAATCATAGTCTTTGGTGTTCCTACGTTTTTCACTTTCTCTTTCTTTAGGCACTCTAATCCAAACTCTCTTTGATTGTCTGCAAACTCATTGCATAGAACATGATGTACACCTGAGATTTTCTGTTGATGTAATTTGGCATATCTCGTTTTTTTTTGGGATAGCCAAACTGTAATATAAAGTTCCAGAATTTTCACACACAAAAAAATGTGTATGTGCATGTCTCTCTCTTTCTCTCTATATATATTATATTCATTCCTTGAATACTCGTCATTGGAGCATCCACTACTACTCTAACTTAGGCTAGAGCCTTGTCTCACCTTCAAAAATACCTTACTAATAGGGTTCAATGAGATCAATCACCAAATCAAAGAATTGACACTCCCATCTCTCTACTATATGTGATTGCAACCACTCACAGTCCTCTCAAGCAATATTCTCCACTTTACACCACACATCCAGTGATAGATGCAAAGAGAGACTCTCTCCTTCAAGTAGCATTCTTTTACTGAAACACACACATAGCCATTGATTAGCACAAAGAGAAACTCTCTCTCACACTCAAAGCACCGCAATACTCAAATGTAGAGATAGCAAAGAGCACATAATGGAAACAATACAAGTTCGCAAACTAGAATTAAAATTTCAATGCCGAGGAGAAGGAGAAGATGCAACTCAATTTGTACACTCGTATCTCATGAATGTTTGAAATGTCTTGGAGCCCAAGGAAATAATACATAGGGATGCCACACATTCCTACCTCTTCATTCCACACAATTAAAACAATGCTCTATGGCGCTTGTTTGAGCATGCATGCTCCTACATCAATCCTCTCTAATAGTACTTTGTAGCTTTACGAAATAATCAATCACAGTAACACGATTCTCTTTAACTAACCATGGCAATTTAGTTTGTCAATATCTTTCAAATCCAACTTTGTTCTATCAAATGCTATAAATAGTATTAGAAAGTTATGTCATTGCATGGACCGTGAATTCTATGTCTCCACATTCCTAATTTGATCGCATTTGCTCATGTACCTTCTCTTAGTCGCCTTTGGATGTTGACACAAGCACATGCACTTAAAGTGTTACCATTCCAAAGAGTGAATTTGAAACCACTTAAAGAGAAATGCACTTTAAAATAAAAGAAAGCAAGGGTTATGTAAGACATCCAAAAACCTAGCTAGTGTAATACATAACTTTTCACATGTGAAAAGCACGTGTGCCCAACATGACATTGCTCCAAGAGAGTGGCTCTCGTATAACTTAAAGAGAAATAGAGAGAAGGGAGCATGCAAGTGAAGAGAAGCTGAACATGAGTTGCACACTTGAACATAAAAGGAAAGTAAGCATTATGTACAAAATCCTAAACCTTGATCAAGGTTAAATCCTAGCGTAACACATGGCATGCCACGTACGATCCTAATCAAAAGGTCCGTAGATCAGTTCAATTCACATCGCATTCTAAATGCGGCATAGAGCTCCAAGACCCTAAACATTGGTCAAATAAGTCTCAACCCTAATGACTAAAGGACCCTATTGGTTGATAATCAAATATAATGAAAATGATTACAACTAATGGGGGCAATATCCCAATGCATCTTTATAAACCACCAAATATATTACTCCAAAGTGCTCATCTAAACATCTATAAATTTAAAAGGCCGAAGAAATGTGTTGCTATTTCAAAAAGGATAAGCCTTACATATTCTCTTCTAGTATTTTAGAGTAAGAGTACCACACCCATGAATCATTTTCCAATGGAGAAAGAAATCAGCTTTGTAACATGCAATCAAAGGTCAAATGGCACAAAGATCTACCTTACTCTAGCAATTGAATGATTATACAAAGGTTTACCCACTAAACTAGAGGCAAACATATTCCAACGAATTGCATTTTGCAGCCAAACTTTGTACCTTAGCACAAAAAACATCAAGATGACCTTTTGCAAACTTACTCTCATCAAAATTTCCCAAAATTTTAGAAAACTCAACAAATTGACCAATTTAACCAGTCTAAAGGTGAATCATTGCAGTTACCACACATTAGGTGGACTTGGTAAGAGATGAAATTTATTTCTCAGAGCAAGCTAACAATATCATTTCTTCATCGAAGTTGCAACCGTATAAAAATTGTCTATGCGTATTTGCTTGTGCGGGTGAACATGTTTACACTTGTACATGTGTACATGTGCGGGTGAACATGTATAGATGTGTATTCATGTCCATGTCTGTTTAAGAAACCCCCCATCACAAAAACCACTAGTACTCATGGACACAGATTACATACTACTGCTCGCTTCACACTTCCATCTCAAGCTTTGTAAACTAAAATAATATTTGTGACAAGCCCCCCCTAGAAAGTCAACCCTCAAAGGAATAACAAATGCATCATTTTCTACATGCCCCATCCTCCCCCCTCGTTTCTTGGTTCTTTAAGGTTAATCTTTCCAATCAAGCAACCTTCGTATTACTTTGTTTAGGAAGCTAAAGCACTAGCTGAATAGCATCTATTATGATTATCATACAACTCCTTAAAGGGAAACATCATCATATTCAGCCAACCATTGAACAATCAAATGCCATGCGCGAGCTTTATGAAATAATCAATGCCACCCAAGAAGGGTAGGAGACCATGACTGTTTAAACCCATGCGGTTCACTATTCCTGCTGTCTGGCCAAGTTTCATCCACAACAAATCCTCTACTTACTTCAACCCATGCACCTCTTTCATCTACACCCTCATTATGTTGATGATACTTCTCACTTTGTTTGCCAGACTCAAATGGACTAATCACATGGTAACAAAACTCTGGATCCCATTGTACCTCCATCACCATTAATCTTCTCTTCTTGGGTGGCTTTAATTCAGCTGCCTCTTCAGCAACCTTGGAAGCTATAGTCAAAAGGCCTACCACACTGTAAACCCGGGAACAACGTTCCTTCTCTGCATTACTTATAATAACTGGTGAGAGCCATTCATTTTTAGTAGCAATATACCACATACTCTTCACATGAGAGGGGGATAAAGCAAACTCTGCAAATTCACTGGCATGCACCCACCATCCCATCCAGTGTTCAGGATTAATATATGAGATTGAAAAGTTCTTCAACCAATCACAAGCAGTGTGTTCTCCTGTTTGCATTACAGATACACTACCACAGGATTTGGCCTTCTGGAAATTCAAAGCAAGCCACAATTTAAGTTCATAAAACAAATAGCCCTGAGTCAAAGCTCTTGGTATAACCCTGATGACTCTTGGATCCTGCCTGTAGTCTTCACCCCGAGGGCCTCTAAGGAAACTTTCCTCTTTGTGGTTGGCAGCCTTTAATCCAGTCGGTGTAGATGGTTTTGCATGAATGGAATAAACTTCATCCTTCCGTTTAATTGCATTTGACCCATCGATCTTAGGCCCTAAAACAGCATTAAAAAGATTAGTTATCTTGGCAGCAGAATGTTTATTGCAGGATAATGCTATCTGCTTGCCCATCCTTTTTTTCTTCAAGAACAAAGACTCATCAGGAATGAGCCCAATAAAACATGCATCCAAAGCTGGAACTCGATTGGTCTTTATGTCTGTGATAGTCTCAAAAAGAATACTTTCGGCCCCCCCACCTAAATCCTCAGTTTCTGCAAAAATTCTTTTTCCACTCCTATTCCAAATAGACGAGCCTGGTGTGACCAAACCAAATGCCTCCCATGGACCAATGTAAAGTACATGATTGAAAGAAACTTCCCAATGGTGAACTTCTGTCCACGCATTATCAGCCAATTGCATTGATGAATTATTGGCATTCGCCTTGAATAGAAAGTCAAACTCACCAACTGTATCACCCTTAACATATTGGGATGGTTTTGTCCTTTCCATAAAATCTCCTATTTTCCTATTCCAACATGAAGGCTTGAATTCTTCTATAAGATGCTCCACTTCCGAATCAGTAACTTCTTTCATCACGCCAACCTTGTCAAAGTAGAATGAGCTGAGGCGCTTCATTAGCACATCATTTCCATATTTCCTCACAATGACTTTTGACATTATCACTCCATCTTTGATTTCAAAGTGCCCTACTAGTTTCCTGGAGCGTTTACGTAATCGAAGAGATTGCTGCTCTTGCATTTTTAAAGTTTCCACTACCTGTGAGATATATAAGGGTTCCGCTAGCAATAATGGTGAGAATGTTAAAACAAACTCGATACAAGCAGCATAAAAATCCCCTGCAAAACTAACTTGTGTCACAATGCGTTTTGATACCATGTATTTAATCCAAATAAGTTGACTTTATTAAACTATCATCATTTATAAAAGAACAGAAAAAGAAAATGAGGACATGTTCATGTTAGCATTGTCTTCAAACAACTCATCTCCCTCCATCATGTACCAAAGAAGAAGACCCAAGTAAAGAGAGCCAAATTCACAAAATTCAGCAATCAACTCAAAAACGTACTGCCAGTCATGACAAGTACGTTGTTGGCGCAGCACCCTAACTGCTACACATGGGGTTCTTGAGCTCATGAGACCTCAACATCCACCCCTGTAGGCAGAATCAGGATAAAGAGTGATTCATGCTTTCAAATTGCTATATGTGAAGTTCCAATAATCCTAACAGAATTAAAGCCAAAACAAATGGTAGAACACATAAATCTTTGTATATCAAATTTAACGCTTGGAACACTAGCTCCCATTTCTGGGTAGATACACAAAGTGGATCCATTCCTGATTTCTTAGGTGAAGGGATAGCTGGAATGTCCAAGCTAAATCCAAAGAATAGACCATAAGATGAAAAAAAGAGTGCTGGCCATGTTATATAGAGAATCTTGATTACATAAAGTAGAACTCTTCTACACACTAAACTTAGTTCACTTTACGTACTTGATGAGGGATAAAAAGTAAACTTAAAATGGCTAATAAGACAAAAATAGCATGGGATGTACAGGAGGATCACCTGTTCCAGAAATAAACATTTCTCTACTCCATGATAATTGGATATGATTAATATAGCACAACCTTCTCCTCGAATTAGGAGGAATATCATAACAAAAGGAACTCCACAAAATCCTAGGTGAATCCAATAAATGGAATACCAATGACCCCAAGAGTGAGTCAATGCCATAGTAAATTCCTCTCTCTCTCTCTCTCTCTCTCTCTCTCTCTCTCTACACTAGGATTATCCATACAACTAGCCGAGAGAGGGGTTGGCACAGCCTAGTACACATGCATATCCAAATGGTTTGCCAGTCAAGGTATTCAGATGGAATGTCTCCCTCCCTTCCAGTATAGCTTGGATGCCCTTGATCCCACATGATGAGATCCACCATATTGTACAGTTGCATCTACTCCAGCTCTGGACTCGGGAGGGGGGACCAAGAGTCTCCACCAAGATCTAGTTCTACTACGACCACTTCTTGAGAGTATTAGAGGATGGAGTGATTATCACACCCAGTATTTGGAGGACGGGCAAGTCTCACACACCCTAAGCATGGTTGACACGTCCAATCGCGTACAATGTGTACCGCTCGATATTAGTGCGGTAATAAAAGAACAATGTTGAGTGTACTATCGATGGTACGTTGGATATCCAGAAGAGTTTTAGAGTAGGTACTTGTACAAGATTTTAAAAACTTGTTGAGGTGATTCTCGAAACAGAAACATGTTACATATGTGCAAAAGAACCGAACGGGTAGAAAACGGTCCCTAATGGAATTGGATATGCAACAGCTGATTTCTGCGCGCCCAAACAGTCGGATTTTTTTGCATCGAATGGAACGTACGTACCGTATGGGATGTATGGAATGTTCTGTTGGGGTAAAGGCACATTGCCACCCTTTAAAATGTTACGACCCCTATGACTGTCTTAAGACAGTCATAGGGTGAATACCTAATCCTAATAAAACTTTTGAGTTTGTGGTGTGGCTCAACACATTTTACACACCCACACTCCTGGTGTCTCTCTCTATCCTATAGTTCCACTCCTCTCTTTCCCTCTCAAGTGGTATCAGAGCCACTCTCTCCCTCTCACTTCTGTCTACCCCCTCCCTCTCCCCTCGGGCCTCGTGCCCTCTGTCAGCAGGTGCGCGAGCAGGGCGCAGCAGCAGCAAGCAGGGCGCAGCCACGCGCAGCAGGCCCGCGAGCAGCCATAGCTGCAGTAGCAGCTAGCTGCTGCTAGCTGCTACCAGCTACCAAGCGGCCGCAGCCAGCCAGGCAGCCGCAGCCAGCGGCTGCAGCCAGCCAACCGGCTGCAAGGCAGCAGCCGACCAGCCAGTTGCGACCGCGACCAGCCGCGAAAGGCAGCCGTACCGGCTGTACGGACGCGTGCACGTACAGGTACAGCCGTACCGGCTGTACCCTCAGCCAAGGAATTGCGACATTTTTTTTGGGGATCCGTGCCCTCGCAAGTACAGGGTACAACAGGTACACTGTGTAGGCACAGCAGGTACTTGCAGGTACACAGGCACATAAATTTTTTTTTGGGAAGAAGGAAAAAGTGAGCACTCTGCTCTTTTACGTGGTACTTGCAAGTACACGCAGGTACAAAAGTACAACGAGGTTTTTTTTCTTGATGCATTCCCGAAATTTTTTCAGTTCTAAAACTGTGTGTTTGAGGTGCAGCAAGTACACTCGTGTCCCTCGTGCTTGAGGTGACTAGTGCCACAGTGTGTGGTAGTTGCACAGTTATTTTTCGGGAAGGTCAGATGCCTTAATTTGCAGAGGGCTTTTATGCTTTTGCTGAGTGCAAATCTCAGTTTTCGGGTGACAATTTCATAGGGCTTTTACCTGGAAGTGTATGCGGTATATGCCTTGAGGCAGTGTGGAGCCAGGGTGCCCACATTGGTCTCGTTTTCCGCAGTGTATCAGTGACATTTCTTTGCAGGTCACATTTTGTGTACGGCACTTAGAAAATCTCAGTTGAGCCACGCTTGGCCAGGGCGCATCGAGTTTACTCGGTCCCTAACTGTCCATCGTTGACAGTGCTCAAAAGATCTTCTTTTTCGGTGTTTGTACGTTGGGATCTGTGTTGCCACTGTGCACACAGGCAGTTTATGCATTACTTTGTCAGGTGAGAGTGCTAGGAGAGTGCTGAATTTTGTATGCTACCTCATTGTTGAGGGTGTTTTTTTTCACTTGGTACAGGTGTCAAATCAAGGGGCTTTTGCCTAGATTGTGCTTGAGAGCAATTTGGTCACTGTGTAGAGACTTCAGATGTCTTCTATCCCCTTGACTTAAGGGTGATTTGTTGGGATTTGTCCCATACTTTGTTGCAGGTTTGTGACAGGCTGAGGTGTTTGGAGCCTTTTTCAGTGGACAAAACAGTGTATGCCAAGTGGTTTATGCATATAAAATCAGTGCAATACCTCATCTGAGGTGGGAGAAGTGATCAGGACAGCAGTGTTTTGTGCTTCGTCAGATGATGATGCACTGATAAAACACTTGTGGAACAGCTGCAGCAATTCTGTAGTTACTGGTTTATGCCTATTTGAGCACGGTACAATGTGTCAAAAGGTACAGTGACCGAAGGGAAAATTTTCTGTTTTGCTGCAGATTTTTTGACAGTAAAAAAACAGCACTATTGTGAGTGCTCCTGGCTCTTGATAGAGCAGGTTTTTCTGAGAAATCGGAATTTTATTTAGTCATTTTTTGACTTACAGGGAGTCAAGCACTTTCCTTGTCTGATATGGCATCAGGGGGAAGTGAATCCTCAATACTGAACATAAAGAAATTGGAAGGGGCACACAATTATGCATTATGGGCAGAACAGTGTTTGAATGTACTTCTGCTAAAGAAGATTTCTAAGCCCATAAGGGTGAAGGGTGTCAAGCCATCTGGGATGGCAGATGATGTGAGTGGGAGGAGCTTGATTTGTCCGCAAGGGCGGCTATCATGCTTACTCTCACTGATTCTCTTGTGTTCAATGTTCAGGCAGAAAAGACCTCTTATGGCCTATGGCAGAGGCTAGAAGAGTTGTATGCCCAAAAGAGTTCAGCCAGTAAGGTTTATTGGTTGAAGAAGCTTGTCGACCTTCGCATGAAGGAAGGTACAGCTATGACCTCACACTTGAGTGAGTTCAATGCCATCTTTACACAGCTTATAAGGGATTTTTGAGCAATATGATAAGAAGATGTCTCAGAAGGTGACTTTTCTACAAGAGAAATCCACCAATGCAGCAAAGGCAACACAACTTGAGAAAATTCTGAGGGAAGGTGCATAAGCCAAGGTAACCTTGTAGGCACAAGAGCAAGCTCAGGCCATTGCAAAAAGGGATTGAACCTTGATGAGGAGTTCAAGGCTACTTTCTTGTTGTGTACCCTCCCTGAGAGTTGGGACACTTTCAAGACCACTCTGTCTAATTCAAATGTCACTCTTATGTATGCTGATGTGGAGAGCTCTCTTCTCATGGAGGAGATGAGCAGGAAGAATAATGCTGGCAGCAAGTCTTCCAATGCTTTGCAGGTACTGGAAAGAGGTAGGACTCAGCAGAAGGGGAGATCTGCTGGCAAGTCCAGATCCCGCAGTCAGTCCCGTGGCAAAAAGGATATTGAATGCTTTTACTGTGGCAAGAAGGGACACGTGAAGTGTAAGTGCTTCAAGTTTATACGGGATCAGAAAGCCAAGAAGGCTGAGACAAAGGATGCAGGCAGTGGAAGCAAAGGCAAAGGCAAGGCCAAGGCAGATGACTTGGATGCAGTGAATGTTGCAGCAGAGGATAGTGACAGTGACAGACATGATGTATTATGTTCTTCTGCTGTAATTGCACATACATTGGTTGTTGAAAGCCATGACATGCACACCTGGCTCTTGGATTCAGGTGCTTCTTTTCATGTTACGCCTCATAGGGGAGTGGTTTACTTCCTACACAGGTACTCATGGCCTTGGGAACAACTATGCATGTTAGATTGCAGGGATTGGCAGTATACAGATAGTATTCCCTGACGGACGCATATTTATGCTTGATGGTGTTTGCCATGTGCCGCAAATCAAGAAAAATCTGATAAGCACTGGCTTATTGGATGACAGTGGTTATCACACCACATTTGGGGATTCCAAATGGGTAATTACTGATGGCCAGGTTGTAGTGGCTGAGGGTTATAAGAGTGATACCTTGTACCCTCTTTATGTTTCCAGTGTAGGTAATCATGTTGTTGCCATAACCGAGCTGCCAAAGGTTTCATTGTGGCATAGCCGGTTGGGACACATGTCCGTTAAAGGAATGCAAGAACTGTCACCTTTGGGTTATCTGCCGTCTCTTTCATTTTCAGATTTGCCTACTTGTGATCATTGCATTTTTGGAAAGCATTCTATGACTCCTCATAAGAGGAGAACTCCCCAGAAAAGAGCACCGCTTGATCTAGTGCACACTGATTTGTGTGAGATGCCACAGCTATCACTAGGGGGTGCAAAGTATTTCATTACTTTTATTGATGATGCCACACGCAAAGTGTGGGTCTATTTCTTGAAGCATAAGAGCGATGCCTTAGATGCTTTCAAGAAGTTTATCACTCAGGTTGAGAATCGGACAGGACGCAGGCTGAAATGCCTCATATCCGATAATGGGGGTGAGTATGTGTCACATGCTTTTGTACAGTTATGCGAAGCTAAGGGCATTAAACAGGAACTCACAGCCCCTCATAATGCATCTCAAAATGGTGTGAGTGAGCGGATGAATCGAACTATTCAGGAGAAAGTTCAATGTATGTTGTCTTATGCTGCATTGCCCCATGGCTTTTGGGCAGAAGCTGTGCAAACAGCAGTTCACCTAATTAACAGGTCGCCGAACAAGGCTTTGGAGTTGAAAGTGCCAGAGGAGGTGTGGTCTGGCAAGCCACCTTCATATAAGCACTTACGTGTGTTTGACTGCGAGTGCTTTGCTCATGTACGCAAAGAACTACGCACCAAACTGGAACCAAAGTCTTTCAGATGCATCTTCATGGGTTACGGTGACGAAGGTGAAATGGGGTACAGGTTATGGGATCCTGTCAAACGGAAGATTATACGCAGCAATGACGTCATCTTTAAAGAGGATAGTGTACACAAAGAACCCGTGCAACCTGTGGAATACACGAGGGTTGTTTATGATGATGTCGGACAGCAAAGAATGCCCATTAATATGCAGCAGCAGGCTGCTGTAAATAACCCTGTTCAAGAGGGTATACAGGCTGAAAATCAGCCAGACAATTTTGCCAATGATGCACCACTGGATATGCCAGCAAATGGCGCTGTAGGACAGCCAAATATGGTGGTACAGCCACCCGTCATGCATGACGAACAGGCTAGACAGCAGCCTAATACGGAGCATTTTGTTAGGAGGAGCACCCGTGTACAACGGCCTCCTGACAGGTTTGTTCCAAGAGCCAATAATGTGGCTGATTTTATCATGCTGACAGATTGTGGTGAGCCTTCCAGCTTTAGGGAAGCTATGGGAAGAACAGAGAAAAGGAAGTGGGAGAAAGCCATGCAGTTAGAAATGGACTCCCTACTTCAAAATGATACATGGGACTTGGTGCAGCTACCTGCAGGCAGAAAGGTTTTGCCATGCAAGTGGGTTTACAAAGTCAAAGTGGATTCAAATGCTTTACCGAGGTATAAGGCCAGATTGGTTGCCAAGGGATTTAAGCAGGAGAAGGGCATTGACTTTGATGAGATCTTTTCCCCTGTAGTCAAGATGACTACTTTGAGAGCAGTGTTAGCTCTTGTTGCTCATGAGGACATGGATTTATGTCAGATGGATGTGAAGACTGCTTTTCTTCACGGAGATCTCCATGATGAGACCTACATGAGTCAGCCAGAGGGATATGCTGTTAAAGGGAAAGAGCAGCTTGTGTGTAAGCTCAAGAGGAGCTTGTATGGACTCAAGCAGGCACCAAGGGAATGGTACAAGAAGTTTGATGCCTTCATGCACTCCCAAGGGTATCATAGGTGTGAGACCGATCACTGCTTGTACACCAAACGGGCAAAGGATGGCAGTTTGATGCTACTCATTCTATATGTGGATGACATGCTGATTGCCAGCAAATCTCAGCAGGAGATCATTGCTTTGAAGAAGCAACTACATAAGTCTTTTGACATGAAAGACTTGGGTGATGCAAATCACATACTAGGTATGCGGATTACTCGTGACAGGTCTAAGGGACTTTTGTTTCTGTCACAGGAAGAGTACATTGGCAAGGTACTGCAGAGGTTTAACATGGAGGGGGGGAAGTCTATTAGTACCCCGTTGCCTCCTCATTTAAAACTCAACAGTAAGGACAGCCCCAGATCAGATGATGATAAGGCTGAGATGGCCAAGGTTCCGTATGCATCTGCAGTTGGTTCTTTGATGTATGCCATGGTTGCCACTCGTCCGGATATTGCTTTTGCGGTGGGAGTCATCAGCAGGTATATGGCAAATCCAGGCAAGCGGCACTGGGAAGCAGTGAAAGGCATCTTGAGGTATCTCAAGGGTACCAAAGACTTGTGCATATGCTATGGTAGGCAGGATGCATTGGTGCATGGTTTTACAGATTCAGACTATGCAGGGAATGCAGATAACCGGAAGTCTACTACCGGTTATATTTTCACATTTGCAGGAGGTGCTATATCATGGGTGTCTCGGTTGCAGAAATGCATTGCACTGTCAACCACTGAAGCTGAATATGTTGCAGCCACTGAGGCTTGCAAGGAAGCAATATGGCTTACTCGGCTGGTGGGAGATTTGGGCATTACAAGAGATATGCCAGTTTTGCATTGTGATAGTCAGAGTGCTATCATGTTGGCAAAGAATCCGGTCTTTCATCAGAAGACCAAGCACATAGATGTGAAATACCATTTCATCAGGGAGGTACTGGAAGACAAGCGGCTTGAGCTTGTGAAGTTTGCATACTGATGATAATCCTACAGATTTGCTCACTAAGAGCTTGCCTACAGAGCGGTTTGCACATTGTCGCCACATCATGGGATTAGGATGAGACCATTCTTATTTTATGGTCTTGTATACAGTAACTGTATATTGCTGTAATTTTTATTCTTTTCTCCCCTTTAGGCACATTGGCCTTTAGGTGGGAGGTTGTTGGGGTAAAGGCACATTGCCACCCTTTAAAATGTTACGACCCCTATGACTATCTTAAGACAGTCATAGGGTGAATACCTAATCCTAATAAAACTTTTGAGTTTGTGGTGTGGCTCAACACATTTTACACACCCACACTCCTGGTGTCTCTCGCTATCCTATCGTTCCACTCCTCTCTTTCCCTCTCATGTTCCGTACGTCAAACGTAGGCAACCATGGCCCTAAGGGTTGCCATCGAGCAGATGTAGGTCTCATCCCACCAACTAGGGATTGAGGCAAAGAGAGCCCATCGGTACACCTAGAGAGAAGCGGCTTTGCAAGTTATACAACGTTGTCAGATGTGGAGACAGGGGAGCATTTCCTATGTACCTGCCATTATTGTTGGAGATATCATAGCCAAAGAGTGTGGTATGTGATGTGTTGGTGTGTGGTACTAGGAGATCTAGTACTAGTGATTGTGTAAGTCATGTGTGAGTGCCACGTGTCACTATGGAAGTTATCCCATATGCACTTGGTGCAAGTGTGTGTGTGTGTGTAGCCTATATAAAGGCTTGTACTTCACTTGTCATGATATACTTGAATGAATGAAAGCCTTCATTATGTCTTCATTTGAGTATCACTTCTTCACTCCCTAGCCTATTTCTCTCTCTCACTCACACCATGTTTCTAACATGGTATCGGAGCAGGTCATTCTGCCATAGCGCCCTGCCACGTCATCTCTGACCTAACCCTAACCAATAACCCTAATTCATCTCTAGCTGCCTTCTCCTTGCTCCTACCCAGTTAGGGTTTCTGCATAGCCACCTCAGTTCTACCTCCATTTTCAGCCTGCCTACCACCTCCACAGCTCACCTTCAATGCTGCCCTCGTTTCGCCTCTCTTTTGCAGCTTCTTGCGCCCCCTGCCAGCCTAACCTCTCCACAGCTTACCTTCCAAGAGACGCCTGCACGCGAACCATTTTGGAGCTGTTTCAAACACTCGAATTCTCGTCTTGTTCTCTGCCATCTCTTCTAGGGTAGCTATGTGGGAAAAACAGGAGACAATACGGAGAGTGGTTGGAAAGAATACCGAGAGAAAGAGATACAGGCAAGAAGAGAAGTGAAGGGGCTGTCAAGGTGGAGAAGGAAATCTGCAGCAACCTCACCCTCTTGTCCCACCTCTATATCTCCTTAGGCTGAGAGCCTCTAAATTACTAGGCGCCTCAATCTCTGACACTCCCAAACAGTCCACTGCTCAATCAATCTCGCCTTGAACACCACACGGTACTGCTGAAGCAAAGCTTCATGTTCAAGGTCCTGGCTGGAATTTCTGCACTGGTCAAGTTCAAGTAGACTATGTATGCCTCACCTTCCTTTCGGATCTCACGTGCCATCTGAATTGCAAAAATCAAAGGGCGAGACAAAGCGTTCTTGAGCCAAGAGATGAACTTACCCCCGTGATCTGGAATTTTGAGGTCCAAACCCTAGTTCCGATAGTCCGGACAAACTTGAAACTAGTGCTACTATCGGGCTCCCAAGATGATGTCCGCTGCCTGTGTTGGTGTTATCCTAAAAGTATAGGTATTTGCCCACCCTCCTATCTTCAAAGTGGCTACTGCGGCCACCATGTTGCTCTCCACCTGCTATCTTGTGAACGCGGGGCATTCACGGCTATGTTGTCTAAGAGGGTGCAAGGCAACCTGGCTCGCTGAGCGGCTTTGGTAGAAATGATGTCCTTGGAACTCCCTAATCTGCAAGAATAAGCTGTAGAACTGAAACATTGTGAGAAACTACTGAGAGTTCCCCTCCTGCTGATCTTCGATCTCCTCTCTAACTAGTGAGGTAGTCTTAGCCGGAGTCAAAGCTGTAGAAGAACCACTTGATGTGGCTCCATCTGCCCGAAGCTTCTTAAAATGCGGGCAATCCAGCTTCTGGTGCCCCTACTCATGGCAATAGAAGCAACGGTTTTCTTTGGCATAGGTAGCTAGGGTGCTGAATCCAAGTACCCTCCATGGCCGTTGTTGTCTTTTGCCATCCAGATTTTCTTATGTTCGCCTATGCCGGATTTCTTCTCACCATCACAAGCACTGGAATCCGGGGGCTTCTTACTATTGAACTATTTGGATCCTTGACCCTTGAGTGTAGAAGAACCACCTGACGTGGCTCCATTTGCCCGAAGCTTCATAAAATGCAGGCAATCCTGCTTCTGGTGCCCTTGCTCATGGCAATAGAAGCAACGGTTTTCTTTGGCATAGTAGCTAGGGTGCTGAATCCAAGTACCCTCCATGGCCGTTCCTGCCTTTTGCCATCCAAATTTTTTTATGTTGGCCCATGCCGGATTTCTTCTCACCATCACAAGCACTAGAATCCAGGGGCTTCTTACTATTGAACTATTTGGATCCTTGACCCTTGAGCAGGAGCTCAAAGTTCTGAGCAAGCTTGTATGCACACTCATAGTCCCATGGCCAAAACTACAAACGTACCACTGGATGTATGAACGCAGCCCATGAAGGAACTTGCTCAACTTCTGATTTTCCGCCAACTACAACTCTACAAACACCTGAGTGAAGTTGTTGGAATAATGATTCATTGTCTCAGCGTCCTCCTGGCGTAGCTTGTAGAATTGACTCTGGAGCATGTCCAGGTATTGGGGTGGCAGGAAGCGTGATCGAAGGTCTTTCACGAATTCCGTCCAACTGTAAAGAGGTGTCTCCTCGTCTACATCATAGTGGTCCTTCTGCCACTTGAGCCACTAGGTGACCACCTCACCTGTAAGGTGCATGGATGCTGGGATGCACCGCTCGTCGTCGTTCGTAGGCATCACTTTCGAATGGATTGAGCCAAGAAGTCAACTCCAAAGATTCTTGCTTACCATTGTACTGTGTGAAGTTTAGCTTTCTCGAAAAAGAAGGCTTGATTGGTGGAGGGAGTCTGTCCTTTTCCTCCCCCATTGGTTGGAGTAGAGAAATGAGGAGATGCCGGTTCCATTCTTCCTTCTCTTCTTGAGCGGTACGTTTCCTAAGCTCCTTGGCACCCTGAGCCTCGCATTCCTTGAGTTCCTTGGCTTCTCAAGCCTCCCAACCGCTTCTTCTTTTGCGTCCCAAGCTGCCCTCTCGCGCTCGCTGGCGGCCCTGCTCACGATCTTCCCGCATTTCCTGAAGGTGGGCCATGCAGTTGAAGAGAGCCTTGGACTGTTGTTGCTGCATCTGCATCATAGTCTACAACATGGCCGTCATGGCAGACATGGAAGCATCTGTAGGGGTTGGGAACCTGATCCCTCTTCCCCTCCTGTCTTGGACTGCTCACTAGTGCTCATGGTCTCCTTACCGGATCTTGTCTGGACCATAAAATAGTGGGGTTGTCCCTAAACTGACCCTCCCTATCTCAGGAAACAAAACTGAAGCTCTGATACCATGTAAAGAGAGAAGTACTCACTCAGACTCTCTCCTCAACTAACTGAAAGAGATAGACTCGAAGCAAATCACACTCATTAATCCATGTGGAAATTGTGAGGGTGAGTGTGAGAGACAGATATGGGAATAAAAGGGGACCTCCAAAGAGCAATATAACTAAATGAATGGATGCTTAAAGGGCTGAATATAGCTATATGAAGGGATAGAACCATCACTACAAAACTGTAAATGAATGGAACTGTGGAGAGGAGGTGAATTCTCACTGGATGATCCCTATGGATCCAATGCTAACCTGCTGTTCTGCTCCTGGGAATCCAGTTGAGCCACTGAAGGCTGAGGTAGTGGATGAAGAATGAGGGCCAAGGGGCTGCCCTTTATAGGCCCCTTTGGGCCCTGAAAGAATCAACTGGATAGCCGACCATGCTGCTGCAGCTGCACTCCCTGGGAGAAGGCTGCACCGACCCTCTATGCTACCATGGCAATCAGCGCTGACTGCTGACGTCATTGTTTCCGTGTGGCCTGCGACTGCTCCGCCTGCACCTGCTCCAGCGTCAGCTCTTGCGTGGCAGTCTCCGCACTGAAATGGCATTTGCTGCGCTGGCTGCTGCTGCAACGGTGGCAGTCCAACATGTACCATGAGTTGTGGATGCCTATATATAATATATATATGTGTGTATATAATATGTATATGTACAGTTACATGTACATGTATGTATGTATGTATATACATATACATATGTATGTATGTATATGTACATACATACATACATACACGCAGCAACACCTAAGGGATTGCTTTCCTACAGCTTCCTTTGGTAAGTTTTTTTGGCTGTTTGGAATCCATCCAAAGCAGCAAGGGCTTTGATCTTTTTTTCACGTGGGTTCGCTAGTGGGGACTCTGCAATCTCTGGAAAGAACGTAATCATAGAGCCTTTCGAGATTCCACTTTCTCCAAATTTTGCTTCTTCCAGACGTCATTGAGGGAATCTTTCTTTGATTGCCTGCGTGCTTGTCATACTTTTTTCTTATCGTTTAATGATATTTTCTGATCTTGTAATCGTCAGCCCTTTGTTTGGGGACTGCTCATTGTAATATAAAGCATGATGGATAGAATGAGGGCCAAGGGGCTGCCCTTTATAGGCCCCTTTGGGCCCTGAAAGAATCAACTGGATAGCAGACCATGCTGCTGCAGCTGCACGGCCTGGGAGAAGGCTGCACCAACCCTCTATGCTACCATGGCAATCAGCGCTGACTGCTGACGTCATTGTTTCCGTGTGGCCTGCGACTGCTCCGCCTGCACCTGCTCCAGCATCAGCTCTTGCATGGCAGTCTCCACGCTGACATGGCATTTGCTGCGCTGGCTGCTGCTGCAACCGTGGCAGTCCAACATGTACCATGAGTTGTGGATGCCTATATATAATATATATATGTGTGTGTATATAATATGTATATGTACAGTTACATGTACATGTATGTATGTATGTATGTATGTATATACATATACATATACATATGTATGTATGTATATGTACATACATACATACATACACGCAGCAACACCTAAGGGATTGCTTTCCTACAGCTTCCTTTGGTAAGTTTTTTTGGCTGTTTGGAATCCACCCAAAGCAGCAAGGGCTTTAATCTTTTTTTCACGTGGGTTCGCTAGTGGAGACTCTGCAATCTCTGGAAAGAATGTAATCATAGAGACTTTCGAGATTCCACTTTCTCCAAATTTTGCTTCTTCCAGATGTCATAGAGGGAATCTTTCTTTGATTGCCTGCGTGCTTGTCATACTCTTTTCTTATCGTTTAATGATATCTTCTGATCTTGTAATCTTCAGCCCTTTGTTTGGGGACTGCTCATTGTAATATAAAGCATGATGGATCTCACCCCAAAAAACAAACATTGTGTGTGTGTGTGTGTGTGTGTGTGTCTCTCTCTCTCTCTCTCTCTCTCGCTGTATCAGAGCTCAAAATACGGTGATTTGGAGCAGCCACTATCTGCCATACAGCCCGCCACAGCCCCATATAGATTCCGTACAGGTGTACAGCCTGTACGGACTGTTTCGCCTGCTACAAGTTGCTGCTGCCAATTCATCTCCGGCTCCCGGATCGATTTTATACAGGAATTTGCTTGTGGACTACATCTATACACTGATTTTGAAGGCTCCTTGCTCCCGTTTCTCTCCTCTTGGGTCTCTGGGTCCGGTGCACCTTTTCCATCACCAAAATCTTCCCTCTTTCTCTGAAATATAGTTCATCTGGGAATTTTTACTGTTTTTTTCTCTCCTTTTCCTCTATAAAACTGTTTTTTATCTTTTCTCGATCTCTACATCTCTCTTTCCCCTTTTTCTCCTTACAAATACACTCTTTTCCTCTTCTCTGTGGGCTTTTTTTTTTGGACTGTTTTTTTCTCTACTACCACTTTACAGGTACCTCCTTTTTGGGTTCCACCTTCTTCCAAAGATATGCCTGAGTATTCCTATGAAAAAACTTTTCAAAAGGATCGTTCAGTACATTGCAAGAAGCAAAAGCAGGCTGAGGGTCAGCATGACCCAGTACATGATTCTGTTGAGGCACAACTAGTCTATGATGTCATGCATGAAGGCTTTGCAGACACAAGGAAAGAGTGGAAAGACTCGGTTCCATCGGTTGGCCTCATGGTTGAAGTGGATGAAATTGTGGATCCAGTTAGAGAATATGCCAAAGCCAATAACAATCGTTTCTGCAAGCTGCTCCTGCGAGCTTCCCCTCCCCCCTCACCGCTAGCTCTACCTCCCCCCCCCTAGCTCCTCCCCTCGCCTCGACCACCCCCACCCCCTGCCCCTCTGCCCTCGCCCCCCGCCCCCCCCTCCCCCTCACCCGCCGCCCACCTCGCTGCGCCCCTCGCCTCCGCTCTCACCCCCCTCGCCGCTCTCTCGCCTCTCCGCTCCCCTCCACTTCGTCCCTCCACTCCCCTCCACCTCACCTCTCCATCGCCGCCCCTCGCCTCCGCTCTCACCCCCCTCCCTCGTCTCAGCCGCCCCTCGCCTCTCCGCTCCCCTCCATCCCGCCCCCTTCCGCCTCACCTCGCTTCACGCAACCCCCCCTCGCTTCACCACACCCCCCCTCTCGCCGCTCAGCCTCACCCGCCCGACCCCCCTCGCTTCACCCGCCCCCCCCGCCTCCATTCCGCTCGCCCCGCCCCCCGCTTCACCTCTCCGCCCCTCGCCACACCAACCCGCCCCCCCCGCCCTTCCGCGCCCCCCGTCTTCCCCGCACCCCGCACCCTTCACCCCGCCCCCCGCCCCCTCATTCCGCCTCGCCCGCCCTTCCGCTCCACTCCTCCACCCCGCCACCCCCTCCCTTCCGCCCCGCCCCGCCTCACCCCGCTCCCGCCGCCTCCTCACTTCACCAACTCTCCGCCCCCACTCCCCCCGCGTCACCCCCGCCTCCCAGCCTTCCGTTTCGCCCCTCCGTCCTCCGCCCTCCATTCTCTCCACCTTCCGCCTCCGCAACCGTCCTCTCCACACCCAGGCTCCACCCTCCCGCTTCGACGCCCTTTTTTGGGTGGCAGCCTTTTCCTCATCGGAAGCTTGCAGTTAGTCTTGGCGGTATGGCGGCTCCCTGCCCAGATCCGGAGGCCCAGTCGGACCCTCCCTCTCCAGATGCCTACCGCGTTATCCTGACAGAGCAACAATCATCTCGTGTTCAGGAGGTTGCCATTGACTTTGCCCGTACCTCTGTTTACGGTAGAGTCATTGTACACTCTCCCTCCAGATCAGCCATCAGGGACTGGCTCCAATCCACTCTCCTGCTAGAGGATGGCCATATTGAGGAGGTGGCCCATATGGGAAGGGGCATCTTCTGGCTCAAACTCTCCAATGAGAAAGCTGCGAGCAACCTGATTGCCGGTTCCCCCACATCAGTGGATGGAAAGATTATCATGATAGTCCCGTGGTACCGTGGATTCAGCGCAGCGGATTTTGATGTTCGGTTCCGTATACCTCGCCACCCAGTGACACTAGTTTTTCCAGGTCTTGCTGCTGAGCTGCGGCCGATTGTCAGGGACTTGGGCTCCCACTTTGGCTGGGTTATGCACAACACTTTCGCCGACGCGGTGACTACGGTAGGAGCCCCCCGAGTCCGTGTGGCTGTGGCAGATCCTGCGACTCTCCCTGCAGTGATCAAGATCGTGACAGATGCCGGCAGCATCACCCAGAGCATGATAGTCACCGGACAGCCAGGTCAGTGCCTGAGGTGCCACGGCTTTGGGCACTTGGCGGCTGCTTGTCCACGTTTCGCCAGCTCGTCTCGACCCCCCCCGCCCCCGCCCCCGCCCCCCCCGGACAGCCACGTCAGGAGGAGCCGAGGCAGCCGGAGTCCGGTCCAGAGTTGGTGGGCGGTTGGACCGAGGTTAGAAGGAAAAGATGAAAGAACAAGAAGATTTCGGATAAAGGCAAGGAAGCAGAGGTTACCCTTCCTGCAGCAGCACCCCAGAGACCTGACAGGCAGCCGCCCCAGGGACCTGGGAGAGCTTCTTCTTCGACGGCAGCCCGCCCTTCACAGCCTCAGATCCCCCTCTCTCCCGCTCCCCCGCCCCCTTCCACTCAGTCCCAGCCCCTTCCCCAGTTCCCCCCCCCTTCGCCCGACCCGCAGCTTCAGCCCCCGCCTCTTCTTCCTCAGTCTCCTCCTCCTCCCTCTCAGCCCCAGTTCCAGATGCATCCCCATCCCCCCCCCCCGTCCCCCTCGACTCTCCTACAGAGTTAGCTGCACCGTCGGCTTCCCAGCCGAGGGCAGCCCCCGTTCCTCCTCCTCCACCTTCTCCGCTAGTCGCCTCCGTGGAGTCCGAGTCGCCTACCCCTCAGCCTCCTCCCCCTCCCTCCCCGCTGGCAGGACACCCGGAGTCTACACCACCACTGGAGCAGGCTTCCCTGTCCGCTAGCCCCTCAGTGGCAGACTCTGATGGGTCTCAGCTTCAGGAGAGAGAGCTTCCTCGAGACTTTTACAGATCTGGCCCCTGGGACTACTTGGATGTGGCCGACCTTGGGACCTTCCCGGCTTGTCTCGACATCAGTATCTTCCTGCTCCGCAAAGGGGCGGATGGGAAGATTGCCGCCTTGGCCCCTAGGGATGGTCCTAGCTTCGCTTTCACGTTCCTCAGCGATGGCACCGAGACCTGGACAGACGACTCGGTTTGGGAGGCTCTCAGAGAGCAGACACACGCCCAGGTTTGCTCCTGGATAGGCCCGTTCGGTGGGCAACTTCTCGAGACTCAGTGGTCCGAGGGCGATGTGCGCCTACGGTGGCGTTGCGCCGCCAAACGCTTCCGACTGATTGTGATCCTCAGACCTCCCCTGTCATGGCCCCTCCCCCAGGATGTCAGAGCTTGGTCCCATCAGAAACTCCGAACCTTCTATGGGATGACCACTTCAGAGATCTCGAGCTGGCTCGAGAAAGCATTTGCTCATGGCACCAAAGGCCTCTCGCCTTTGCTAAAGGTGTTGAAGAACGCGCAGGATGACCCCGTCTCCCCCTCCAAACCTTCTCATAAGCGGCAGCGCCTCCATTCCGATATGTCTGCTTCTTCATCGACTTCGACCGCGAGCAGACAGTTGTTCGCAGCCTCCCATCCCTCTCCATGAGCCTACACCTCGTATCCTGGAATGTGAACGGGTTTCACTCTTCTGGCACTTCAGCCTGCAGTGATTGGTCGTTTAGATGTACTTCTACTCCAGGAGCACAAGCTTTCTGCGGCTCATTCTCGTAGCTGCGGGAAGGTTCTCCCTGGACGTTCCTACACTTATTGGGAGCCCTCGATCGGCGCATAGGGGAGGAGTGGGGGTGTCTGTACCTCCGTGTGCGAGTAGTTAGCCCAGGGAGTTTTCGGTCATGGCACGTTGATCCCAGGCCGGGCCCTTTGGGTAGGCCTGGATTTGGAGGGATCCAAAATAGGAATCCTCAACATTTATGCTCCCACAGACCTCCGGTGCAGAGCCACCTTCTGGAGGACACTTACAGGGATTCTTCCAGACATGGATTCCTAGATTGTTGGAGGTGACTTCAACAATTTGGAGACCTTGGAGGACCAGCAGGGCAGAGGTCCGGAGTTCACAGGTATGGCTCAGGCAGAGCAGTCAGCTTGGGACTCTTTCATCTTCGCGACAGGAGGGAGGGACAGTTGGAGAGACCCGTCCTTCCGGCGTTGGCACGGGAGCCTGGACTTCTCATGGGGCTTCCGCAGGGAAGGCGGCAGACTCCTGGAGAGGCTTGACAGATTTTATGTCAGTGATTGGGCCATCAGCAGAGGCGGTCAGGCGGGTACAGTTCCAGGGACGACACTTTCCGACCATGCGCCTGTGCTCCTATCATTAGATTCGGCAGCCCAGACCCTTCCCCCCCGGTCATGCAGGATTCCCGACTCCATTTTCTCGAGGGTGGACGTGCGCAGCAGTATTTGCAGTCTTTGGGACAGAGACTGGGGCGAGTGCGTGGATCTGGTTGACTCGGTTGCGCAGGCTTTGCAGGAGTCCAGCCAGATCTGCCAGCTCGCAGCCCTACAGGTTCGACAGGATTGGTGGGGCAGAGAGAGCTCTTCGGAGGGACCTCGCCTCCATTCAGCGACTCCAGCAGGCTTCCCCGGGCTCGGAGGAGCTTCGGATCCAGGCCCTTCGAGCCAGAGCCCTTCTGGAGGAGACACTCCAGCGTCGTTCAGAGTTTTCCTATCACGCCTCTCTCTCCTTCTGGGCCCGGAAGGGTGACCGGATGTGCAGGGAGTTCTTCAGGACGCATGGCCAGAGAGCTGCAGGTGATCAGCTTCGGAGTCTCAGGACAGCGGATGGTCACATTGTTACGGATCCGGGGGAGGTCCTGGGGTTGGCCACTGACTTCTACAGGACCCTCTTCCAGCAGGAGCCGCTTGCCCCTCGTGCTAGTCGTGCCCGTGAGGAGGTGTGGAGGCACATTCCATCCCTGGTCCAGCCTAGCATGCAGGCGACGTTGTTGGCACCGTTCACCATGGATGAGATGTTGGAGGCCTTGATGGCCATCGACGGACAAAAATGCCCAGGTGAGGATGGGCTATCCCGGGCATTCTTCACCTCCTTCTGGGACCAGATCCATCAGCCCCTCCTTGCAGCTCTGCAGGGGATTTTCAGCAGCGGTCAGATGCCAGAGAGCCTTTCCTCGGGACTGATTTGCCTCATCCCGAAGGGAGGAGATAGACAGGAGATCCGCCAGTGGCGTCCGATCACTCTCCTTACCACTGCCTACAAAATCCTCGCCAAGATGATCAACGCCAGAGTTCGGCCTCTACTCCCAGACCTCATCCATGACACTCAGACAAGCTTTGTCCAGGATCGCAGTATCCTGGATAATGTCTTCACCTTTTCAGAGGCGGCGGAGTGGGCTCAGCACAGCGGATCACACCTTGCCATTCTACTTCTCGACTTCGAGAAGGCCTACGATCGAGTGGACTGGTCCTTTTTGGAGGGGACTCTGGAGCGGCTAGGTTTCCCGGCAGGTTGGATTCAGGGTATCTCAGCTTTGTACAGGACAGCGTCTAGCAGGGTCATCATTGGAGGCAGGATGGGTGAGCGCTTTAGCTTGGAGAGATCAGTGCGTCAGGGCTGCCCCCTTGCTCCTTACCTGTTTCTCTTCTTCGCCGAGGCCATGACTTATTACCTTCGGGCGAGGTCCACAGGGATCAGGGGTGTTCGCCTTCCACTCCGGGAGGACACTGAGCTTTTGGACTCGGAGTACGCAGATGATACAGTCCTTTATGTCTAGGACGATGAGAGGATGCTAGAGAGGGTGCGGATGGCCTTGGAGGTTTTCTGCTCGGCCGCTAGTGCGAAAATCAACTGGAACAAATCAGTTGGTTTTCTCACAGACCCTGGGGCGTGTTCTCAGTGGGGGCGATTTCTGGGTTTCAGATGGATTCCACGGGGACAGACAGCTAGATACCTTGGCTTTCAGGTTGGCCTAGACATCACGCCAGCTCAGCAGTTTCTCCCGGTGCTAGACTCCATCCGACAGAAGCTGGCTTTCTGGAGCACTGCTAAGCTCTCTCTTGCAGGTCGTGCCCTGGTAGTTAACCAGGTCCTCCTAGCCACGGCTTGGTATGTGGCTTCCTGCTGGTGCTTCTCGAGATCCAGCGTGGCACAGCTCAGGAGGTTAGTTCGGAACTTCCTTTGGTCCGGGGAGGATGGTCTTAGAGATACCAGAGCCAGGGTTGCTTGGCAGACAGTCATTCTTCCGCAGGCTGAGGGTGGCCTGGGGATCATTGATCCAGAGCTTCAGAGTCAGGCCTTGTTAGGCAAGCTTGTCATCCGCGGTTTGACCCCGGGGGGGCAGACGTGGAAGATGTTACTTCAGCAGGGAGTTGGTTCTTGTGTCCCGCGCCGAGGTGGAGAGTGGCTACCATCCCTCAGGTGGATCTTCACTTCCGCCCCGCTCACTCAGCCCCGTTCCCCACTCGTTCGTCGCCTCCTCATGGTTTGGAGGCGGCTCCGCCTCAGTCTCATTCAGTCCCCTCCCAGCTGTCAGGAGGAGATCGATCGCCAGTCGCTTATCTGGAACGGTCAGGTCAGAGATGCCGAGGGCCTTCAGTTGGGGGAGAGATCACATATCAGGTGGGACGGCTGGATGAGGGGGCCAGCCCGGTCCCTTCGAGTTTGGAGGGATACGTACAGACATCTGGAGACGGCTGATCTTGCAGACGCAACTGGAGGTGCACGTGGAGCCCAGGCGAGACGCACGGAGATCGACGGCGCGATCCCAGTTGTTTGGTTGGTTCCACCTGAGCCTCAGGTCCTCATGCCTGATGACGCCCGCTGGTTGGGACAGTTCACCCCCCGTGGCATCCCACTGGTGATCGCAGGACGTATGGATGACTCCTCTATCTCCTTCTTCGCGGTTTCTGGGGATGGACGACTCAGGAGAGAGGATGTGCTCATCGACCCCCTACTCCCTTGGCAGAGGGTTCGGGTCGTAGGCCTTTTGGGGAAGGTCTGGCGTACCGACCCTAGCATCGAGCAGGACCAGATGCAGCTTTGGCGTCTTTGGCTCTGGGAGGGGCGGGCCTTGTCAGAGCTTGATTGGGACCCAGGAGAGTGGTGGTGGCCAGAGATTGTGACAGGACAGGGGCTGACTTCCTTCTTCGCCTACAGCACGACTCTGGGCAGGCGAGTTCTTAGGAGGATGCAGAGCCGCCCCCCCACCCAGCGACCCAGCTGGTACGCACAGGGTATTTCCAGGTTCTTTTTGCAGGCATTCTGGAAGGCCTTGTGGGAGAGCTGGCGGCCGCGGAAGATCTCATACTTCCTATGGCTTCTTGCCCACAAAGGTCTTCCAGTGGGGAGCTGGTTGAGGCAGATAGGCCAGGACGGATGCTGCCAGATTTGCCATGCGGATGAGGAGTCACCAAAACACTGCCTGTGGAGCTGCACTCGCGCCCAGGAAGTGTGGAGGTGGACTTTCGGGATTCTTACTCGCGCAGCACCAGAGCTAGGATTGATCACCTGGGGCGCGTTCTGTTGGTGCAGCACCGCACCTGGTCTTCATCACTTATTCGAGGCATGCTAGCAGGAACCCACTTTCCTTATCACACAGGGGACGTGGGGGCCGCTCGAGGGTATCCCGCAGCACCTAGCAGAGGCTGATATAGGAGTTCGGGAGAGGCAACCAGTCTGGGAGATTATTAGCAGCATTACTGGGTGGCACATCTGGACCTCGTGCTGCGCGCAGATCCTCGGTGGCACCTCCTTACCGACTGCCCAGATCATGGCGGAGATTTGGAGTGAGATTATTCATACCCTCAGAGGCCAGTGGGACCAGATTCAGGGAGACTCCCGGGTCGGTCAGGAGAAGCGGAGACGCTTCCTCCGGGCTTGGGACACACAGGGCCTCTTCTTCGAGCAGACTACGCAGGGCCTTCAGTGGCACTACTCACCACCCCGATGGCTGTTCATTCACACTCGTCTTATCCCTCCGTGAGAGTATGATTTATTCTGCTACCTTTTAGGGCTGTGTCCGATTTGTGAACGCAGCCCGTCAGCTATAAGCTGACCTCTTGTATCTTGTTCTCGAAGTAATATAATTAGCACTGTTTTTTCGGCAAAAAAAAGAGAATATGCCAAAAATGCAGTCATTTTATTTTTCCCAGGCCGAATGCCACCTGCTGCAGAGGTAGGCAACTGGTTGACTCGCACACTGGCTGGCTCGTTTGTTTGCAAGGTACACTATGCAGCCAGGGGTTTTTTTGAGGTCATTATGGTAGATGAGATTCACAGGCAAATGCTTTTGGAACATTCCTCCCTCTTTTTTGGGCAGCAAATGGTGCACGTATTGCCATGGTCTCCCAGAAGGGATTTTCAGGCTTTGTTCTGACATCGATGTCCGATCTAGGTTGAAGTTGTAGACTTCCCGCAATGCATGGCTTCACTCTTGCCTAAAATTGCAGTGACTTTAGGCAAAGTGGTTTGCCCACCACGGCCTAATGGCAACTCGAATCGATTTTGCATTCTCTGGGATACTGATAATCCCACACCAGACTCTTATTCAGTCACGGTGAACAATGTCGACATGGGAAGTGCTTTTTATAAATTGAAATGGGGATTATTTACAAGGGCTTGCTTTGACTGCAAAAAATTTGGACACATGGTTTCACAGTGTCCAATGAATTAGCATAAAAAGCCTCCTGCTACTTTGCATGTTCAAATGCCTACTAAGGATGCTCCTTCCTCTTGGAAATAAAAACAAAGGTAGTAGACAATTTTTTGGAACTCACGATAAAAGCAAAGCTCCAATGGTTTCAAATGGGAATGTTTCTTCACATTCACCTCCTGCTATTCAACCCTCAACAAAAGGACCGAAACCTCCAATTGATGGATGGCGAAGTCCAAGAAAAGTTATTTCTGCTCGAAGACTTCCACCCCTTCGCACTTGGAATGGTGCGTCTTCTAGTGGAAACTCCCCAGAGGTCAATACAGGAATTGGGATCACATGGGCTGCAGTGACAGCTAGTAGAACACTCTTCCCTGAAGAAAAGGTCGCTGCTTTGCTGTCTACTCCTCGGGTGGATATTTCTTCTCAGGGAAGAGGCCTTGACCCTGAGATAGAAATGCAAGGCTGACATCATGCAGTTTGCTGTTGTACATAGCTGTTATTTTACTATAAATATCTGTAAATATGACTGCTCATATCAAATGTTTTACACTTAATGTCCACGGGATGTGTAACAGTAGGAAATGGAAATCTGTGTGGCTGTATATCAATAGATTTCAGCCTGACATAGTGGCATTACAAGAATTGTCCTTCATGGCATCGGATTTCAGCAATGCTTCAACCGTTCTTGCCGGTACCTCGTTTGGAACTTCAGTCCTACTTGGCATTTTTCCATCTGGCCAGTTACTCGCACATAGACATATTGCTCAGGTTGTTTGCCACAAATGCTTACACCATGCTGAATCTATGCTTCACATCTTCTGGCACTGTCCACACACTTGTGATTTCATCGCTCTCATCCGACAGAGGCTTCGAGCGAGATTTCATACTGTTACTTTTGGCAGGTTTTTCTGGTTGTTTGGTTTTCATCCAGCTAGACAGGGTTTTGACTTATTTTTTGTATGGGTACGCTACTGGGCATTGTGGACTCTATGGATGGACAGAAATCATAGAGTCTTTGGTGATCCCCTATCTTCATCTTTTGTTTTTTTCAAATGATCTCTGTAGCAATCATTCTATGATTGCATTCAGACTCGTTTGATTGATCAGGATGTATATACAGCTTATACTAAGATTTTCAGTTGAGTAGTAGTTACTCCACTTTTGAAGTAACTATGAATGTAATTATTTTACAGCAATAAAAGATTTCTTCCCACAAATAAAAAGTGTGTCTCTCTCTTTCTATCTATCTATATGTGTGTGTGTCTCTCTCTTTCTATCTATCTATATGTGTGTGTGTGTGTGTGTGTGTCCTACTTTGTCATAATTTGAGAGATAAAATCCCATTGAATAGTGTCAAATGCCTTCGCAATATCTACCTGCAATATGAGCACATCTTGATGTGAGTACTTAGCATATTCAATTGCAGTCAATGCATTGGAGATATTGTCATGGATTTGTCTTCTCGGCACAAACCCATACTGATGAGGATGAAGGCCCGCATTCAATATTCCGTGAAGCCTATACACAATCATTTTGGCAATGAGTTTGTAAACTACAGGCACCAAAGTAATAGGCCTCCAATCTGACATATGATCACACAGATGTTTTTTGGGCACAAGTTTGACTATGCCATGCTTCCAAGAGTGCAGTAACTGATTTTCTTGCCAGGCAACATTGATCATTTGCAAGAGGACATCTTTCAAATCATCCCAAAAAGAAATATAGAATTCCACCATAAGGCCATCACAGCCAGGGGACTTGTATTTGCCGAGGTGGATCAAGGCATTATCAAGTTTTGTATCAGTAAAAGGTCTCTCCAAGGTAAGAGCATCATCCATTTCCACTATTTCAGACTATTTGGCTATTTGGCAGATTTATGAGGTCGTTGTCTCAATACTCACTATTTCTCTCTTGGGTGAGATATTGGGCTCTTTGGACAATCTGGAGTGAGCACAATTCGGCATACTTGGGTTGGCAGATTCACAAGTCATATGAATCTTTCCGCGCATCGTTGCGGCAATCCTTATATGATGCCTGCCATGAGGGTGATATAGATGCTTCTTGCATAGAGCTTTTCTTTTTATGTTTCTAATCTTTGGGATACTCTCCATTTTGGAGACTTCCCATCTTGTAAATTTATGAGCATATAAATACAGCACTAGATATTACAACAAAAAAAAAGTGTGTGTGTGTCCTCCAGTTTCTACTATGGCTTCACTGGAGAAGCCTTCTCTTACTGTTCCGAAGCACTATTGGAGAAAGGTAGATAAGTCACAGGCCAATCTTTCTGCTGCAACGGAAGTTCAGGATTGGACTCCTATTGAGCATCATCAACCTCCTCCTCCTCAGGATATGGATGTGCCCCTCGATGAGGGCATTAAACAAGATGATGTGCTTGCTATTTCTCCGGTTGATACTCTAAGTGAAGCTGATATGATCAGCCCTGATTTACCTGATGCAGCTCCTTCGTCAGAGAGTGCAAACATTGCTCCAGTTCCTTTGCTGTGATGACTATGCCAGAGTCTCTTTCTCAAGATGCAGATGTCTCTTTTTCTCTGGAGTCTTTTCATCCTATGTTGCAATAGGTTTTTGACCCTGTGATTCAAAAATTCAAGCTCCCAGCTTATATAAAGAAGAATCACAAGGGCAAAAAACAAGTGGTTTTTATTGATGGTGCAGTTTCTTCACTGCATCAATTTTTAGAAAGCAACAATCTGAAATTGGAGGATGTTGTCTTTGATCCTCCTCCAGTTTGAATCTTGTAACTTTTACTTGGCTGCCTCATGACTTTTGCTCTGAGGCTTTACTTGTAAATTTTTACTTTGTACTTATTGGTGGGTTTTTACCCCTTTTTTGGGGTTTTCCACACAGAAATATAAGATTTCCCCAAAAAAAAAAAAAATGTGTGTGTGTGTGTGTGTGTAAACATATACATATACATACATACACACTTTTTTTTTTTGTTAAACCAATAAATTTATAGTAAGAAAACTTTTTACAACGAGAATAGCCTAGAAAACAGACTATTCTGAAAAATCAAAAGCAATGGGAAAACACCTCTGAAGTAGATAGATCTAAGTCATTCTCATGACAAGCACCATACAGAGATTGCCATAATGATGCTCTAAAAAACTCATATGGTTGAAGCAATGGATTGCCTAAGAAGACTAATTCCTCTGCTTCCAAATAGTTCAAAACACCCAAAATTTGACCCAATGAAAAAAGAGAGAATATTGGTCCTGTGCCGGAGTGAATCTGCCAAATAACCAGAAAAACTTCCCAAATCAATGACCTCGGAACCTCAAGCGAAGACCTTGGGAAATGCTGTCCAAGAGTGCTTTAGAGTGAGGACAAAACCAAAGAAGATGTGGAACTGTCTCGGCACAAGTAGAACACCTCAAACAATGAGGATCTGCAATCCCACGTTTGCCCAAAGTGACTCCCACTGAAAAAATGCCCACCAAACATCTCCAAAGAAACAATCTTTGCTTTAAAGATAGCTTACTTTTCCATACTACTTTGAGATTTGACTTCCACCATGAAAGAGATTTGTGCAAATGCCAGAGGGTATTCCGATGTTGCGCAATCCATGGAGGAGGCAAAATCAGCCTATAAGTTTGCATAGAAGAAATGGCTTGCAAAGAAGTGGGGCGTAATCCGTGATTACAGGGCATGAGTTGCCAATTCTGAAGTTGGAGGGAGCCATCATACACACACACACAGACACTTTTTTTAAAGTGAAAAAGTGTTTTATATTACAAGTTAGCCATCCTAGAAAAAACTGGTAAGCTGAAATATTACATCAAGAGAAAATTTCCATGTAGGACAAATATACATCCTGATCTATGCACTGTGTTTGCAGACAATCGAAGAGCGATTGCTGCAAAGAACGACGAAAGAAAACAAAAGTAGAAAAAACTGAATCACCAAAGACTCTGTGGTTTCTAGCTTTCCAGAGAGTTCGAAGTGCCCAGTAGCGAACCCAGATGAAGAACAAGTCAAAATACGGCTGTCTAGGAGAAATCCCAAACAACCAGAAAAGCTTGCCAAAAGAAGCCTGAGAGAATCTCAGTCTCAATCTGTGCCGAAGGAGGTCCAAGAAGCTCCGTGTCTAAGGGCAATGCCAAAAGATATGAGATATGGACTCCCTTGGAGCTGAACACCGACAACAGATAGCTTGAGCAATACCTCTGTATGGTAAAAACTGTCCAGACAGAATAACCCCAACAGAACCCGCCATAGAAAGACATGTTGTCTCAAGGGAACCTTGGAGTGCCAAATGTGCTTCAATCTCTTTCTCCACCATTTAACCGGATGATGCAAAACCCAAATTTGATTTGCCTTATCCGACACCCAGGGTGGTGATAGCAAAACTTTATATAAAGAAGAGATTGTAATGTGAGACAACTTCAAAGGGCAAATGGACAAGTATAAAGGAAGAATGAGCCTGTCTTGAAGTTCTAAAGACGGTATTGGCTGAAATAGCTGAAGCATTCGAGTAACGATTTGCCAAACAGGTCGATAATGCATTCCCAATCCATATTTTGCAGCAGCCAAAGGGAAGGATAAAAGAGTGCCATCATCATTAAGAACATCGGCCACATTAGAAATCCCTTTTGCATTAAGAAAATAAGACTGTCGGGGCCCATTGATGATGCCTCTATATGCAGGATAAAAATCTGGTTATTGTCATGCAATTACGGCCACAAATATTAAAGGCCAAGGGGGGAGAAAGAACTCGTGACCAGTGGATACTCTCAGCTCGCAAAGAGTTACCCTGTAGAGAATCTCGTCCATTCCAGTGCAAATGTGAAATAATATGCTTCCAATCCGGAAACATCTGAGAAACCATAGGGCACCCTTTGATTTTGCCTTCAATGGAGCCCAAAAGAAAATCCCACTGCATGGGGTGCCAAAACCCAAAAGCAAGAGTGGTGATGTGATCAAGCAAAGAGCGCATCATAGCAGCCCAAGGCTGATCATCTTGAAGAAACTGAAGCATCATTTTGCCTTTGTGGGCTAGAATATGCACATGAATATTAAGAATATTTAGCCCTCCATGCAATTTGGGTGAGTATAATCTCTGTAATGAAAGTAACCACAAGCTTTTCTTGCCATGCTTTGACCACCAGAAAATCTCCATAATGATGGACATGAAGGAAGACAGATCCTTCTTAGTGAAAAATATCAATGCAGATAAAACTGAATATAAGCCACCAAGATAGATTGAACAATGCGAAGGCATACGTGCAACGGCCAAGTAGCCAGCTTCCAATATTCCAATTTTTTCTTCAATTTAACAAGAACCCAATCAATCTATTGACGCCGAGTAATGCTCCAACCCAGACAATATCCAAAATGACGGATCAGCTGAGTTGGTGGAACAATTTCCCCTAGCCAGAGTAGTTTGTGCCAATCCTGAGAGTGCTAAGGCAATAGACGGGATTTCTGAAAATTAATGTCAAGGCCAGCAGGCAGTCCATACAAAGAGAGAGCCTGCATAAGCGAAGAAAGGTCCCTTTGAGTGTTTTTTGGCATGAAAAATGAATCATCTGCATAAGCCTAAGCAACCAATGAACGACTCGCAGGAATTTGGAGACCATGTAGTATATCTGTCGCCACCAAATTATCAATATATCAAAGCATTCAATGCATAGCTATAGCATATAAAATAGCACTGAGTTGGCAACCTTGCCGAACTGAACAACGAAGCGTCCAGGGATCTGATATGTCTCCAAACAAAATGCATGCAGCTTTGCTATCTCGATAAAGCCAAAAGATGACACACTGCAATTTTTGACCAAATCCCAAAGCTTGCATAGTCTGAGCTATAAAATCCCATTGAATGGTGTCAAATGCCTTTGCAATATCCACCCTTCAAAATAAGAACATCTTGTTTTGTGTACTTGGCATATTCAATCCCAACATAAGCATTAGCAATATTATCAGTAATATGTCGTCGTGGAATAAACCCATGCTGAGCTATATGCAGACCAGCATGAGCTTCTTGGGAAGAAGTTTGACCAAACCTTTCTTCCAAGAATCCGGCATATACTGATTTTGCCAAGCAATATTGATCATTTGGAGTAAAGGCATTTTCAGCAGATCCCAAAAAGCAAGAAAAATTATACCATTAGACCATCCCAGACAGGAGATTTCCATCTATCACATGATTTAAGAACATCACTTAACTCTCTTTCAGTGAAAGGAGCTTCCAAGTCCAGGGCTTGTGCTGGTGAAACAATTGGAGTGGCACGCTGTAGTAATTTTCCTCTTGCTGAAATGACCTCATGCAAAGGTAGATCTACTTTCCCAAACTGAGAAATAAGATGTCCAACGCTATAGCAAGCTGTGGCCTAGAAGAAGTCCAAACACCATCTGATAACAGAACCCTGCAAATATTTTGAGAATGCCATTTATAATGCAACCCCTTTAAAAATGCTTTGGACGAGCAGCCTTTATCCAAAAAAGCTCTCAGTCGTGCACGTGTCTCCCATTTGGCTATTTTCCTATTATCATTACATTGCAGATAATATTTTGCTTGAAATAAAATCTGATTTTCTTAAAAAGAAAGATTTATGAGGTGACTCAGCTCTGTCAAAGACTGACATTGAAATTTTGCCCGAGCAACATTATTCCACAAGTTCTTCATGTAGTTTTTGCCATAATTACAAATAACTGTTTGCATTCTTGCAACAAAAGCTTCCCAAGCAAAATCAATGCCAATGGTAGCCTATTGAGACAATGGCTGAACTGCATCTTTAACTAGAGCCTTGTATGCTTCATGTTCCAAATAACCGTTGTTGACAATGAGCAATCTTCTGTGGATAAACCTGTCATCAGGAATCTCATGAAAGCCAATCCTCAACCACAAAGGGGCATGATCAGAATGTGTGAAAGTGTAATCCACCCATAATTTGACAGTGAGAATATCATAGTGCTGAGGATCAACCCTATACCATCGATCCAATCTAGCCCGATATGCAGATTGAGCAGTATGTTGAAAAGTGTAACCAGGCAGCATAGGCTGTGATTCTTTCCACAGATCAAATTGGACCAATGCTGAAGTTCAGAGGCTAGCATGTGAGTATGCCCTGAAGTATTGTCATCTGGTTGAGGAGCGTTATTAAAATCTCCACAAAAGAAGGCATGTTGCTTCCAGGGATAACTTTGCATATCTGCCCAAATTAAGCCTCTCCTACAAGAAGATTGTGGCGCATAGACCGATGCAAATTCAAAGACTTCCCCCGATAGTAGGCACTAGATGATCAGCCATCTACCTTGACTATCATTCAGAGCAACCACTAACTGAAACTCATGTTTAACCAGGAAAACCACGCCAGAAAAAGAATGTTCTCCCGCATAGAAAATATCATAACCAACAAAATGCCCATGACGACTAGCATACATATGCTGATTATGTTCTTGCAATGCAACTATGTCACGCTGCAACTGATGCAGATATCCCCAAACGAGCTTCCATTTCCTGGGATCACATAGACCTTGTGCATTGAGAGTAAGGCACTTTATATATGACAGCATATTTACAAAGTATTTACATGTGAGAGCCCAAAAGATCAAGTTTGCATTTCAACCTTAGGATCCGGCCCCCGACCCTAAGATGAAACTAAAATCTGTGGAGAAGATAAAAGAGCAGCCACTTCCTCTTCAGGAAAGAGAGTGCGGCTTGCTATTACTGCAGCCCAAGTAATTCCAATCCCTGAATTTTCTTGTGGAGTGTTACCACTCAAAGACGAGCCATTCCAAGTACGAGAGGGAAGAGGTCTCCTTGCTGTCACAATTTTTCTTGGACTCTGCCAAGCTTCTTGCAAAGTTTTTTCCTTTGCTTTCAATTGAGAAGTTAAAGGCATCGAGGCAGAAACATTAGCATTTAATGCAACAGGAGCTTTTCGCTTATCCTGGGCTGCATTTACTGGCTTATTTGACTTATTCTTTACCTGAGAAGAAGCAGGAGTATCCTTGGGATGCATATTGGCATGCATAGCATCTGGAGGCATTTTGTGCAAGACCAGAGGACATTGTGAAGCCATGTGTCCAAAGTTTTTGCACTCAAAGCAGGCTCCTGTAAAGATACCCCATTTCAACTTGTAAAATGCATTGCCCATGGCAACATTATTAACCGTAACCGAATAAGATTATCTGTATCCCACAAGATGCAAAATCTATTCGAGTTGCCATTTGGCCATGGTGGACACACCACCTTCCCCAAAGAGGCTGCAATTTTTGGCAACAAAGAGGCAAGACATTGAGGAAAGTCCACAACTTCCACCCACACAGGACAACGATGCCTAATCAAAGCCTGATAATCCCTGGTAGGCGACCAAGGGAGAACATGTACCATTTGTTGTCCATAAAAGAGAGGGGAGTGCTCAAGAAGCATCTGCTTATGCTGTTCATTCACCATAATGACCTCAAGGAAGCCCCTAGCTGCACAATGTACTTTGTGAACAAAACAGCCCCCCAAGGTGCATGTGAGCCAATTTCCAACATCCGTTGCAACTGGCATTCTTCCTAAAAAAATAATAATAACTGCATGTTTGGCGTATTCACACACAGGATCAACAATACCTCTACCTCCAACAGTGGGAGCAGGATCCTTCCAATCCTTGCGTGTATCATCAAAGCCCTCATGCATCACATCATAAATTAATTGAGCCTCAAGATAGGCATGTTCAAGGTCATCCTAACCCAGGATCTTGCTTGTGCTTTTTATTCATGTAGGTCTTCATAGTAGTCATTGAATACTTGTGTAGCAAAAACCCTTAGAACAAAGTTTGTATAAACACCCTGTAAATGAGCAATTGTTGAGTATAAGGAATGAGGTGCCAGAAAGGATAAAGATGGCGAGGCTAGAGAAGGTATGAAAATGTACAGGTATATATAAACACAAGGCTAGAGGGCGGGTGACAAAAAAATCGTACAAGTTGTGCGGCTTGTACGGAATAGATTAATATGAAAAGAAGGCTTGAAAGGTCGTACGGAAAGACAGCAGCGGCTGTCAGCAGTAGGAAAAGCAACGATCAAAAGTCCAAAAAACATCAAGAACGAGGGAGCTAGGAGGGCAGCTGCTCACGCACGCAATCCAAGAAAAGGAACGGAGCTGTACGACAGAAACCCGTGCAAGAAGGCAAGGGACACCAGACCATACGGGAATCTGCTAGGAGACACCATACCGTACGGAACCGTACAGAACCGTACGACAAACCTCTAAGAGAAGTCGGGAAGGCCTAGACGGGCTTGATGAAGCTCAAGAACACCATAGCTCTCACACCCTCGTCACCCACCAACGGAGGTATTCCTCTCTCTCTCTCTCTCACACACACACACTCTCATTTTTTTTTTAAGTGTGACTTTTGATTGATTATATTACAAGAGTAGGAACCTCAAAACGAGGCAGCCAAAAGTACATCAATTGAAAATCTCAGTGTATGCTAAATATACATCATGATCTATGCAATGCGTCTGCAAGCAATTAAAGAAGGATTGCTATAGAGAACGCTTAAAAAAACCAAACAAGGAAAATATGAGATTACCAAAGACTTTACAATTCATGTATGTTTATAAAGTCCAGAGTGCCCAATAGCGAACCCAAACAAAGAAAAGATGAAACTCTGGTCTGGGTGGATAAAAACCAAAGAGCCAGAAAAACTTCCCAAAAAGACTAGTCAAGAATCTTGCTCGCAGGCGCTGGCGAAGAAAATTGATGAACTCACGAGAACATGGAAAAAACCAGAATAAATGAGACACATTCTCCTGAGGACTCAAGCATCTGTGGCAATGAGCAGGAGCAATGTGTGTATGGGCCAACATCTGTCCAAACGGAAAAATGCCCAAAAGCACTCGCCAGAAGAAAACCTGTTGTCAAAGAGGAGTTTTGTAAGCCCAAAGCTGCTTTAATCTCTTTCTCCACTACTTGGATGTGCGATGCATTCGCCAAATAGAATTGCCTTTCTCTGAAACCCAAGGTTGAGGCAAAAGGATTTTATACAATGCAGGCACCGTAACTTGAGATAGCCTTAAAGGGCGAGAAAAGAACCCTGGTGAAGTCAAAGTCCAATCCTTCAACCGGTCTTGAAGTTCCAAAGGAGGAATCGGAACAAAAGGCAAAAGTATATAAACAATTTGTTGCCACAAAGCACTATAATGAGAGCCCAAGCCATACCATGTAGCTGCCAGAGAAAAAGGTAGCATAGAGCCATCATCCTGAATAACATCAGGAACAGAAGTGATTCCCTTAAAAGAAACAAAATAGGAACGACGAGGTTCCTGTAAAGCCAGTGGAGACTGAAAAACTGTCGACCAGTGTATGCTTTCAGCTTGCAAAGAATTACCTAGCAAAGACTGTCGATCATTCCATTGCAATTGAGAGAGGACGTGCTTCCAATCAAGAAGCAAACTCGAGACCAAAGGGCAGCCAAGCAAAGTGCCATCGATGCGACCAAATAAGAAATCCCAGTAATTGATTTGCCGATGACCAAAGGCAGAAATACTGATATGTGTAACTAGCAAAGACTGTCGATCATTCCATTCCAGATGTGAGAGAACGTGCTTTCAATCAAGAAGCAAACTAGAGACCAAAGGGCAGCCAAGCAAAGTGCCATCGATGCGACCAAATAAGAAATCCCAGTAATTGATTTACCACTGACCAAAGGCAGAAATACTAATATGTGTAACTAGAGATCTAATCATAAGAGCCCAAGGCTGATCACCTTGCAGAAATTGCAACAACATTTTTCCCCTGTGAGCAAGGATGTGCACCTGGATATTCATTACAACCGAAACTGACGCAACAGCTATGGCCTCATAAAAACCAGACAGCATTCTACTCTCAGAAACTCTCCCTCTCTCTCTCTGGAGATGCACTAGGGCCCAGGACAAATTGTCGGGCTGGACCCCCCCGAAGGTCTTTTATTCATTTCAGAAATTCAATACAAAAGTTCAGCTTCAAGCTGTCTCGTAAGTCTCTCTCTCTCAAACATGAAAAGAATTCTTCTTTTACAAGAGCTTCAAGCCCCATTCAAATTGGCAACATGCCACTTGTCTAAAATCTAGACTAAAACCTATTACAAGCCACTATGGGCCATTCTGGAGTCTTCAAAGCTCTCGGTCACACGAACCGCTTCCTGGATGCTTGTCAGGCTCCCATTTCGCTTAGGAAAAATAATCCTTCCTAGTACCTGCAACAATTAATTAAAGCGCACCACCATGGTACCCATTAATTGTTAGTGCTTTGCATGCAAATAGCACACTGTGGACTAATCCTAGTCACGGTGGGCGTCCCCACTGAACACATGTGCACATCTAAACAAATATATATACAATTAAATATATATATATTTTCTCTGGTTGACCGGAGTCAACACTCTTGATTATAATTAAAGAGCTTTGACTAAGGGTCAAGGCGCCTTAATTATAGCCAAGTCTCTCCAACCGGAGTTGGCACATCTTGGTTAACCGGGGTTAACCCTCTTGGCGCATGCCAAGTCTTGTTGACCGAAGTCAACACTCTCTGACCGTAGTCAGGTTTACTTGACTAGAGTCAAGTATCTTTGACCGTAGTCAATCCTTTGACCATTAAAATAACTCTTTGACCGTAATTAACACATAAAACTCTTTAATTATGATCAAATAAATGGTCAACTGTACTTTGACTTAGGATATTTACATTGTGGTGACATCCCCTCGGCTTCTATTCAGTTGACCTCAACTGAAAAGCTTCCTTGTAAACATCCAAAAGCTGTGGATGATCGGATAACATGTCTTCGTCCATCCACTTGGCATCTAATGCCGTATAATTCTTGAATTTTACAAGATACCTGCAAAATTCCTTACCCTGAGGGCCTTTACGTACAGTATGGTACACAATTTGCTCTGGCTGAAGGACTTCCTCCAGCTCATCCACTTCTGGTGGATCCTCTGATACTGGTTCTGTAGGCTCTGGTCCTTGAAATTTCTTTAGAAGACTCACATGAAATGCATTGTGAATCCTCCAATGCTCTGGCAATGCTAATCTGTATGCAACCTCATTTATTCTTTCTGTAACCCTAAAAGGGCCATAGTATCTGGGAGATAACTTTGCATACACTTTCTGTTTGCCTTTAAACTTGCGGAGCCTAGCTTTTTCAAACTTTAAAAGTATCCAGTCCCCTTCCTTGAGATCTAGCTGTCTCCTATGTTTATCTGCAGCCCTTTTATGTTTCTCTTGAGACCTTTCAATTGCTGTCCGGACTTGGCTGTAAGCTGTCTGGAGGTCTCTTACAAACTGATCAGCTGCAAATATTTCATCTTTAGTCCTCAATATAGGTGGCAAAATCACCTTTCCATATATGACTTCAAAAGGGGCTTTCCCTGTAGAGCTATGTACTGTATTATTGTAAGCAAACTCTACTAAGGGTAGGTACTTTTCCCAGTCTGAACTCTGGTCACCCACGTAGCATTTCAGCATATCCAAAATGGTAGAATTTGCTACTTCACTTTGACCATCTGTCTGGGGATGGAAAGAAGAAGAAAAATTCAGATTCGTCCCCATGTTATCAAATAAAGCTCTCCAGAATAGACTGGTCATTCTGGGATCTCAATCACTAACAATGGACTTAGGCATACCATGATGTTTAAAAATTTGTGCCATGAACAGCTTAGCCATATGATCTGCCTTTATGGTTTTGCGAACCGGAATGAAATGAGCTTGCTTGCTGAATCTATCTATGATAGTCCAAATCCCATCATTCCCTGACTTTGATCTCGGCAAATCAAAAATAAAGTCCATTGTAATACTTTCCCATGGTGCCTGAGGCACGGGAAGAGGCATAAGTAGGCCAGGTGCCTTCTGTCTATCATACTTCATTTTCTGACACGTAAGGCATTCAGTAACAAACTGATGTATATCTTTCCGCATTCCTGGCCAAAAGAAATACCTCTCTAGTGCTAGAGTTGTTGCTGTAATTCCTCTGTGTCCAGCATAGGGAGGTGCATGGCCTTCCCCCAAAATCTTTTTCCTCATCTCCTGGGTGATGCATAGGCAATCATCTTTCATTAAATACCCATCTTTCAGGGAATAGTGACTGGTAGATTGTCCTTCTTGCATCTGCTGTAAAATTTCACCAAAATCTGAATCATGAGCATATTGTTCCCTCATGCCTTCCAGGTCCTGATGATAAGCAATAGTTACATTATTGACCTGGGGTCTTCGGGACAAGGCATTTGCCACTCTGTTCCGAATTCCTCGAGTATGGACAATCTGAAAATGATACATTGACAGCATGTTTGCCCATTTCATATGCTTCTCTGAAAGCTTGGTCTGAGTCAAAAAGTATCTTAGACTTTGGTGATCTGTTTTGACAGTAAAATCTGCACCCAAAAGATAGTGTTTCCATGTATGGATGGCATGAATTACAGCCAATAACTCTTTCTCATAGATTCCTAAATATCTTTCCGCATCCCGAAGTCGTCTGCTTTCATAGGCTACTACATGACCATTCTGATGCAATGCAGCCCCAACACATTCTCCACAAGCATCACAATCAACATCAAAAGACTGATAAAGATCCGGGACTACCAGAATAGGCTCTGTAGTCAACTTTTCCTTGAGTGTGTTGAATGCTTTCTTCTGTGATAATCCCCAGGTGAAGGCTGCATTTTTCTTAGTAAGGTCATGTAATGGAGCTGCGATATCAGCAAAATGTCTGATAAATCTTCTGTAGTAAGAACACAAGCCTAAAAAGCTTCGAACTTCATGCACAGTTTTCAGCTCTGGCCATTCCTGAATGGCACGGATCTTCGCTGGATCCATTTGTATCCCATTCTTGGATATTATATGCCCCAGATAGTGGATTTCTTCCAGGAAGAATTCACTTTTCTTGCTGTTGGCATAGAGCTGATGATTTCTCAGCTCTTGAAACACTATAGCAAGATGTTCTCTGTGGTCTTCCTCTGTCTTAGAAAAAACTAAGATATCATCAAAGAAAGTACCCGTAAAATGCCTGTACTTCCGGAAGATGCGATCCATCATTCTATTGAATGTGGCTGGAGCATTTGTCAACCCAAAAGGCATCACTAAGTATTCATACAACCCGAATGTTGTGCGGAATGCTGTCTTATGCACATCCTGAGGTTGTATCCTCACTTGGTGGTAGCCACTCTTTAAGTCTATCCTGCTGAAAACTGAAGCTCCATTTAACTGATCCAGGACATCATCAATACGCGGAATAGGGAATCTATTCTTGATGGTCATTTTGTTCAGTGCGCGATAATCGACGCACATACGAAATGAACCATCTTTCTTCTGTACTAACAGTACAGGGGAACAAAAAGGAGACGAGCTGGGCTGAATCAACCCTTTGGACAGCAAGTCCTGTACCTGAGCCATAATCTCCTCTCTCTGAGTCGCACTGACTCTATAAGGGGGTCTGTTTGGTGGCTCACTACCAGGCATTAACTCTATCTGATGATCTTCTGGTCTCTCTGGGGGTAACTCCCCCGGCAAAACATCAGAAAAGCAATCTTTAAAGTTTACAAGAAACTGAAACTTGTCTTTGTCTGCATCATTCATTTCAGCATGCATATCATTCTCTTTTTCTTTTACAAAAACCATGTACGCAGAAATTGCAGACTTTATTGCTTTACCGCATGAAACATCAGATACAATGGGGATAGTGTCCCCTTTATTCCTGGCAATTACACGCTGATTTTTCCCCCTATGCACAAATTCCAGCACTCTTTCAGGAAGAGTCAACTTCACTGCCTTGCGGTGAAACCAAGGCATCCCCAAAACTACATCATAATGTTTCAGTGGAGAAATGAAGAAGTCTTCCTGATCCACATAACTCTGAATATGAAGACGGAGCTTCCCTATCAAGGGAGTAACTGGCACAGGATTCCCACAAAACATTTGATCGACATCCAAAGCCCTGCCTAACTCTTCCGTCTTTATTCCCAGCCTCAGGGCTAGATCCTCTGATATGAAATTATCACTAGCCCCTGGATCAAATAAAATTAGCGCTTGCTGGTCTCTAACTTTGCCCCATGATAGCAGCAATTCTCGTTCTTCTGGGTTCAAAGCATGACCCAATATATCAGGAATTCCCCCCGCCATTGGCTTTTGCGGTCCTCGTGGCTTCTCTGCCTCTTTTCTCTTCGATGTTGAAGGCTTTTCTGGGCACTGGGCAGCCACATGCCCCTCTTTACCGCACCTGAAGCATTTCCCATCTCTACGGAATTCCGCTATCTGTTCAGGGGTGAATAGAGATTTGCCCTTATAGGTCTTTGAGAACTGAGTACCCCTCGGCTTCTGAGGCTGAAACCCTTTCTTTTCAGCCTTGGGGAACTCTTTCTTTTCTGATTTTGTAAAATCAGATTTCTTTTTATCAGCACGTCCTGCATGCAAGGATGGCACTGTAGATGGATCTTGTAGCGGCACAAGACTCGCTACTGAGGCTGAATGCATAAGATCTTGAATATTCTTTGCCCCCAAAGCATTCACTACTGCCTGAATTCTTGGAGTGAGACCTGCTCTGTACTTCCTCATCTGGGTACCTTTGGAGATCTTTTTGAACGGTGCAACCTGCAAATAAGCATCCCAAAACTTTTGGTTGTACCCATCCACTGTATCTCCTGCATCCATGTGCAAGCTGTCCCAGTCTTGAAGAACATGGTCTCTAAACTGTTTAGGCATGAACTGCTGGTAGAAGGCTTTCTTGAAGCCCTTCCACTTTCTTGGGGCTGACCCATCTGTGGTCAGTGCACTCCACCATGCACTAGCCGTTGCTGTTAAGTGTAGGCTGACCATTCTTAACTTGGAGGATTCTGAAAATTTCTCTGTACCGAATGCAGCATCAAACTGTCTGATAAACTGCAATGCTTTGTCTGTATGACCATACTGTCCATTGTAGGTCATAAACTTAACAGATTTTCCTCCCTCTTTAAATTCCCTGGTCGCTTTGGAAGACTTTCTCTTCCCAGACTTCTCGTGTTTCCTTCTTTTCGTGGATGGTTTATCTGATAAGGAAGAAGAAGACACAGAAGTCGAACTCGAGGTAGACGGTGATGGACTAGGAGATCGGTGATGATGCCTCGATCTCTTTTTACTATGGGACCGTCTCCTATGAGATCTATGAGATCTCTCTCTCTTAGACTGTACACGAGAGTGTGCCTCTGGCATTGGCACGTCATATAGGCATAGCTTCTGCTGGAAACAAATGCTGAGCCCTGGGATCCCTTTTAAGATTTTCCAGCTCTTGTATACGAGTGCGTACCATTTGTTCAAATTCTTGTTGAGTTTGTCGCACATCCCTCTGTCTTGGATGCACATCCCTATCTTGAGAATCCCACTGGATAGGTGATTGATCCATATTCTGAGATCTGCAGATTTTCTCACACTGTGCAAGTAACTAATGCACACTACCTTTGCTTTTCCAACAGAAAAAGTACCTCAACGAGAGGTGTTTTGCATTCACAATCTATGCCAGTACGGGCTGTCAGTTCAAGGCATGTACCCACACAGTTGCCAAAGCATCATCAACTATATTGCCCTTTTCTGGCTGCTGCAGATGGCTTCAAAAGGCATCTGTTTTTCCCTCTTTTTACTGCTCAAAGGCATGTCTGCAAATCTCTGTTTTCTCTGCTTTTCTCTGGTTTTCTGCTACTTTTCTGACAGTAAAAGTCTGACAGGCAGGAGAAAATTGATAGCCAAAACTGTCTCTGCAACTGTCTTTTTTTTTTTTTTTTTTGGAAAGAACAGTAACCAGATGGGTAACTACTGGTTACATTAACCAGATCAGTCCTGTTCTGGTCTGGTTAGATGACTGTAACTTGGCCACTAACTGAAGCAAACTGGTTAACTGCACCAGTCCAGTCTGGTTAGGCTGTCCTCTGACCAAATCCCTAACCAGGGTCAGCTAACTGCAGTTAGCTTGAACAAGGTCACACTAACCACAGGTCTACCAGCCTGGCTGCCACGTGTCAGTGTGCCACGTCAGCTCTGAGCTGGATGCCACATCATCTGCCACCTGGCTAGGCGCCACGTCAGCAGTTGCGCGGTCTGCCACGTGTCCAGCGCCACGTCAGCCTAAGGTCAGAGACCGGGGGGGGGGGGGGGGGTTGCAGGCGACGGAATTCGTAGATCGTCACGCATCGCGCGTTACGCCCCTGGTTCACCGACGCATCTCCTTCCGTGAAGCGTCACAAAAACAGCCATGGAAGAATTTTTTTGTTGCTCGCGTCTATTTCATGACGAACACCTCAGAAGCTCTTCTCTTGCGGTTCACCAGTCTACACCCCGCGCTGGGCAACCGTCACTGCTCGCGTGAGGATATTTCTTTGGGGTCGTTAGCACCGAATTTAACTTCGCAAAACCTCCACGCTGCTAGAAATTCCAAACAACGTTGAAAGGTCTCTGCAGGTCCTTTCGGTCATTCAGCGTCGTGAGACCACCCGGAAATGCATGCCAAGGTATGCGTCACGTGAAGACTTTACTCCACGGAGAGGTGTGTTGCTGCGTGGATGTCTCCGTCATCCAGCTCTTCATCAGACGCGTAAGTCTCTAGTGAGGGCGTGTCTACACCTTCTCGAGGCTTGACCACATATTCGCACCCCCAAATCTCTACCTGCGTCACAATTTCCTGTGCAATACTCTCTTTTTGCATACAACCCGTACTTGAATCGTCACACAGGAATTGTTTTCTCTGATCGTGATTGCCATAGAAGACAATTCAAACCTTGCTCTGATACCAATACAACCGAAACTGACGCAACAGCTATGGCCTCATAAAAACCAGACAGCATTCTACTCTCAGAAACTCTCCCTCTCTCTCTCTGGAGATGCACTAGGGCCCAAGACAAATTGTCGGGCTGGACCCCCCCGAAGGTCTTTTATTCATTTCAGAAATTCAATACAAAAGTTCAGCTTCAAGCTGTCTCGTAAGTCTCTCTCTCTCAAACATGAAAAGAATTCTTCTTTTACAAGAGCTTCAAGCCCCATTCAAATTGGCAACATGCCACTTGTCTAAAATCTAGACTAAAACCTATTACAAGCCACTATGGGCCATTCTGGAGTCTTCAAAGCTCTCGGTCACACGAACCGCTTCCTGGATGCTTGTCAGGCTCCCATTTCGCTTAGGAAAAATAATCCTTCCTAGTACCTGCAACAATTAATTAAAGCGCACCACCATGGTACCCATTAATTGTTAGCGCTTTGCATGCAAATAGCACACTGTGGACTAATCCTAGTCACGGTGGGCGTCCCCACTGAACACATGTGCACATCTAAACAAATATATATACAATTAAATATATATATATTTTCTCTGGTTGACCGGAGTCAACACTCTTGATTATAATTAAAGAGCTTTGACTAAGGGTCAAGGCGCCTTAATTATAGCCAAGTCTCTCCAACCGGAGTCGGCACATCTTGGTTAACCGGGGTTAACCCTCTTGGCGCATGCCAAGTCTTGTTGACCGAAGTCAACACTCTCTGACCGTAGTCAGGTTTACTTGACTAGAGTCAAGTATCTTTGACCGTAGTCAATCCTTTGACCATTAAAATAACTCTTTGACCGTAATTAACACATATAAAACTCTTTAATTATGATCAAATAAATGGTCAACTGTACTTTGACTTAGGATATTTACATTGTGGTGACATTCATGATGTTCAAACCACCATGCATCTTAGGAGAACAAAGTTGATGCACTGAAAGCAGTCTGATACTTTTTCTAAAAGATTTCCATAATGGCAGACATGAAAGAAGCAAGATCTGCCTTGGTGAACATAATCAAAGGCAAGTAAAATTGAATATATGCCACAAGGATGGACTGTACTATTCGAAGCCAAACATGCAAAGGCCAAGTTGCCACTTTTCAAGATTCTAGCTTTTTCTAAAGCTTGATCATCACCCAATTAGTTTGTTGACGACGAGTGAGAACCCACCCCAAAGGGTAACCAAGATGACGAACAATCTGAGTGCATGGAATGATTTCCCCGGGCCACAAAAGACTATGCCAGTCTTTAGAATGCAATGGAAGCAGCTTGGACTTTTGAAAATTTACATGAAGACCAGCTGCCAAACCATAAACAGAGAGAGCCTGCATCAAAGCAGAAAGATCATTCTACGTATTCTTCGGGGTAAAGAAAGAATCATCAGCATAGGCTTGAGCACATCAAAAAAGCTTTTACCCACCTTATTGATGGTATAATGATAGCTATCATCAAAAAAGCTAATGCCCAACATGTTATTGGCATAATGGTCGCTATCATAAACCCGATAATCAAGAAAACAAAGATCCATTGAGATGGACTAAAACCTTGTGCATATCCTAGAAGCTAAGATTGGGCATTTGGCATACACTTTGAGAGAAAAAACAAGAGTTTGCCCAAAGAAAAGAGAGCTTCACATGTAGATGCTAACATCAATGTCCATAATCACCACAAAAAGCATCAATATTCTAATAGCACACCAAATCACCGATACTATTTTGTTAGGTTAAGGATAAAGATTCTCACCTACCCTTGTGGTGTATCTTCTGGCTTCAAACCATTGAACCACCATGTATGGATCTAAGCCCTTAAGCCATTTTGCAGCTTCTTGCCATGTGTCGGATCCTCCAATCATTTCTTGGCTCACTAAAGGCAACTTCAAGAGGGTTCGCAACATCAATCTTTTGAAGCTTACTTCTTTTAAACAAATTTTGTGGTTACTCACAAAAAATGAATACCATATTTTTACTCACCTCATTTGAATCTAGCATGGTAGAAGGACAAGTCATCACAAATGCGATGTCCCGAACTAGCCTATAATACAAAACATTTGACATCGTTAGCTAACCCACATTTTCATTATGACCTGCTGAATGCACTACACAGGAAATGGCAAACAGCAGAAAACAAAGATAAATTTGAGTACTATCGCACATATATCAACCCCGAATATTGGTCAATTTATACAGGAAGGGAGACAACAACGCAGAAGTACATATGTACACCTATAGCAGTGCATAAACGGAGGGCTTTAGCCTCACTTCGCACCCGATCACACCAGCTGCAAATAGAAACAGGGGGATGGAAAAAGATGCCAAGGGAGAGTAGAATATGCCAACTATGTGATCAAGGTATGGTTGAAACAGAAGAACACATGGTAATGATATGCCCTCACTATGCACACATTAGGGAAGAGTTCAATCACCTCCTTGAGGGACATAACAAACTGGCTGATTTGCTGCATAAAGGGTCACCTTCAGCTTTAGGAACATTTGTGTATAAGCTTTTCAAGCATAGGAATCCACCTGAATCCTAGAAGGTGGTTTCTCTTTCCACCCTCCCATCTTCGGGAGGAGCTTTCATGTACTTGTGATATTGTATTGCCCAGGTCCCATAGGCCGGTTTTGGTCTTCAGAGGACGATAATATATTCTTCTTCTTCTTCTTCTTCTCTCTCTCTCTCTCTCTCTCTCTCTATATATATATATATATATCTCGGACAGATGAGTCTCGCATGCCTTGAGGATTGGCATCAGACAGATATGGGTCTTGTCCCATCAAATGAGTATTGAGGCAAAGAGAGCCACATGTATACCTAGAGAGCAGCGGATTATGCACATTGGGATAGGTGGAGACAAAGGAGCAGTTCTTGTGTGCCTGCCTAGTTTATTATGAGATCCAAGGACGGTGTCAGTGTTTCTTTCACGAGGGAAACAGTTTCGGGTCACTCTCCTTGCTAATTCACTTCCAGGACCAAGTTTGTGTTGGCCTCTATCTGATGGAGATGTGACGACATAGAGAGCTCGTACTGTGCGAGATCAGATAGCAGGAGGAGACAGTACCTCGGGAGACAGACATTGACCAAGCTCAAAGACACGTCATAGATTTCTACGCATTCGAGTCTGCCGCATCATTGCTAGCTTTGAGGGAGCCAATGGAGCCATGGATGATTATTGTGGCATAATCCAAGATATTATTAAGCTTGACTTTTGACACTTCTTTGTGTATGCTTTGGATGTCAAGTGGTTTAAGGACGTGGTGGAAAGAGGCCCCAATGCAACAATAAAACGCCATTAAAGTGGCTTTGTAACTATTGACTCCACAAAGTTTTGGCAAAGCAAGAAGTGTTGGAATCGGAGTCCTAGTGTGTGGAGTCCTAGTGTGTGTGGTCCTAGTGAGTGTGGTCCTAGAGTCTTAGGAGTGTCCTACAGTTGTGTGAGTGTGAAGAGTCTTGAGGCCACTTGTGCCATCAGGCTGCGTGTACTTCTCTCACAGATGGCTGAGCTGATGGCCAAGGGACTGAGGCTGATCAGGGCCAGAAGAGGGAAGGCACAGAGGCTGCTCCGAGGGCGGAAGGTAGGCTGAAGGAGTGCTGAAGGCTGAAGGGCAACTGAGTGAGGAAAGAGGCCTGCCAAGTGTAGGCCATCTTCTCCCAGTTCTACTGATGCCCTATGGGCCCTGGTATGTGCCTTGTAGGCATAGTTATAGGCACTCTAGTGTTTTAGCGCCTTTTATGCCACATAGGACATTTAGTCCTATGTGACACCTAGGACACTTAGTCCTAGGGTCTACCTTCAAGTACTATGTACTTTTCTTTTTCTCGAATCTAGTTGACGTGACCGGCTTATCTCCATCGACTCTTGTACTTGCTCCTCTTGCACATCGTCCCTTCAGTGGTATCAGAGCGGGTATTGCTTTTGTCTTCCAGCTCTCCTCAGCCCCCCGAGTCCTCCATTGCTCATTGGGAGTCTGCTGCTCTGCTGGTCGTCACTGTTCCAGCCTGTTCGAGGCTCTTCAACTGCTGTCTAAGGCTTCCAGAGCCATTTTGTCGCCATAACTTACCTCATTGCTGCTTTCCAGCAGAGGCGACTACTTCTAGGCCCTGCTGCAGCCTTTTCGAGGTCTTCTACAGCACCCGTGGCCATCTGTCGCCATTTTTGTGCTGCAGATCCAGGCGCCCAGCTCCCGCGACCTCAACCAGACTGAGATCTAGCCACCCAGATCCTGCGACCTCTCCAGAGCCATCAGCAGGAGGCGTCCTGCTGTCACGACCTGTCCAGAGCCCTCCATAGCAGACATTTGCAGCCACACTCACATTTCGAGGTGTCTGAGGGCTGTTCCAGCTCTGCTCCAGCTGCTTTTTGCACTTCAACCTGCTGCAGCAGCTCTGTGGTCTGTCATATTCTATCTGCAGAGGTCTTTTGGGTCTCAGCCTTAAGTTCAGGGGACCAGAAGCTGATTTACAAGCAACATTTTTTGTCTCTTACTATTTTTTGACAGTTTTTACTGTCAAACCCGAACTTCCAACAGGAAAATTTAGGGCTTTTGACATTTGGACCTTCAACCTGTCAATACAACACTTTGGACAAGGTTGACAACTCAAATCCTTCCAAAAATTGGAAGTTTTCAGTAAAATTCAGGTTCAGGACTGTCACATTGTGCCACGTCATCACTCAGGCCAACAAAATTTGGGGCTTTTGTGTTGGGAGCTCAATTTCAGCTGGTATCTCTGTTCCTAAACCTTGCTGCACATATTTTCAGTCTTTTTGCTATCGCTATTTTATCATCAAGAAAAGGAACCGTGTTGCCTTGAGGCCCAGTGCAGCCTCCTAGAAATATCCATTGTTGGCTCATAGGTATTTGGGACAGTAAGACATTTTTGCAGTTTAAGGCCTTGAGGCTATCCTTTGGTCACTTTGTCAGTGCATTTCTATCAGTACTATTTACAATGGCTGGGAACAATCAGTACTATTTACAATGGCTGGGAACAATCACGACTTATTTGGCATTCTTTGTGAGGATGATAAATTGGATGGGACCAACTATCTGATGTGGTCTTATCTCATGAAACATATTCTTGTTGCAAGGCACTTTTGGAATATTGTTTCTGGGGTTGATCTAAGGCCAGCCAATGCTACACTGGCGGCCCCTACTGCTGGTCCCTCTGCAGAGGGTACTACTCCTGCTGCCTTATCCTCTAGCACCCCTGCTGCTGCTCCTCCAACTCAGGAACAATCAAGATGGGTTGCAAGAGATGCAAATGCAGATTCCTGTATTGCTTTATCATGTAAGAGAATATTATTCCACACATCCGGTCTTGCAGGACAGCAAAGGATGCTTGGGACAAATTGGCTTCTCTTTATTAGATTTGTAATGAGGCACATGTTGCATATTTAAGAAGGCAATTGCAGGAAGTCAGTATGAATGAAGGTGACTCTATGGATGCATACCTGACAAAGGTCAAGGATCTCATGGAACAACTTGCCAATATTGATGAGGTGGTGCCAAATTATCAGCTTGTCAGTACCACATTGATAGGACTGCCAGATACATATCAAGGGTTTGCTACAACCCTTCAATTAGTGGCCATGGGTAATCCAGACCACTACTCTTTTGATCAACGAGTCACTTTGCTTTTGCAGGAAGAGCAAAGTTGAGCTAATAGACAAGCTATTATTCCTGATCATGCATTTGCTTCACAGCAGACAGGAAGAGGCAAGGCTTCCAAGCCTATAGGCAAGCCTAAGTATGGGCCTAACAGTGGCAATTCCTCCAATGCATCTAAAAATACAGCAGTTAAGTCAAAGAAGAAAAGATGCAACTATTATCGCAAGCCTGGGCATGAAATTTCAGAATGTAGGAAGCGCATTGCTTCGGAGAAAAAGAAAGCAAGATTGACAGTTAATGCCTCACATGCAATTGAATCCCACGAGCCAACAGATGCCTCACCTGCACATGCTCTCCAGGATGATTGGGCATGGGCTGTCCATTGCTCCTTTGATCCCTACTCAGTCTTGGTATTTTGATAGTGGTGCTTCCAAGCACGTCACATCTTGCAGACAGTTGTTTCATTCCTTAGCTGATGCACCTCATGGGGGAACTGCCACATGCGCTAACAATGCCTCCTATGCTGTAAAAGGAATTGGAGATGTGTAGCTCACATCCATTACAAGCCATCCTATCACTCTAACTAATGTTCTTCTCGTGCCTGGAATAGAAGTCAACTTGATTTCTATTTCAGCAATTGCCACTTCAGGTTTCAAAGTGATTTTCCATGGATACACATGCCTAGTATATGATCTTCGTGATGAAAATGCCATAGTTCTCACTGGCACTTTGAAAAAGGGGCTTTATCACCTTGATGATCACTGAGCTGCACTCTCTATTAAAGCATTTGCTATTTCAGATTCACAGCTTGCTGAAACTCATCTTTGGCATGAGAGAGTCTACAAATTAAAAAGGAAATCTGATGGCAATATAGATCGACACAAAGCCCGTCTTGTTGCAAAAGGGTATGCCCAACAACAAAGCATTGACTTTGAGGAGACCTTTGCTCCCACATCCCGGATTACTACTATTAGATGTGTCATTGCCATTGCAGCCCATCACCATTGGCAAGTGCACCAGCTTGACATCAAGACTGCTTTTCTTCATGGGAATCTGCAGGAAGAAGTTTATGTGACACAACCTCCTAGCTTTGAGGTTGTTAATTCTGAAAACAAGGTATCCGGCTTAGAAAATCCCTTTATGGTTTGAAGCAAGCACCCAGGGCATGGTATGCCAAAATTCATGCACACTTACTATCCCTTGGTTTTCAGAATAGCCCCACACAGCCCACTCTTTATGTCTGTGGGAGTGGATCTGATTTTTTAGTGCTGATTTTATATGTGGATGATATGCTAATCACGGGCCCAGATACTCAACATTTGGAGCTTTCAAGGCTGATTTGCAGCAGGCTTTTGAAATGTCAAACGTGGGACGCTACACTATTATTTGGGCATTCAGTTTGCTCATGTTGAGGGGGGTATCATGATGTCACAGTCCAAGTATATTGGACAGCTCCCTTGATCGTTTTCAGTTCGAGGATTGCAAGCCAATCTCTACTCCAGTGGACCCTGGCTTCAAATTTTCAGCTCATGATGGGAGCCCACCATGTGATATCACTCTTTACCAATAGGCTGTTGGATGTCTCATTTACTTATGTCACACCAAACCTGACTTACAATATGCAGTATCTCAGCTCAACAGGTTCATGCACATGCCCAGTTCACAGCATTGGCAGGCAGTGAAGAGAGTCTTCAGATATCTCAGAGGCACTCAGGATTTAGCCCTCTTCTATGGTGATCAGGGTTCACTTACCATGCATGCTTACACAGATAGTGACTAGGCAGGTTGTTCCGACACCAAAGTGTCACATACCAGCAATTGTTTTTTGCTTGGCAGTTCATGTATCTCTTGGCTCAGCAAGAAGCAACCAACAGTTGCCACATCTAGCTGTGAGGCTGAGTACATGGCAGCCTTCACTGCTACAGTAGAGTGTGTCTGGCTTCAACAGTTGCTTATAGATCTTGGTATTCGCCAGACATCCTCCACTATGGTCTACACCGACCGCCAGAGTGCTTTGGCCATTGCGCGTAACCCAATGTTTCATGCACGTACCAAACACATTGAAGTTCACTATCATTATGTTCGAGAGCGGTTATCAGCAGAAGACATAGAGTTGTCCTACCTTCCCACAGAGGACAACATAGCATATATGTTTACAAAGGCACTTCCTCATCCCAAGTTCGAAGTCTTCCGATAGGCTTTACACTTGGTTCCCTTTGTTACATGATCTGACATACCTTGTACATTCATAGGCGGCTATATCCTTTTGGATGAAGACGTGCCACCATGACCAGAAAATACCAAGTATTCTGAGACGTTTCCAAAATACTTCATATACCTAGATGAATCCAAGAACATTCCCAAACTCATCCTCTAAAAACACAACATAGTGCAGTTTCAATCTCATGATAGTCACTCACAAGGTTGAAAACCATAAACTCCATCATGCATAGCAAGGACTAGCTACTATGACATCCCCACTGACGTCATCAGCGCCCAACAGTGGGTGTCATACAAATCCACACACCCACACATACTTGAGCATCCATTTATACAAAGTCTTCGTACTGAGTTTCTGTCGGCACTCCAGAGGTGAAGGGCAGACTCAGCCATGATGAAGGCTAGCACTAAAGGAGAAGGCTAATCAAAAGGTCGTCCAAAATCTCTTCATTCAAGCTACAACTGCTTGTGAAGTCTAAACATTTTCATTTTAGTCTCTCCCCAACGAGCATCTAAATCTAAAACTAGCTGATAGGGCAACGCACCATTTAAGATAGAAAAAATTATCACAATACCAGCAGGCCGCAACTTGGACAAAAACTTCACAAGGTGAAATTTGCATGTCCGCTAATACGGCAGAAGCATATACCTAGATGAATCCAAGAACATTCCCAAACTCATCCTCTAAAAACACAACATAGTGCAGTTTCAATCTCATGATAGTCACTCACAAGGTTGAAAACCATAAACTCCATCATGCATAGCAAGGACTAGCTACTATGACATCCCCACTGACGTCATCAGCGCCCAACAGTGGGTGTAGACCATAGTATAAAAATATGCTCTCACACATACAAATCCACACACCCACACATACTTGAGCATCCATTTATACAAAGTCTTCGTACTGAGTTTCTGTCGGCACTCCGGAGGTGAAGGGCAGACTCAGCCATGATGAAGGCTAGCACTAAAGAAGAAGGCTAATCAAAAGGTCGTCCAAAATCTCTTCATTCAAGCTACAACTGCTTGTGAAGTCTAAACATTTTCATTTTAGTCTCTCCCCAACGAGCATCTAAATCTAAAACTTCAGCCCATACCATGGAGGGGGGTTTGTAGGCATCTTCTCCCAGTTCTAGTGATGCCCTATGGGCCCTGGTATGTGCCTTGTAGGCATAGTTATAGGCACTCTAGTGTTTACTAGCCTTTTATGCCACATAGGACATTTAGTCCTATGTGACACCTAGGACACTTAGTCCTAGGGTCTACCTTCAAGTACTATGTACTTTTCATTTTCTCGAATCTAGTTGACGTGAGAGCTTATCTCCATCGACTCCTGTACTTACTCCTCTTGCACATCTACCCTTCACCAAGGGCCCCTTTTACAGGGCTGGCTGGGCCAACCAGCAGGCTGTAAATAGCTGACTGTGTCGGTTGTTTTACAGACTAGTTGGCTTAGTTCCAGCCTATAAAAGTCCCCCCTAGCTCATTTGCCAGGGGAGTTTTTGGGCAGCATTTGCACGCTGCCTTCCCTGCTTGTCCTACGTCTTCCTGGTCAACCTTTGGGGGCCCCTCTAGGGCTCCTAACCTAGGCTATGACCTAGACCTGACTAAACCCTGAAATGGAAACTGTTCTCCAGTGGGTACCAATGAACAAGACTTGACCTAAGGCTTAGAGACTGACTTAAGTAGCTTGTGCCTGATTTTGTCCCTAAACAAGGGCTCACAAAGGGGTCACAGCATAAGACAAAATCTCCTATTAGGGAACTATTACGCACTTGTCAATGTAGCCAGTGTGTCACATTGCACCTAAGTGCAGGGGTGCATGTGAGAGTATTAGCTTTGAGCTTTGAGTTTTCTTGCTTAGCTTAGTATACTACTCAGCAAAGGGCCTTAGTGAGCCCTTTGTCTCAGCCCACAGAGGCTTGTATGAGTTACTGGGATACTGTACTTTGTCTCATAGGCCCTCAAGGCCTCCTGAAGACAGTAATACATCTCTCTCTCTCTCTCTCTCTCTCTCTCTCTCTAGCCTCTCCCGCTAGCCTCTCTCCATACCTCGTCCGTACCTCCCTCTCTCTCTCACACTCCCACTAGCCTCTCTCCGTACCTCCCTCTCTCTCCCGCTAGCCCCCCCTGCTCGCTCTCTCTATGATTGGTCTCTAACGATCACCACCTGCACATATATATTGTATCTCCCCCCTCTGCCCCATTTTTGGTGCCCCCCCCTTCCTTTTTGTATCATCTGGAGATAGACACATATTTTTTGTATCAGGACTAGAGACACTGTCCTTCATAACCTCTTTTTTGTAAAAACGGTTGGCTGGCCCGTTTTGAGACCGCCGCCGTTATGCTCATTGTATCAGTTATCTTTAGTCTCATAGACCTTCACGGTCTCCCGAAGACTTTAATACACTTTCTTCTCTCTCTCTCTCTCTCTCTCTCTCTCTCTCTGTTCGTACCTTGTCTGTACCTCCGTAGCTCTCCCCCGTCCATACAGCCAATACCGTACAATCCATCAACAACAGCCCATACCTCTCCATCCGTACCTCTCCCTCCGTACCCGTTAGAAGCAACCAAACTAACCCTAACCTTGAGTTGGACTAAACCCCCAACCCAACCCGAGGGTTAGGTTAAGCTAGGGGGTTCAACAGACAGCCAACTATGGACTGGCCTACCCTCTCCTCCAAGTCCCCCTCAACTCCTTCAACATCCATCAGGTCTCGATGCTCTACAGTTGCAGCCATGACACCCTCTCCATATGCACGGAATTACCAACAAGAAGGCTCAAAACGACCCATCCTTGGGCAACAGGATCAAAATTTTTATCTATAGCTGCCAGTAAGAGAGCTATGATTGGAACTGGCAGAAGTAAAGGCTCGACTTCACATTCTGGAAGGGCCTGGTAAGCAAGCAGTAATTGATGAGGCTGTAAAATCTTGTAAGGATTCCCCCCCTACCCCGCAGCTAGTCTCTACAATCAAAGATCTTGTTCACACTAAAGTACAAACTGCTAAGAAGAAATTGATTGTGGAAGTGGACACCAAAGCAAGTAAGTTTGATATTCAAGCAGAGATAAAAGAACAAGAAAGCTAGATGTGATAATGGGCTGAAGATTAGAATAGGGGGACTCCCAGGTGATTGGTACAAAGAGAAGGACACATACAGTGAAATATTGACAAAGATCAAAGCAAGCTTGCCCAACATTGAATGGGTGGATGATGATGAGCAGGACGATGACGACTCCAGGCCAGCTTCTATTTTACACTATAAAGGTCATGCAATCCTTACACTAAAGTCAAAAGATATGCGGATCAAGCTTCTTCGACAATCTTACAAGTTGAAGGGCACCAAAGTATGGATAGCAGAGGAGCTTACACAAGTTCAACTTAAGATTAAGGCAATTGAATTAGCTAAAGTCATGGGCAGTTTACCGTGAAGGTGTAGCACTAATCAAAGAGTTCAAATCAAAACCAAAAGACTCTCAGTCTTAAACTGATGTATGGCTGTTTACTCTTTTAGACTATCATGTAGGTACTCTAAATAATGTGGGTTGCTTTTTGCACTCCTTGGGAGCTGCCATGTGCCCTCCCTAAAACAGATGTACTAGAGGGTTTCTTGCTGTCCCATAGACCTTTTGGTCTCCAGTGGACGTTAGCAAACTCTCTCTCTCTCTCTCTCTCTCTCTCTCTCTCTCTCTCTCTCTCTCTCTCACACACACACACACACACATGGATTGAGAGTCTGCAGATAGGGGGGGCATATGACAACATAGCCCCCTTTCAATATAGCCTTGAGGCCCTTTCTATTCCGCTCACTTACCACTAGGCTAACCAGGTTATCCCGAAGGACATCTTATAGCTACACACATTCGGGATCTAGTTAGCGCTCCACGAGCTGCCTGTGAAGCCTAGCTTCTACAGGGACCACTACCTACGGATATCAAAGGATATGCGTAGGTACCACTACCTACGAAGATCAAAGGAGGGGTTAATCAAACCACGATGCTTGGAATAACGATCGGATAGGAAACATCGCACCGACTACAATTTCAAAATGGGTAGGCTGAGGGCATATCTAGATAGGGTTGTATTTGCACCTATGTGATCTACACGAGATTGAATCAGATGAGCACTTTGCCCTGTGTACTACGAGATACGAGGTTGTTACCACTGTCTTTTCAAGGATGGGTTCGAACCACTTTCCAACCTCTTGTCTTACCCAAATCACAGATGTTCGCGACTTTCATTCATGAGACCGTACAACACAGAGACCATCTACTCAGGGCACATGGACAAGATCAAGTCACTCAGCTAGATTCCACTCACAGTGTGATCATTGAGTTTTTTCCAACCAGATAACACAAACTAGCAAGCCCCAGGGAGAGCGAGAGATACAACAAACACATCAGTGTGGTGATGCCGAGATAAAGCTCATGGATCTTCCCTCCATGTTCACCAAGCCAAAGACACGGCCGATGGGTGTGACAATGGCACTTAGCCAATGCACGGCCACAACCAGGAGAATATTTTGCACTACATGTTGACATTGTCAACGCTCTATCACAAGTTTATGCCACCATAGCCTCGTACATCACCGAGACCTCCTGTGGACTTGATCCCTTTGCCAACATCTAGACCACTGATTCGACACCGCACCATAGCGTTCATCTTCTCCATGGTCTCAAGACATTTTTTGTACTGGTGTTTCTATATTTAGGTTGGTTGCACTTGTCTTGGGTGTAGGCCCACTCAAAGGCTCCACTCATTCAGCTCACTGTATTTGGTCTTTTGAGTCTCATAAACCCTCCAGTCTTTGGAAGACTTGTAATACCCTCCCTCCCTCCCTCCCTCCCTCCCTCCCTCTCTCTCTTCCATCCGTCACAGCCCCTTCCATCCGTCGTAGCCCCTTCCGGGCGTCGCAGCCCCTTCCGAGCGTCGTAGCCCCTTCCGGGCATCGTTAGCCTCTCCGTTTTTTGTTGTAGCCTCCCGTCCGTCGTAGCCTCAGCCAACACGTAGGCATGTTCAGCAGCTCGCTGACTTGCCTGCCCTCGCCCTAGCTCTTGGGAGTATAGCCCCTCGCTGTAGATCTCCCGTCAGCTTCGCCATCGATTCTGAAACCACGAGAAGACTCACCAAGAGAATCATGACATCAGCCCAGGAAGCGACCTGCAATTTCTACGAATCAAGATAGCTGCCAATAGCTACGCGACCAGCCTCAGTCAGCATCGACAATCAGCTAGCTCGACACTCAGATTTGATCGTCTACAGACTACAGACACACAAGAACGGTCTTTCTTCCCAAGAAACAGAGTGCATATTCTTCCTTGCTAGATTGGTGGAAGTGGACCGCCTTTTTTTTCCAGGAAACATGGGGTCATTTCAGACCCCTTTCAAGTTGAACAAACACCCAAGCCTGACTACTCCTTTTGGGAAAGCGTATGGTACCAAGAACAGCAAGAAAATAGATATGCTTATGAATATGTTCATTGAGTTACAGGCTGAGAATTTCCAACTCCAAAAAACTGTCATGCAACTCCAAAAAAGAGTGGATGCCTTAGAGAACACAGTGGATAATGGATGCCAACAGATGCAAAAGTTTATGCAAGCCAAGCCTGTCGAAAGGGATGCAAAGAATGTTCAAGAAGGGAAGAAATGGACTGAAATATTGTCTAAGAAAGATGCCAGTGCAGCACATGTTGAAGAACCATCAAAACCAGCTCAAACACCGTCACGTCCATCAACCACAAACCAAGAAGATGCCCATGAACAGAGAGAAAGAGATAAGAGACCTCAAAACATTGTTATCCGTGGTCTACCAGAGATGGATAAGGAAACCCCTCTGGCTCTAGCCAAGGAGGTGACTGAATTTTTTTCAGAACACTTTGTGATGCTTGAAGTGACTATATATGCAGCCCATCGTGTAGGGAAAGCACAAGAGGACAAACCCAATAAAAGGGCTATTGTGTGCACTGTAGCAGATCCACGGAAAAGGGAGATTATCCTGGATAGCAGTAAAGTGTATCTTAAAGGCACACCTTTCTATGTCAGTGAAGACCGCACCCCAAAACAGCAGGAAGTGCGAAGAAAGCAATACACGGAAAGACTAATGAGACAAGAAAAGCTGCCCCAAACACAAGATGGGGATCAAAATGTGAAATAGGGGCTCGCAACCCATGGGACACACAAATGCTTACGAGTCATGGGAGCTGTTGGGGCAATTTCATCAATGAGTTGGCATTGGGCCGAGATGTGTCGGTGAGAGGGGGTGTTGGAAAGGTCACCTCCCCATCTATAAGCCCCCAAATGAGGAGAGCATGGGGGAAGGATACCTAGGGCAAGATATGCCCATAAAAAAGAGAGAGAGGGCCCCTGCCATATGGGCAGCACCTCACAGCAAACCGGAGCTTCAGAGGTTGAATCAAAAGGAGCTGTTGTGCAGGAGAGATGGCAGGGCATCTAGCCTTGGATCCAGCCTGGCAGGAGGCGACTAAAGAGCAGCAAGATGGCCCGGGATTGGAGCCTGAAACAAGGTTGGCATGGCGAGGGAGCGCAGTCCACAAGGGCTGGACCCTGCATGGAGCAAAGGGGAGCTGCAAAAGGGCAGCGCCCTGCCCTTATATAGGGCAGGGCTGGCCGGCGGCTGCCAACCAGGTCGGGAAGCACACAGCCCCAAAAGGGTTGCCCACAGCCCCATATAAAAGGGCTGGTGGGGCCGGTTGGGAGGCAGCAAAGTCGGCCAGCAGGCCTGCTGGTCGGTGGACTTTGAGGAGGCCTCTACCCTATGAAAGGGCCCCTTCAGGGCCTCATATAGCATCCAGCAGATCAGCAAGCAGGGGAGCAGAAGGAGCAGCAGTGGCCTCATCCTTAGGCCTACATCCAGGAGGCAAAGAAGGCCCAGAGCTGCTTCAGACTGAGCTCAATTAGGGCTGAACCCTGGGCTGTCTACCAGGGCAGCAAGGTTCTAACATATTTGGACAGAGAGTCCACATACGCTCAAGGTGGAGCACGCAGGCTTAGAGATCTAGAGGTATCCAGCAGATAGGAGAAGAATCTTTTGGTAAGATCAGAGGACCACATCCTGGTGGGACTCTGGATCTATCTTTAGCTTTTGACGGAAATATAATCTTTTGGTGGATTCTATATCTGGTTTGGTTGACTATCTATTTGCTAGTTTGCACAACACATCTATGTGAAGCACATTACGTAAAGAAGTTTGTGATTCCACCCACACACACACACACTGTGTGAACTCCTGGGCTATTATATCAGTCTTCTACTATGCATACATATACCTTTGTAAGACTAGAATATGTCCAATCATACAAATATAGATTTTTCATTGTTCTAAAGACCAAAAATCTACTGTGCATGCACTCTGTTGGTCGATTTCTAACACACACTCCCCAAATAGGTTACTTGAATCTCTCTGTTGGTGACATTTGAGGAAGAAGGAAATTATTTCCAATACAGAGAAAATACAAATGTACAAAAACGTAATATGCTAGAGCTGAGTACAATCCAAAGTCTAACTTGCAGTTGTTGAGACAAAATGTCACCCAAGGGGAGGCAAATTGTCATGTATATACCTAGATGAATCTGGGAACATTCCCAAACTCATCCTCTAAAAACACAACATAGTGCAGTTTCAATCTCATGATAGTCACTCACAAGGTTGAAAACCATAAACTCCATCATGCATAGCAAGGACTAGCTACTATGACATCCCCACTAACATCATCAGCACCCAACAAAGGGTGTAGACCATAGTATAAAAATATGCTCTCACACATACAAATCCACACACCCACACATACTTGAGCATCCATTTATACAAAGTCTTCGTATTGAGTTTCTATCGGCACTCCGGAGGTGAAGGGCAGACTCAGCCATGACGAAGGCTAGCACTAAAGGAGAAGGCTAATCAAAAAGTAGTCCAAATCTCTTCATTCAAGCTACAACTACTTATGGAGTCTAAACGATTTCATTTTAGTCTCTCCCAAACGAGCATCTAAATCTAAATCTAAATCTAGCTGATAGGGCAATGCACCATTTAAGATAGAAAGAATTATCGCAATACCAGCAGGCTCCAACTTGGACAAAAACTTCACAAGGTGAAATTTGCATGTCCGCTAATACGGCAAAAGCATATACCTAGGTGAATCCAAGAACATTCCCAAACTCATCCTCTAAAAACACAACATAGTGCAGTTTCAATCTCACGAGAGTCACTCATAAGATTGAAAACCATAACTCCATCACGCATAGCAAGGACTAGCTACTATGACATTCCCATTAACGTCATCAGCACCCAACAGTGGATGTAGACCATAGTATAAAAGTATGCTCTCACACATACAAATCCACACACCCACACATACTTGAGCATCCATTTATACAAAGTCTTCGTACTGAGTTTCTGTCGGCAAGCTCAGCCATGACGAAGGCTAGCATTAAAGGACAAGGCTAATCAAAAAGTAGTCCAAATCTCTTCATTCAAGCTACAACTGCTTGTGAAGTCTAAACGATTTCATTTTAGTCTCTCCCAAACGAGCATCTAAATCTAAATCTAGCTGATAGGGCAACGCACCATCTTATAGAAAGAATTATCGCAATACCAACAGGCCACAACTTGGACGAAAACTTCACAAGGTGAAATTTGCATGTCCGCTAATATGGCAGAAGCAGATGACTTCAAGTTTTTGGTCTTGGAGTCGTTGAGAACAACATAAAACCATTCATATTTTATAGTTTGAAGCAATAAGAAACAAGGAAACGGAATCCATAATGCGGCCGTGTACTCAAAACTGTCAACGCTTTAAACAGAAATTTTGATATAGTATAGCTTTACTGGTGTGGTAGCTGCTTCAAAAACTCCCATCGCTCTGAGTGGTAGAAGATGCCTGCGTCGGTTTCCTTATCCATGGCGTTCTTCTTTCTCACCGGTCTCGTTTTTGCTTTGCTGGTTGGATCAAGTGGGACCGGGCGGCCCAAAAGACAAGCATTCCAAGGATCAAGGACTGGTCCTGCCCGAAGTCGTTTTTTCGAGTCAACCGGGAGTTCACTGGGTTTGTCATCGAGCAGACAGAGTTCAGTCTTGTCCTCAGCGAAGCGGCTGCGGAGGGCAAGGGTGAGGACAGAGCTACTGGGGGAATCTGTGGGCTGGAAGAGGTGGGTGGAGGGGAGGCTACAATGCGTACGCCACGACGAAGGATGAGGAAATGGGAAGCAGGGGAAAGAAAAGCTTCGCTTGAATGAGATGCTCCCTGATGAGCTAACCTCCATAACTACTAGCTCCATAGCTACCAAGGGGATAAGTCTGAGCAGCAATGTGTTCACAGAAAAACATCTTCCTCAGCAACTTATTTTGAAGGTTTTTTTTTTTGAGAATTTGCAGATTGTTTAGTAACGTATAACTATTTTTTTTAATTCCTGAAAAAAGGCAAAATTGTATTAACAAAAACAAGGTGAACAACGTTCAAGTAGCCTGCCTTGAATCCAATGCGCAGGAAGGAAAAGAGGGCGGGGGGGGAGAGAGAGAGAGAGAGAGAGAGAGAGAGAGAGAGAGAAAGAGAGGCACTTGCCTTGAAATAGAAAGAGAAAGAGGGAGGAATAGGTGGCGATCACATACCCTCAATCAATCATAAAAAACAACAAAAACTAGGCACCTGGACCAATAAACAATTCACGAACAAGATGAATTTCATTCATAGGGCCTATCGATGTTGAATGTTAGTATCAATATTTTATGTTGATGGTCATGTAGCGAAGTGAGCGATTGGACCACTAGATGAAGTTAGTCCCTGTGCATCTATTCAGGTTGTTTTTATTTGTCCAGACGTGGTCGATTCTGGAATTGTGGGCTGTGGAGTGGTTATACTTAATCTCTCTCATGCGCATGTCAATGGCAATGAAGGTGTTCAAACCAATCAATGAAATTTCATCTAGCACTAGCAATTCCAAGTTCTGGTATAGTGTTGAGAGATATTGCAATGTCTCTGCTGAGAGGCATGTAGAGTTGGACATGAGAAGCGGTAGGTGCAATGCAGAGTGAATCATTGTATTGCCAATGTTAAAAGTTGCTTTGCTTGTGTATGCTAATAGAAGGACTCGTGGTAGATCAACATTTGTATTCTCTTTGTGTGAGAAATGTCATAACAGTCCTTGCACTATTACATGAAGAGTGTAAGTTTTGCCCGTTCCTGCATTTTCGGATAGGAATAGAATGAATTAATTATTTCCATGTTTCCTGTTTTTAAACATTATTTCTTCTACTATTATACATTACTCATTATTTAAGTTCTTAAACATTTCATGGTATTCTTTGTTTTGCATCATGCCCTGTGGCTTTGGTTTACTTTGTTCGATGTTTCTCTTCTTACGTAGCCCTTCCATTTTGATACCAATATCATACTATGGCTGTTTGTCATCTTGTCCTAACATTTCGAATGAGGTTGATGCTATGTTACTACATGATGGAGAATTTATATTTGGTAGTAATATTTTATTGAATATGGACCTATTGTGTTCGATTGTGTGCTTAATTTTCATTGTGAAAGTCATGCCACGTGGGGAGGTTTTTGTTACATAGTGTTCTATTTCGATGAAAGGTAGATATAGAAGGCATTCCTCTCTGTAGTGATTCTCGGGGTCCTTGTTCTTGCTAGAGTTATTAAATCTTATGATCTTTGCTTTTTTTCTCTTTCTTGTGGCCTTTTTGTTGTGCAAGTACTCGCTTGCGAATTGTGCAAGGAAAATGTGTTGCAGGTCTAGTGGTCTTCTTCCAATACTTTGTGATAATGTCATCAAAGAAGATTTTTGTGCTTTCCGAGTCCATCTTCTCTAGTTCCCACCTTCGCTTTAACAATACTGTGTGTTCATCGGGTGGAATTGTATTTATGTAAGTGTGTCTTCTAGTACTGCTTGTTAAAGGTAGGGATAATGAAAGGTAAACTGCTTGTTGAGAGCTTATGTGTTGAGTGTTCAGTATTGCATTTCCAATTTTACGTACACGTTCATTAGCTGGTGCATTTGGCATGACATTGTCACTTAATGCTTGTTTAACTACTTCTTTGGTTGCTTTATCCTCCTTTGCAATATAGGAAATGCAATAAGCTGTAGCACCATGGGGGTTCATAATGAATTGTATGTATATGTTTGCTTCCCACAGCATTGTTATTGCAGGATTGAAGTTGTTTGTGAAAATGTAATTTGGATCCCCCTTCAAGAAATTTGTAGGCTCACATGTTTTCAACCTTAATGTAATGATGTATTCTCGTTTGGATATGTTGCTATGATGCAAGAATGAGTCAAAGTCCATTGTTAGTATTGTGGAGTCTCTTAGCGCAGATTCAATTTTCTTGTTTGTCTTTTTTTGGTGTTCATTGATTTCTTCCACATTTAGTGGTGATAGAATTTATGTTGCATGCATAGGTAGTCGCAGAAATCCAAATCTGCATGTCTTTCTTCCTTTCTTGAATGTTCTCTTGTGCTTGTGCATTTGAAAGTCCTTCTTTGTTGACTCCGGCAATGAAGAGTCCGTTGAAATATGTTGATCTACAAATGCCACTATTTCTTCGCTAGTTGATACCTGAAGTGTGGGCGCGTCTTTAATTTGCAGTAAGCCGTTGTCACGTTGGCTACCTCAGTTTTGGAATTCAATGACAAAGAAGTAGTCCAATACTTTTCCCATGATCATCGGATCCTTTTGTATCAAAACTGCATTGAATCGATGAACAGAATATCAAGCACTGGTGACAGGGTCCGAGCAAATTATGTTGCGTAGATGGGATGGTGGAGTTTAGTTTGACAATTGTAGAGGCATTGTCTCTGATTTTTTGTAAATAGGAGGTAAGTGGTTCCCATAGCCGCTCTGCTACAAAGAAGGTTATGAAGAATGTGGGAGATCCTAGTTGTCATAGCATTACGAAGACATTCTTCTTTAGTTTGTGCTTATAGTCTAGAGAAGTTTGAAAGCAGACCAGATTGCAAAATCCAATGTTTAATTTAATAAGTTTCTCAATGTTTGTGTCAGCTATTGTGCCTCTCACATGCAGCTATCTTCCATTGAGTTTTCCTTTTCTGATTAAAGCAATCCTTCTATCTTCATTTGTAAGCTCCCATTATGCTATGGTTTGATAAGGTGTAGAAGCTAGGATGTTATATGTTCGGGCATAAACATAGAAGATACTTGGAAATGCTAACTCTTCGCAATGGGCATCTTTAAATATGTTGAGGGGAGTGAATCCTCCACATGGTGCAGCAGCAATGGTTTTATCCTCAAAGTCGACAACTTGTTGACAGCTATATATACCGTGGACTAAGGTATCGGTTTTGATGCCATCCTCTTTTACCATTGTGCATACCATTTAGTCTTCTTCATTTTCTTGCACTGCTTGGGTTTGCATATTCTTTATATGTTTGGCCTAGGTCATGTTCAGTTTCACGTTGTATAGTTTGTATAAAGCAAAGGCCATTAATTCTTTAAGTGCACGCACCCTGACTGTTGGCCACACAAGTCCATATTGGAGTTTTATTTTGATAGCTGCCATCATCCAAGGACACATTGAGCTCTCTCAACATCTGCGAGGACATTTACTACACTTCCACATATTCCATATATGACCATCATATGTTAGCTCTCTTATTTGGCAAAATGGAATTTTGATTAAGATTAGCCTTGCTTCTATGTTGTTTAACATGGGCATGTATGTCGTCTTCGTTGCCATAATCATGCTGTTTACATTTAGTGGTGGCACCCTATTTTTTTGTACCTGATTTCTACAAGGTATGCAATATAGCCCTTTGCTCTGATGAAGGAGTTGGTGGTAGCAAGTTATGGTCTTGTAAAAATTTCTCCATGGATTGACTTACTTTCTTGAGCCTTTGCTTAAATCTTAATGTTCCTTAGCAAATGCATTTGAACTTGGGACACTCTTTTATTTTTTTGAGGTAAACATCATGATGGCATATGGCTTCTCTCTTTCTCTTTCTTGTTTGTTGTGGCATCAAAAGACGATAATTCAAACTAATTGCACTCTGAAATGGCCCAATATACCTTCTGTGATTCTATTGGTCGTGTTGCTTGTGAAAGGGGGACGTGGATTTTTTGTTATGGGATCGTTCTTCTATAGTTTGTATCTTTTGTTCACTATACCTACCATGGAATGTTTTGATTCCTTCATTTTGTCAATGTAAGAGCATGCAATCTCCTTTGCCAAAAAGTGTGGGTGTGCATTTGTCATGTTACGTAATTCCACTTCTTCATTTGCACTCCATACATTATACGTCCTACTCTTTGGTCTCATAAGAAGTGGAGTCACAGTGGGTTGTTGGCATGTCTCATCTATAAGTATAGCATGTGTTTGTCTGTTCTTAATAGTTGAAGTTTGTTTTACTAATTCCAACTGCGACCCATTATGACATAGTACGTTGTAATTGACTTGCAAGCAGTTTGACATTTTTGCCAGGCAGTCGTATAGGATTGCTTGAGAGGTAGATGCCATTCTAACACATGTGGAGATGTGTTCTTTTGTGAGGTCCTCATCTGTATGGATGTTTTGCACTCTTGCAACAAGTAATAACCAAGGGGATGTACATGTCATCTTTGATGATCTTGTGCCGTCAAATAGCATGTTCAACCTTGACTAATATGTTTCTATTGGTGTACGACATTGTTGTGGCCTCCTCAATCTGTATTGTCTTTGTTCGTGAACTATGAGCCTTTGACTTTAGTAGCTCCATCTCACTGGCCATAATGTCATACGTATAAGCGACCGAAGCAAACACTCCATAAGGCCATTTAGCAATCACATATAATCTTTGTTTTAAATTATACCACAGGCCATGGGAAGTTTCAGCTAACTATCGCTTCATATCTCTGAGATTTGTTGAACTGATAAAAACACCGTCGATTTCTTTAGCCATCTCCTTCAGAGATTGCTCTACCCCTTCGAGTGCATGAAATCTTTCTTTGAGAATGGTATTCTCAATCTGCAGGTCCGTATGTGAGGCAAACAGTCTCTCCAACTTAAGGAAAAACTCAGATTTCATTTCTTCTAACCAGGTTGTGACTGTTGGTAGACATTCTTTCTACACCCTGACTTGGCCTGTAAGCTTGGAAATCTGCTTATCCTACATTTTCTTGGGGCATATTCCTGCTTCACTACTGCAACTTCAGTTTTGGTCTCTTCGAGTTGTTTCTGAGTAGTTTGTTGCTGAATGATGCAATCATGTATAGCATGTTTGTCCTGCTTCAATTCCATGATCTATTTGTGAAGTTGTGTCTGCCCTTCTCTTTGTACTCGTGGAATGTCTGCAATACCTACAATGCATGTTCTGCCTCCATGGTCAATACCTTTGCACCTGTGCTTGTGGTCAGACTGATGTGTGGAGTTGTCTCTTAAAATTTGATCAACTTTCAGATAGGGGAGAGTGCTTCGAGCGAGCTTCTTCGGGAGGATGCTAGCAAAAAATGAGGCAAATCCTCCTCGGGTTATTGCCATTTCTCTTGATTCGAAAATTCAAAAACATCGACTTGGTCTTCAGATTTAATTTGATTTTCTTTGTCGGCTTGGTGTCGGATAGTCCAGCCAAAAGCTCGGCACTAGTGAGAGGCATATCCCAAAGTTTCTTTGCTAGCGACTGACCATACACGGCCGTTGTGGCTTCTTCCTTGGTGTAGTGTGCAGCTTCAAGATCTTGAATGAGTTGTTGCTTCCCCTTTGCATCATTGTCATCCAAATTATCCTAGATGTGTTTTGTTCTTTCTTCTCAATACTACACAATTACCTCAAGGCGGCGCTTCTGGCCTGCTTTGATGAGCATATTAAAAAAGAGCACAAATAAAAGGTGTGATTTTGGTGTGGGCACTTGACATTCTTAAATCCTTCCTTGCAATCTCACTCATCAGCCTGGAGTGAAGAAGATGTGCCCATGAGATTTTTGTAACTTTCTCTGCTACACGAAGTGTTGCATAAGAGTCATGGCTCATGGTCTTGGTCTTGACTAATAATTGCAATCATTCCAAGTACCATACACGTTGTTATCGTCTACCTACATCCTCAACATTGGCGATGAAGCAATAATTTTTATGTATCTCAGGCGGACCGAACTCTTTCTACATGTCTGCATCTATGTCTTTTTTGTACATGACTTCTTGCTGTAGAATCGGCAATTGAAATACTTTAGCAATGATTTCCGAGGTAACCATGAGATTTGGGGTCAGCATACCTCCGGACTTCTGAAAAGCTTCATATTGGCGAGAGCATCAGGCTGGTCCTTCCAAGAATTCCAGGGTAGGCTCACGTATGGCAAAAGACCAATCTTGTGCAACCATTTATTGTGCTTTGCGAGGTTAAGTGAGATCCTGAAATTGGCAAAGCTAGTTTGCACCATTTGCTTCTTGAGAGGGGGCAAGGGCATCTTGCTGTTGGACTGCATATCTTCCGGATCGGGAACAACTATAGGCTTTTCCTCTCCGGCTTCCTTCTTTCAGGGACTCTTGCGGGCAGGGGTGGGGCTTGTCTTCTTCCCCATGTCGACGTTGCGCAAGGCGGTGTTGCTGAGAAGATCAAGTGATTGTTCAGGAGCTTGCTGAGCAATGAGGGTTGTGAGTCTGAGAGTTGGTTTGGGTGCCATATATGGCTCAGGGCAGGGAATAGAGTCTGTGGCAATTGGATGTGAACACTGACTTGCTGTAAGCATGAGCTCCAGTGATCTTACTATCGATCTAGGATAGGCAAAGAGACTCATGTGAAGTCTCTTATTGGTGCTGCCTGTATTGTACTGTATGATTAGTTTCATCTACTACGAGTCAATAATGATCAAGGCTTTGGATTTACACACCTCAGGTGAGTGATCGATCATGTCATCAAGATTTGTGACAATTCCTTGTACATCCTGCGTGTGTTCAGCCGTTTAGGGTATGGCAAATTGGGGTGGCCGTTGAAAGTGATCATTTGTTGGTTTGTACAGCCAAATCCTGGTCAGAATGGATGTTATGAGTCGGAGTGGGTCGGACTTTAGAACCATGGTTGGATTGGACTCGAGTTAGTCTTCTTAGTTGACCAGGTCGCAAAATTGTAGGTTGGACTTTGTTGGACTTGCTAGGCACGAGTGGCTCGTTGAGTCGAATGTCATATGGTCAGACCATGGTTGGCGAATCATAGCCTTGCCTATTTTTGCCACTGTGCTTGTGCGTGCTTGCACCCTTGTACCTAAGTCATTCAATTGCTTTATGATGAAGCTTACCAGAGACCTTTTGAGGCTGTTAATTTGGTTTTCTTCTGTGCCTATCGGCGTATAGCCAGACTCTTGTTGGACTTTGATTGAGGTGTCTTGGTTGTTTTTGGCTCGACTGGTGCCTTGAGCTGGATGGTAAGAGCTGAAGTGAAGCTGGTCCATGTAGCATTGCCTTATGTACTTCTTTTGATTGTGATAGGATCATAGTAGAAAATGTTGAAATTAGTTGCAATCCATGGAGGGAGTTGCTATAGACAGTGATTAGAGACGTTTTCTTGACCAGATTTGTATGTTGCCCTAGCTCTGCTAGGTTGAGGCCTTGAAGCCTGTTGTCTTGACTGGTGTCGGAGTTATATTAGAATCTCTTGTTAAAGTCTTTAACCTGAATGACTAATACAAAAACATTTTCTTGATTGAAGTCAGTAGACATCTGTAGAGATATTGTATTGATCTTGGCCTGGGTTGGGTCAGGACTAATGTAGGGTTTTAACCTGAAACCATTTACTAGCTTTTCAAAATCATTGCCATTAAGGTAAGCTAATTAGAAGGTAGCTTGATCAAATACTTCCAGTACTTTGAATGGTTCATCATACCTTAGCTTAAACTTTCATGGCATTTTACCCAACTTTGTATTGAACATGAAAACTAAGTCACCTTTCTTGAATAACTTGAACTTCTTCTTTTTTGAATCATGTCAGCAGTGTGGGAACTGCTTAGTCTATCTTCATCTAATCGTAGAAGTTATTGCAATCTGGGATTAATGGATTCCTCTGGTGATAGCTTATTATCAATTGCAACTCTCTCAAGCTGCCTGCTGTTGCACTAAATTCCATTGGCACCATTGCCTCACATCCATACACCAATATGAATGGTGTCAAACTAGTTGCAACCTTGTGAGCTGTTTTGAGGGCCCATAAAACTGAATCTAAGTGAAGATCCCAATCTTCTGGATGATCATCCATTGTCCTTTTGTACACCTTTTTCATAAGCTTATTAGAACTTTTTGCATGTCCATTAGCTTGAGGATAATATACTGTGGATTTTTTATGCAACATCATGTGCATCCTTGTCATCTTTCTAATTGTTTTGTTCATAAAGTGGGTACCTTTATCTGATACTATTTCAATAGGTACTCCAAATCTAGTCACAATATTATGGTAAAGAAAGTGTGCCATAGTTTTGGCTTTGCATGTCTTAAGGGTTGAAGCCTCAACCCACTTTGTGCAATAATCAATTGCACCCAAAATATATTGGTTACCTATAAATTTTGTTGGTGGTTTGATAGGACCAATAAAATCTAGCCCCCACTTTTGGAATGGTCCCAAAGGAAGAATGGGCTGATGAGACATTCTATTAGTATCAAGTGGTCTATCATCCCTCTGGCATGGTAAAAATGCCTTTGCATAATTGTGAGCATCTTTTAACATAGTAGGCCACCATAAACCAGCTTGCAAGATTTTCTTACCTATAATGTCTCCAGAGGAATGTCCTCCTGTTACTCCTCCATGAGCTTTTGCTAGGACAACCTTTTGTTCATGATCTTGTACACGTCTTCTAATGACTTGGTCAATTCCCCTTCAATATAAAACACCAGCAATAACAAAAAATGGCCTGCTTTGTAAAACATGTTTTTTCCTTTGATCCCTACTTAATGTTTCAAGAATCAATCCATCAGTAAGAAAAAAGAGCATCTTACCATACCAGTTTGGGGGTTCCTCAATTCTTACCATGAAAATTCCTGCATTAGGCAGTCCATCAGGTATACCTATTGGAGCTTCGCTTGATGTCAGCCTGCTCAAATAATCAGCAATGGCATGCTACTTTCCAGGTCTATGTACAATGCTGTAGTCAAAATCTTGCAACAAGAGCATACATCTGGCCAATCTGCCTACCAATTGTTGTTTGTTGACCAAGTAAATAAGTGCCTGATGATCCATGTGGAAGTTGACCTTATTACCCAACAAATACTGTCTGAACTTATTCAATGCATAGATCATACCTAGGGCTTCTCCCTCTCTGTGACTGCATAGTTTTTCTAATGTTTTGTCATAATTCTGTTGGCATAATACATAGGCCTGAACCATTTAGCTGTTTTTTGTTGCATAAGGACTGCACCCACAACTGTATCTGAAGCATCAACAAAAACTTCAAATGGGAGAGTCCAATCTGGAGGTTGGAGGATAGGAGCAAGCATTCGCATCTTCTTCAATATGTTGAAGGCATACTCTTATGGTCACCCCAAATGTAGGGTTCCATTTCTCTTGTCAGTTTTGTAAGTGGATAACATATATCAGGTAAATATCTGAGAAATCTGTAGTGCCACTTGATTTGACCAATAAATCTCTGAAGTTGCTTTATATTTTTGGGTGGCTTGGATTTTTGGATAGCAGATCCCTTGTTGGGATCTATCTCCATACCTTGTTGAGAGATGATATGTCCAAGGAGAATGCCTCTGCTAACAACAAATGCACATTTGGCAGGATTAAGGTTGAGTCTAGCCAACATACATTTTGCAAAGCATAAGGCTAAATGAGGCATGTGCTCCATTCTTTTGCCAAAAACTGAAAAGTCATCAAGAAAAATTGTCATAAAACTTGTAAGATAGTCGGTAGGAGGAGAAAAAGATGGGATGCAAATAGCTAGAGAAAGAGATAGAAAAAGAAAGTTAGAAGGGGGGGAAACGTGGGATGCAAATAACAAGTGCAACTTAGCCCAATCATAAAAATCCAAATGCTAATTTCTAAAACACGTCTCTTTCCCATCTCCAACCAGAACCTCCAATTAGACCTTCCCGTGAGGGCAGGCAAAAAAGATGAAAAAGCAAGAGAGTACAAGTACTCATGAGCAATGCCTTTATTTTTTTGATTTTTAAAAACTTTTATGGAGTGTTGGAGTATGTTGATAGATGATGATGTTGATTGAGGGGCAGGGGGGGGGTAGAGAGAGAGAGAGAGAGAGAGAGAGAGAGAGAGAGAGAGAGAGAGGGGGAGGGAGGGAGGGAGGGAGGGAGGAAGGGAGGGCTAAAAATAGAAGGCAGCATGGGCACTTTTGTAGTCCAAAACAATTGGAGGGACACTTTTTTATGAAAGTGTAAGGAGAGCACTGCCATTGTAGGCAGTGCTAAAATGTAGAAAACGGGTTGGTTCAAGTCTAGAAAGATACTACCCCAAACTCAGCTTACTATTAAAACAAGCTGATGGTAAACTGACATCTTAGAAAAATACTTAAGAGTGATTGAGATGTCATCAAGGATCTCTTGGATAGGAAAGTCTCCATGGGCTCCTTTGTCAAAAAGTAACTTGCTGCATCTCCATTTGTGAGCAATCACAATAGCTTTTATTAACTACCAACCAACGAGCATATATCATGTCATTCATCATGCTTTTGCCAATGCAGTTTTTCATGACAGATGAATGAAAACCAACCGTTTCAATAGTCTCCTATAAATTTTCCTCCACATGCTACACACTACTAGGCATTCCCAAAAAATATGCATATGTGTCTCCCTCTTCATTCCACATAAGGGACACATTAGAGATACTCTTGGATTCCATTTTGCCAACCTATCTCTAACAAGTAGTTTACAAACAATAAGCCTTCATAAAAGCAAATTCAGTTTAGAGGATGGCGTTGCTTTCCAAACTCTTACTATTCTCATTTTCCAAATTGTCGAATCATTGCATGGCACCTAATTCCTCCACTGTCCATGCATTTCGTGCACAACCCAATTATTGGCAGATTGTTTGAAAACTCTGGTGCTACATTAGTGCAGCACCTAAAATTTTGCAGGTGTTACAAAATTGAGAAAATGGGTTTTACATGTGGAAGAGCAAATGTTGAAGGTTCATTGGATATAGCTTGCAAGTTTTCTATGAATACTAGTCTGAGCTAACGCCCTTTTGCCACGTTATAAACCCATGCCCTTCCTGATCACACCAATTGACCGAAAGGGTGCTCTGCAGAGGAGTTCGTGGTGTGTCATGTTCACACCAACCGGACAATGGCTCTTGACAGAGTCTGTTATTGGGTGTCATCAAGGAATCTTGCAGCCCACATAGACCTTTGACTGGTGCTGTTGAGAGTAAATAGCTCTTGGGCAGGGGGCCCTTCCCCTTCTTCAACTAATGGCTTCATTCCACATTGTTGAACGGGAATGAATACCTTCACAACCGCCTCCTCTTGTCATGCTGCAAGCCCATGCACATCCTAAGGCTGGGTTCACTCCACCCAAGGTGCTCTGACGGAGGAGTTCACGTCCAACAGAGTAGCACCTCACAACACACCAACCGAGCGATACCTCCTAATGCATCAATCGAGCGGCACCTCATGACACAGGCTGGTTATTGGCTGCCAAGGAATCTTGTGGCATGCATTGGCCTATGATTAATGCTAATGAGAGTGATGAATGCTTTGGGCATGGACACCCTTCCCTTCTAGTGCCCAACTCGTCAGACGCCCCTATTACAAGTTGGGCATCCAGGCATTGTGAATCCTACCTAAGTCATCATGCTTGTTACACTCATGTGAGCACTAGAAGGTGTCCTACAATTTCCCATTGATGTAAAACTAAAAAAAATAGGATGCATGGGTTCTCATGGATAGGCCTTTACAGACACTCTACTGACCCGAAGGTGATAAAAATCCATAAATGAGCAGTAGCTAGGGATGGGAAGGGTCCATCCTAGCAAGAAAGCATATGAGTGGCTGGTTTAATAGGTGCCCATCCATGCACAGCCAAGGTTGGCTTCCTGTGGATGGGAAGACTTTAGGGCAGCCAGTTGGGATTCAGACATTGCCATCAGATGGGTAGTGTGTAAAGTGTACATTACTCGCCTTCATTTGTTGATTGAAATTATTGATCACCTACTCAGTATGTAAGAATATTTGTCCCTCCTTAACTTTAAATCGTGTACACCAATTGGTAAAAATGTGTCGGTGAGCTATGTGTCCCTCCTTCATGACACTAACTGGTAAAAAAGTGTGGGTGAGGTCAAGCTGGTAGCTTTGAGCAAGCCCCATGAGTAACTCTAAACCGCACTCAAAGCACAAGTCCCCCTATCGAAAAGTGTGACCAAGTAAAGTAAGGCGAAGTTAAGGTTTCAGTTGCTACTCTCCAAAGTCTGTGCTACTCATAGTCTGAGCACTTCTTCTCTTTGGTGACCCTTGCAGGCACACTTTCTTCACATTCTTCTCCACCAATCTAGTGTAACAATGCAGTCACATTTACAACGATGTAGAGGAGGATTGAATCCATGATTGGGGCCTAGCGAACGTCGCACAACAACATCCAATATGAATTGGGACTACATTGTAGCATAGGAAGAGAAGAAAAGAATTGGTATAGTGAGTTGGCTCAATCCCCTCAAGTTTTATTTGGGTGGGATGTACAAGTGAGTTTTTTGCAATTACCATTGTAGGATTTGTTTTTTGGAGAACCAACATTTGAGAGTTTTCTTTCTCAACTTATACCTCTCTTTGACACCCATGCATCTTCGTCATTCCATTAGCTAGAATCATCTACAATCTATTCTATAGAGCTTGTGCTGTCTCCTCATGGAGCATAATTTACCTATATAAGTTTTCCAGACAGTATGATTGAATCGAGCTGTGGATTTCTTAGTTTTTAGTTGTCCTCTTTGACCCCACCCCTAAGAGCTTGATCCCTTTGTTTGCATACTTTTTCTCCACATATTCCTCTCCATCACTCACTTCTATAGCTTTTAATACGTTTTCATATATTTACCCAAGATTTTATTTGGCATGCTAGCATCCTTAACATGTCTAATTAAGTCATTCCAAGAATCAAAGTGACAGAGAAATAGATGATTCGACATCTTAGAGAGATGGAACTTATCCAAATCTCCACGAAATTGCGCAAGATTTGATAGGTAGGGGTTTTGGGGCCTCTAGAATGCAATGGAATAGATGGTTTTGGAAATTGTGGTCCAACACACGGACCAAAAAACGTTTTTGCAATTAGATCTATTTGTAAACACCACCGAAGTGCAAATAATGAGCAACACAGAAGTTTTATGACCTCCTGAGTCTACTGGAACTTGCAGAATAAAAAATGATGGTCTCTATGAGCCAGTCCAACACATGAGCGTCAAAACATAAAAGAGGATTAGAAACTCAACACAAATTGTTTCTTGCTCCAAACTTGCTTAGTTGCTACTGGCTACTCATGCTATTGCCCTCCAAGTGTAGCTTGTTGCTTGTAGCAGTAGAATCTCTCCAGAAAGCAACTCGTTTTTTTCTTCTAAAGGCCTAAAAACAGCAAACCACAATCTAGAATCATGCTATAGCAGGTCGTTTTTTCTTCCCAGGGGATAATAGATGACCTCTTGCTCTTGAATCAAGCCACAAACTGTCCAGAAAGAAGGGGAAGCCTATTGTATACACCCCAAACAGTAAAAACGACCTAGAATATGTGTAGTAGGAGACTCCACACAACAACTACGGGCAAAGATAACACTTCTTGGGTTGGAAACAAGTAAGAAACAAGATTTGGGAAGCAGGAAATGGGCTGGAAATCGCTGCTGCAACAAGAAAAATGAGATTCCCTTCCTTCATTTCGAAGCCACAAGCAAATAGAAGCTCTCCCACAAGCTTCCACAGTAGTAGGGAAGCAAAGGGCGGCAAGAAGGCAAGGAACGATAGCTTTGATACTAGTTGAGAGTGCTCTCAATAGAAGTGGAACAGAGGAGGTGAGAGAGAGGGAGAGCCACACAAGTTTTTTGGTGGGTGTAGAACACCCTAATCTTCTATGTCATCCACATATATATGTCTTTGAGTATTGTACATAACCGGGGTTAAGGCACAGTCATCTTCAACCCCCACAAAGAGGGCACCATGAATAGTAGAGCACTCACATGATGCTAACTCGTTGCCCATTGTAAAAAAAATTGTTAAACGAAGGCAAACAACTTGAATTTTTCATGTAAATAAATTTGACCTTAACGGTGAGATGTTGCATTTGAATGCTTGATCTTGAATAGATATAGTACATTTGATTGGAAAGAAAACTCTATATCAAAATTTTAGTGCAAATTTGACATATAAGTTCAAGTTTGTAACTATCACATTACAACTCGAGAGTAACTTGATCACTATAAATATATATTATATAAAATAAATATGGAAAAGATCATTACTTGAAAGTTTTTAGCATGCTTGAAGAATTAGTTGCTACAATATAGGGCTTACATGTGATGCTATCACGATAAGAAAGCTACTTTTATGCTTTCTATGAAGACCACAACACTAGGTATTACAATAAGAATGCAAGACTTGATAACACAAAAGTAAGGGATAGGGTGAATATGTTGTTGCCATTAATAAATACAAAAAATCATGAGAACCAATGACAAGATTCAAATAGCATGTAGCTTATAATGTAGCTGTCAAATAGAAAGCATAACGCTAGGCATTACAACAATAATGCAAGAGTTGATAAGACAATAGTAAGGGATAGGGTGAATACATTGTTGCCATTAATAGATATAGAAAATCATGAGAACCAATGACATGACTCAAATAGCATGTAGCTTGTAATTTAGCTGTCAAATAAAAAAAGCTCATCACTACTGAGTGCTAGAGTTTATCAATACACTCACCATTCTTAAAGTTTTATTCACCATGCTTAAATACTTTATGGTTTATAAGACTCAATAATTACAAAACCAGTACTTCAAAAGTGGTGATTGGTTTGGAAGCAAATTACTCATTTTTATGAAATCAATCTTTAAAATTGCTTAAGGAATGGAGGTTATTTGGTCAAGATTGTAGTAGGAAGTTAACTCAGAAGGAGCATAAAGTTTAGGAATGGCTTTGAGGTACATAGTATTATAGATGAAGGATTATATATGTATCTTAAAATATTATTATATATACAATAGGTTTTATCTTAAGATCAATTCTATCATACAAAAAAGAGTATCATACAAAAAAGAGTAACCAGCCCAGTTACTTTGGTTATAGGCCTAGTCACAGACTAACCAGTTTGTTCATCTAACCAGACCAGAGCCAGGTTGTGGCTGATGTGCCATGATAATGCATTAAATACACATAAAGCGGAGCAGCGAAAAAATAAGGATACTAAGTGTATGAAAATTTAAACGGATGAAAGAAAATTGTGACTCAAGTGTATGGTAAGAAATGGATGGTGGAAGATATTTCTTGTATGAGATATCATCTAAGATTTGGATGTCTCATTGAAATCATGTCAAACAAAGAATTCACTTCATCAATTTGATGACTAAGATTAATATGACAAAGGAATTCATGATTTAGCACAAGAAATTGAGAGTATACTACCCACGAGAGAATGGTCAAGCCAAAGCAACAAATCAAGCGATAAGTACCATACTTCATAAGATGGTGAATGAGCACCAAAATTATTGGAACAACAAGCTCCAAATTGCATTGTATAGCATTGGGTCCAAAGGAGAAACCAAGATTGTCTTATCTTGAAGTACCTACAAGTAATCTTCCATTGTGTTGATACCTGGGTACAAGTTATGAAAGAATGTACTTTCAATCCTTTGATTGCTAGAAATTCTTGGATTGTTTATCATCTTTTCAATCTCGCTAGTCATTCTTTGAATGACAACATCTCTAAATATATCATTGCTTACATGAAAATTTAGAGAATGACTTAAGCACAAGAAAATGCACTTGTTTTCTGGGTAAATTTTAAAGAAAGAGGAAATCAAACCAAGATTTGCACATGATGTGGGAACATCTATAATGAATTTCCAAACTCTTGCTACAATTCAATTTGACAAGTAGATAATGAGTGGTCAATGTTTGACGAAGTTTTCAATTGAAGAATGGTAACAGCCAATGTTTTTACAGAAGACAACCTTCATTGATTTGAAGAATAGTATCAGCCAGTTTTTTTTTACAGAGCAAGAATAGCTGCTAACAATTCACATCATTGAGTTAAAGGTTTAATCTAATAGTTTATATTAATGTTGAAGGAGAGAGAATCATTTCACAATATTATATTAAAAAAAGAGAGATAATCATTTGACAATGCTTAATTACGTTCAAACCTCATAAGAGCTATACAAACTAACATTGGTATGCTGTAAGCATGCAACACCATGTATTGAACTACTGAGAGCAAAGTATAAACAAAATCACAATGTGCAAAAGTTTTGTGGAATTCCAAAGCCTTTTTATAATAATATGATAAAGAGCAGTACAAGCAAATACAACATTGCTTCAGCACTTGAAAATACTCTTGGAAATTTTGTCATCTAAGACAATTGAAGAGTAGAAAAGGAGCAAATGCTGTGACATGATAATTTTTACTCAAGTTCATTTTTGGTAGGAATAAACCTGATAACCATGCCAAACATGTTGGTTAAGAAATGTCCTTCCACCTTCTTAGTGAAAAGATGAGACATCAGATATTGAGTGTTCTCATCTAGCAGTAGAATGAATGGAGAAGATAGCTGAAGAACTTTATCCACTATGGCATCTTTCAATGTAACTTCTATTTCTGCACCATCAACTGTAGTGACAATTCCAATAGGTCCAATTAATATAGAGTGTGGTGGCTTGGTTTGCATTCATTATGGTGAGATACCAATCTGTGTTTCGCAATGTAGTGCTTGCATTTACTACTTTATTCCACATGGCTGAGAACACACTACCAGATGTGCTGTGCATGTAGGAGTTCATGAGCCCAATTTGCATCATGCACAGCAGTCTCTTTGCATAGATTGTCATCTTCTTGTATACTAGAGGAACCAGGTCTCATTCCACCAACTGGCCACTTGCTGGTAACATAAATATTCTTTGGCCTATGGCTATCATGCTCCATCATTGCAGCAGGAGGGGCAGAGCCTCTTCTCTACTGAATCAAGGTTTGCTCCATTGATGGCCTTTGCATTTTAGGTGTTTGAAGGCTAGCTCCTTCTATAACACTATGGGCTACATCAACAAGCCTTTTTGTAGACACATTGCTAAAATCACCATTCATCAGCATCCTCAATCCCTCAATTTGTCTAGGCTAGGTCCTGTTCCCAAATGCTTGCCAGCCATGTAGGCATTATAGTGTGCACTTTGTAGTACATACAAAGCTAAGTCCTTCAGCATTGGCCTCATACAAGCTTCTATGTTTGGCATAACCGTGAGCAACCCTCATGCTGGAATGCTTGGTCTGAGATAAATTCACAAACCCACTATCCTTATGTTGTTCAAGGAAATACCCCCGCCCCCCTCCCCCCCAAAAAAAAAAACCACTGGGAAACCTGTACATCCCACTATGCGAAGAAATTCTCAAGGCCAGACAACTCACCATCTTTCACGTACATTGGTGTCCACCACTTCCTCAGAGCCTCTTTACATATCTTTGCACTAGCATCGGTTGTTGCTCTCCTCCAATTGTTGCATAGCTGCTTGTGCTCTTCTTGAAATGGTGACCTAATGCATCTCCTTGTGTGCTCTATCATTCTCATTTCCCAATGGAATCCACATGTCCTCTCTTTACCCTCCATCCCATTTCAAGTCCAACCTTATACACAATTCTAACTGCAAGCCAATTTGCACCTACACCATCAGCCATGAAGCCTCTAAATTCTGGTAGAGGGAACCCATTCTTTAGTAACTGGTCGTTAAGGAGCCCCCAAAACCTTATCCGTGCACCATGGTTTTCAATCTTAAATTTAGAGATAGCAATCATGAGCACCTCTCCTATGAATGGCTCACACACGTGGGCACCCATGGTGAAACATCCTCTAACCCGGTGGACATGATCAAAGTGCAACCATTGTCTATTTCCCCAAGCTACCACCTGGTTTCATTCTGTTAACCAAATCAAGTCCCAACCTAGGGCCAATAGTGGACATCTTGAAGACGTGAGGTTCCTAACCATCCGAGAGTTGCCCAGGGAAAAGGATACCATGCAAGAATGGATATGTACAATGTCGTTTCAAATCCAACACTGCATCAAGCCCATAGTCCACGCCTTCCATTCCATGTCTAGTTGACTGCACAGCTCTTTGAATCCTTCGTCGTCGTCACTACAACATTGGTGTGATTACAGAACCGCAACACTTGCAAGATGCAAAAAGGTTCTTTTTAGCATGTTCTGATATCATATCATTTACTTGTTTCTTTTTGCCTCGACTACTACCCTCATCTACTAGATGCTGACACAAAGACTAGATGTCGAGCACTAATAAATGCTTTGGGTCGAAGTGCCACTGAGGGTGTCCTTGTACCTTGGCTTCAAGGGGAGAAGAAGACATCCCAATGGTATCAAAGAATAGTTTGTGTGGTTTTGCAATACCTCTGTAGCTCATAAATGGAGTGTTGATCAATCTATCCTTGGTGTGCCTGGTCATTCGCCTCGGGTGTGGAAGGTTTCCATTGGGACTTCCATTAAAAAAACATGAAAAGGAGCAACTACAGCAAGCAGGTTTTGTGCTTCAGGGGAAAGAAAGTCTGCATGTGCAAGGTGCATACGTGCCCAGGAGTACTACAACAATGAATCATGTTTGGATTAGCCAAAGGGACAATAGAATAGTGAAGTGGAGATCCAAGCTAAGTAGAGATTTTCAAGAGAGAATTCAAAAAGCTCAATGTTTGAATGCAGAAATGGTTCAAGAGAAAATAATTATTTCTAATGACAATGCACCTTTTTTAGTAAAAATAGCTTAATTGCTAAGGGCCTAACATACACACTGACAATATCAGAGTTCCCACGATGCTTTTGCAAGGACTTTATGCAACGAGATGCAAAGAAAGGGATGCATTTTTTGTGCAAACACCTCTACTTTGTCTTCATTGGTGTGTTGGGATTGAGTGACAGTGTATGAGTTCATGCACTGGGTTGCTCTTACTAAGGTAGAATTGTTCCAAGTAGTGGCTTCTCGTTGGAACCAGCCAAATAAAAGCTGAAAGATAAGTTAATATCTTTGAGGTTTTCATGCTTTACAAGGATCTATGTACAACCCTCTCTACCACATGTGACTAGAGTATGGAATCTCCATTGGGAGGAAACCAAACTATGTGAGCCAAAACTTCAAAGTAGCCATAAAGGCTATGTTAAAGAATTCAAGTCTGGTAGCTCCTTCCAACATGAATGAGGTGCTTGGGGGGGGGGGGGCGGGGGGGTCATTCATTTTTCTTGTCTTTTGAGAAAATTTTCTAGTTTTGGGAACGTTAGGATTTTGTTGTGAAATGGACCCCTTAGCTTCAACCCTCCTAGGTGCGTGTTCTAGAAACAACATTTGCATGTGCATAGATCGAGAACCTAGGAAAAGAAGAACCTAAGGGCAACCCATGCTTGTACAAGCACTCTAGCCATAACAAGTCACCAAAGCAATCCATCTTCCAATTGGTAGAGGTAAACTCTCCATATATACTTGCAAAAAATACAAAGAAATTGCATGAATATGAGGATGCCCACGTGAAGAGCACAACTTTTCAACAAATTAAAAAAGTCTTATACCCGAGTATACTTCAACATAGAGTAATCTAGAGTGAACTACCTTATACTAACTCCCACCTACCGCCCGCATAAAAAAGCATAACAGTGTGGTGAGGGAAACGCTATGCTATGGGAAATGATAGAGGTTGAAAAAACCCAAAATCTCTAATCACGCGGTAGATCTACAACTAGAATGCATGAAAAACAAACAGTTGAAAAATCCTGGGCACTAGAGTGCACAAGAACCTTTACTGCAAGATTTATGGCCAAATAATGTGCAAAAATGCTCACAAATGCCTTCGAGCACCTAGTCTTCGTGTGTTATGTTCATTGCCTACACAAAACTCCCTACAAAACTTTGCAATCCATTATGTCCTATACTAAAGTTACCGAGATCCAAATTACAGCCCCAAAACCCCCATATGCCCATATATAATCCTACTCAAATGGGCCCAAGCACCTAGGGAAGGACTTGTCTACACCTGATCTGCGTTAAAAGGCCCAGGTGGAAATGAAGAGCATACACTCAAGTAGGACCTAAACTGAGGAAAGCATAGATGTATAAGTCAGAACTACAGTGAGATAACTAGGTAAAGAAGTCGAGAAAATCCCACAGATTAAGGTGGTTATAAATGGCAGAGTATTGGTTCTGCGTAGATGAGAGCTGTGCAGAATAGAGAAACGCTGCCAAACAAGTGACCCATGTTTTCTGTTAAAAAACAATTGATCCATTAGATCAGCAGATTCCATCGGTGGCAGAGAGGTCAAGTGAAGTTTCAAAGAGGCCCCTGGACACTAAGTTCTTACTTCACTCTGTAATGTCACATGGATAATAAGCAGCTCATTGGCAAAAATCCAGACTCTGAATCAGAACCTTTGCAATCGCTGCTGTAATTTTGTAACCTCTGCCATGGCATGTAATTACATCTAGCATTCCTGTTTGCCTAGAATGGCAGCATGCCTTTGTTGGCACTGCCCATAATTCTCATGCCACATTCTGGAGGTCACCATTGCAGCTAAACCACTTAACTAAGAGCTGTTCATTTCATTGCTACTTGCTCGAAGTATCGGCGAATGCTGATCACAAAGAAAGAAACACTCATTCAAGCCATAATAACCATGCAGAATAGAAGACAACCATAAGCACCACTTGAGGATTCACATTAGGTCCACGGATGTACATAAGAACTGTCCAGCCTTTGGTTTTTATTCAAGAGTACTTCTCCAATATAAAGCAGACGAGGGAGTCGATGATGTGCTGAGGTAATGCTAGAAGGAGAAAACTAACTCAGATGGGTACATACAAGCAGTGCCCATTAACTTCAACAGTCCCAGAGATTTGAGTAGCAAAATGATGCAACATGTGACCACACATAGCAGCAAGCCCATTATATGACTGCTCACATCAATGGCCCAGAGCAGGGGTGCTCTAATTTTTTTGATGCATGGTGATCGAGATTTGGACAATATTCCATTCTTATTTTCTGCTAGAAGGATGTAAGAAAAAGTAACTCTTGTCCTAGTAAGCCTTCTGACTTTATAACATCAATGCTTGTATTTAGTGAAGCTTCCACAGTGTATTCCATGTACCTAGGATTCATGGGCGAGCCTGCTTAGTAGTTCAAGACCTCTAGTGTACCCTGATGGTTGCCTCATCTGTATTTGCAGAACCACAACCACAGAAACCAGATGGAAACTGGCAAAAATGAAACGAAGACACAGAGAAAGAATACAGAACAAAAAAGCAAAAAATACGAGAGCCGACCGACCAGCAGACATAGAATCCAATTAAAGCACAAACAAAGCGAGAGTCTAACAATAAGCCACACAAAATTATAAAAAATGTACAGCCCATCAACCCAACCTCAAAGCAGCATATAAACCCAACGATTGAAATAGAGAACCAAACATGAATTCTAATGCAAGGGACTACAGCTGCCAACATGATATGATCAAACCAAATTTATAAAAAAAATGAAGTGAGCTCTGTCCCTTGGTTCCACAATTTAGTAATCCTACCTCATGAAAATACCAAACTTATTTAAATAATAATAATCATCATCAGTACACAGACTGGTACATCGTTAGGTTGTTCAATCTTTAAGGTCACTTGAAAACATAGTTAGGGAGAAATTCTCTCCACCAGACAAGAACTCGTTGGATTTTTTACAGCATTTGTTTGGACTAGTCCTGAAATAGAAAGAATTCAAATTTTCCAACAGAATTGCACCACATTACCACCTAGAGAGGGACCCAGATAATTGGAACAAAGGAAAGGAATAAGAAACAACAGCAAGCAAATCAAAGCTCCTGAGTTAACAGTACCCAAGCACAAGCAGCTGCTTCCTTGCATATATCTGATGCAAACCATAAAATAATAGTAACACTAAATTAACTTCGCAAATTCATGGCTAACTTGTATCTCGTCAGGAAATTTTCTCATCGTAATCCTGATTACTCAGCTAGTTCACAAAATATATACAAAACAGAATAAATAAAAACAGTCAGTAACTCTCGGTGCCAATAGTCAATTAGATCAACAGAAGTCCAGCCTTTAAAGAAGAGCTTGTAAAACAACAGGCCTCAATCTTTTACTTAGTACATGATGATGCACCTCCACAGTAGTAGGACGACACAAGTAAAAAATATTAGAGTAGAAGGTGCAAAAAATAAGTCATATGCTTGCACTAATGACAAGGACGAGGACGACGGCCAAGAAAATATAAAGGACACATGTCAAAGCCAACCCTTCAGTATATGTAAGGACTGCTGATCACAAAGACACCACTTGATTGATTGATTTCAAGGCAAAATGGAGGGGGGACCTATTACAGTATCTGAAGGGGGATAGTATTTATGACCTAAACCAGGAAAAGTGAACTCGCGTCTATCACATGCAATCAACAATGAACCTGCACCACTACATACACCATGTCATAAACCGACTCTAAAAGATGCCATGAAGACTGAAGTACGTTGACTGTGGGAAATAGTTGCCCGTGAGAGATATGCAAGTGATGCCAGAGTCACTCCTTCAAAACAAAACCTGCTTGAACAGAGGAAGCCGTATAGTCTTAAAAAAACTAGGACTATTAGAATGTAAGCAAAAGTGGCACAGAGAAACAGGGGCAATGGATGGCCGCTTTTACAGCACAAGGATGCAGCTCTCAACTGTTCAACTCAGAAGTGGACTCTTAAAATGGCTTGGCATGTATAGGGCAGGGGGAGATCTGCCACTTGAGGAAGCATGCAGCCTCAGTCCCCCAAAGCACTAGGTCACGCGTGCTATTCGGCTATGGGGAGAAGTGCTGGCAAGGGCAGGTAACAGGAGAAGCAGCCTCCATAACAACCTATCAGAGGCTACGAAGGATTTTAAAAACATCCCCTGGACTTTGTCACAAGCAAAGGATTTAGACTTTGAAGCAGGAAAAAGCTTTCACATATGGACTAGATTGTACTTGTGCTGGACACCTTCCACTAAATATTTAATAGTTTGATATTTACAATCAGATGAAAACTTACAGCTTGCATGCAATCCATGGAAATTCCAATTTCAGGCGCTAGTCTTAGCTTTCCCCTTCCAATACAGTGGGCTTTCTCATCCCATCCATTCCTTTATACCCACATCCTCAACCAAACACCGGTGACCAGATATCTCACCAAAAGACAGGTCCCAGACTCACCACGTTCATGGTGGCTATTAACCAGGGAGATGAACCATTGCATCAAGACTGATTACTGAGCTCTGATGTCTACAGGACAAACCTTTCAAAGCATCCAGGGATTGCACCAATAATTAGCTTCTTACTTAAAGAGAAGAGAGAAGGTTTAAAAATCATTGTATCAGGAATTCCAATTAGCAACCTGGTGGCGTTATGCCACACCATGTACATGCTCTTCAGTGAAATATAGTTGTCACAAATTTGCTTTGGATGACCATGTCCAAAACAGCAACTGACTGGTTCCCATTCTAGAAAATCCAAGATCACCTCAACTCCGCAAACCTGCTTTATATAAAACAAGACTTTCATCCTTCCATAATCTGTAACCGGACATAAAAACTGTTCAAATACACCCTTTTTTTGAGTTTACGTGCGTCTCAAGAAACCAGGCTTGACGCCAGACGTGTGAAAATTCAAACAACTTATTTAACAGTCTAAGCAATTCATGATCAAAGTGGTTGTCAGGCAGTACACATGACATAAAAGAGGAAAATTTGAACAGCCGCCACCTCAACTTCAACATCGAGCCTCAAGGTTGTGCAAAAGACAACCAACTGCAATGACTCCAAGGTTGCTAATCAAGATCTTCTTGCCTTGTCTCCGACATTAGAGTGTCTCCATCGTCGTCGGTTCTAGGACCTCTTGACGTTTCCCCTGGAGTGTCATTCCCTTCCCCAGCAGGCCCACTTGAAACCGTCTCAGCACTGTGTGCTTGGCTTGAGCTTTCTGCCTGGGCATTTGCAGGGGACTGCGAGGTGGTAGCTGTACCCCTGAACCAGGGAAATGTTATAGAAAAACGTCTTCCTGTCCCAACTCCTCCACCAGTGCCTCCAGTAAAAGCTCCTTGTGGGGGACCACTCGTTTCGGCACTAGCAGGGGGGTTTTGCTGCTGCTCAGAAACATTGACCCTTCCCTCAGACCCAGCAGGAAACCTCCGCATAGTGAATTGTCCAGGTATGCCCCAGATGGAAAAACCACCAGGCCCTCTCTCACCTTCTCCTTGTGCACCTTCAGGAGATGCGTTCTCAGAAGATGCTCCTGCCCCTTGGCCTCGTGCACGAGCTTGCTCATAGTCCGGATCATCAGTGGGCAGTTCATATCTACATACAGGGCATGAATTGTGCTGTGCCAACCATGGCAAAATGCAATCTGGATGATACATGTGTTTGCATGGCATCTGTTTGACTTCTGAACGCAATTCAAACTCATCTTTGCAAACGGCACACTGGGCTGCATCTGTGCCTAGATGCTCCTCACATATATTTATAGTAGGCATCCCGTCAACAGCAGATTTAGAAGCTGGGGGAGCCCCATACCTGTTTGGATCATTTTCGGCCAGCTGCTGGATGAGCTGTTCAAGACCAGGTCCAAAAAAGTAGTCTCCAACGTTGCCCTGCAGGCGACGTGGCCCCACCCCCGTTCCATTGTCAATGAAAAACTCCACATTACCCCCCCCCAGGATGTTCTGCATCTGGCCTCGCAAAAGAAGCATTGGATTTATACCCCCCCCGTCGTTCACTAGTCTCATTCGCCCCCCAATATCCCCTTCGCCATCCTGTCCAAGCCCTTGTGCCATTTGTGCCGTCTGCATCTGCTGGAAAAACGTCGACATAGCCTCCAGCAGCTGAGAAACGGCAGGATTCCCCCTTGGCCTCTGCCCCAATCCTTGCAAGTTATGATAAGCAACCGGGGGCTCTTCGCCTGCACCCCCCAAATCAGGCCCCATGAAGTTCCATGGAGCAAAATTGAGACCCGGAGAAGTAGGGGGTTCTGGAACAGAGCCCGACCACTCTTCCAGGAAGCCACCGCTACAGTCTGGACAAACCAACTCGACCGAAGTAGCTGGTCGCACTGTCCTCTCGCATTGATGGCAATAATAGAGTGGCCCAGCGGCAGATGCCATCAAGACGACTGGTAAAAACACCACTGATGGATGAGTGACGAATCGATGTGGCTAGAAAAAAAGCACAAATGAGGCCTATGCGAAAGGGGAAATACCACGAAGAGGCGGACAGGATCACCTGGCGAGCGTCGAGGGAAGGGGGGTGGAGACCGTGAGAGATCGAAAATTCACGGACCCATAAGGGGAAAAGGATGCGAGGAGCGGCAAGAGTGTGATCTGAGATCGAAGGGGGCTGGAAAGGGAGGGAGAGGGGAGGAAGAGGATATGGGGAGAAGGGATGGGAAAAGGTTGGGAAGGGAGATGGCGAGAGGATCAAGTGACGGGGGGGGGAGAAGCAGAGAGCGCCATAGCCAGAGAGCTTGGAGCTCGAGAGGAAGAAGAAGATGCTCAGAGTCTCACAAACAAAGATATTTACCTACAGACATACACATCCCTTGAAACGACATGAGACCTTCTTAGTACCAAATTTGTGTTTTGACCCTTTAATCCTAATCCTTAATCACCATTCCCTTGCCCTCTTAACCCTCGTTGTTGGTTCCCCCTCATAACGGGAATTAGCCGCCCCTCCCCCATTGTCCCCCCATTCGTATTACATCAACAATCCCGCCCGCCCATCGCGTAACTATGCCACATCATTGGCTCGCCATGCCACATCATCCATCGCCTATACCTCTCCAGGTTGGGGAATTAGCCACCACGGATTCGAGGCTCACAAGCTCAATCCTGGCCCCTTTCCGGGCCGGCATGCCCTCCCCTAACCCATTCCCCATTCCTACAAGCTCGATCCCAGCCACTTTTCGGGCCGACAGCAGAGAAAGGAGATTAGAACATTTGCGGCAAGTCTTCGTCAAAACACATTTGATCCAGACTCGGCATGCCACCCAAGGTGTGGATACACTTTGCATGGGAAAGAGAAGGAGACTCGGCTTAGTGACATTGGCAAGGAAACTCCAAAGAGAGTTGAAACTGTACATTATGCTAAAAGTAAAGTGAGGAAAGGACGTTTTGTTAAACTTTTTGCGCCACTACTGAGGAAATGGAATGGGATGGTTCAAAATAACATGCATGGCACTCCAAAAAATAAAGGTAGTCGTGATGACTTGGAATATCAAAGGTATGTGTTTCGCATGGAAGAAGATGCCTGTATATAAGCTAATTTGGCAAAAGAAACCATCGAATTTGGTTTTGTAGGAACTCAAAGAGGTAATGTGAGATTTGATGACTGGAGTGTTCTAGGATTTTAGATCTTATGGAACTGCCCTCTCAATGGAAAAGGAGGCATGGCTTTGCTGGTGTCGTCAAAGTTCTCTATTGTCTCTATCGTCAAGGATGAAGTGGCCTGTTTGGCATGGAAGAAGATGCCTGTAATTAAGCTAATTTGGCAAAAGAAACCCTCGATTTTGGTTTTGCAGGAACTCAAAGTAGGTAATGCGAGATTTGATGACTAGAGGTGTTCTAGGATATCAGATCTTATGGAATTGCCCTATCAATGGAAAAGGAGGCATAGCTTTGCTGGTGTCTTGAAAGTTCTTCGTTGTCTCTATCATCAAGAATGAAGTGGGGGAATAATTGATGGCAAAGCTAGAGATTCAAGGGTCCAATTTTTTCATAGCATCTATGTATGCTTCCAACTATTCAACACAAAGAGCTCTACTATGGGGCAAAGGCTTCAGGACTCTATACTAGGTAAGCAAGTGGTTTGCTTAAGAGATTGGAATAATGTTGTTGATGGGTCGTACAGCTTAATATCAAGTCAAGAAAGATAGGAATGGGAGATTCTGAAGAATGCATGTAATCTAGTGGATTAGGTGATTATGACTCATTGAAATGCTATAGATTCTTCTCCTAGCATAATAGTTGCTTGAATCAAAGTTTCACATCTAAGCTTTTACCAAACTATGGCTTATAGTTGTTCTTACCTAGTAAAATAGGGGCTACAATATTGGGATGTACCTCTCCCAATTTAGTGATTGTCTTTAGACATATGCCCTCAACCTATTTCAAGTATGATCTCTCCTTCCTTAGTAGTTTCCCAATAATCTAAGGATGATTAACCTAGCTATGACCCCAATTTCCTTCTTGAGAAACTGCTTGTCAAGAAGTATCCAGTGAAATTTGAGATTTGTCACTAACCATGTCACTCGTCAATATTTCATGTTTGTTTTTTATAATTGATTAGTAGGTATTTAGAGTGTATTAACTTAGTAAGTCCTATGACTCTCATGCAAACTATATCCTATCCTATCATTATCTTGTTTATGGCAATTACATCTCATTATCTTGTTTATGACAATTACCTTGGAAAGATTTATCCCCTTCCCTACTGAACCACAAGAGGGTATAGCAAGTCAATTGATTCCACAAAGAGACTATTGACCTGATCTACAATCAGCCACATAGCACTACACATACACTTTTCATTCTATATTTTAATCAAATTGTACAATTTTAGATACCAAGATGATTTGCACGGCTGCTTCTAGTCAGTGTAAATGAAGATCTTCAATACTGAAATCCATCTTGGTCTATTAAACAAGGACTACGTTTAGCCAAGCACCAATCCTTATGAGATTGGACATCATCTTACCATTCTCAAAAGCCATATAATCAATATCATTGGAGCTCCAAACCTTGATGTCTTGCCATAAATGTCCAAGTTATACATCCATGTGACTAAGCTATCTTGATGTTTCATGGATTAGTTTGATGACAATAACAAATTATTTTTTAATAAAATTCTTCTAGTTCATTACACATATCTAATCTTATGCATTTTCCATATTGTTTTGAATTTCTCTCAACAAGAGATCTCAAAGTCACATCTAGTTTATCCTATTTAATCTATTGGCCTTTCATTAAATTTTCTTGCAAAACTTTCTTAAGGGTTCCATTTTCTCATATCGTAAAATGCTAGCATCCATGCTATAGCCTTCATATTCTTTACTACCCTTAAGATGAGTACCCAAAATCCAACAAGGCATTCCCATCCAAATTCCACCACTTTTGATGCAATGAAATACTCATAGCTAAGAGATCGATGTACTAAGCCTCAATACGTATCAATCTCAATTTTATTTGCTAGCATCATAATAATAATTTCCATTTCCTTTTGGGTCAACCTATTGGAACATCATGGCATAGGTTGTGTATCGAAAGGAAACCATTTTTGGAACTACATGTCTACACTAGGTATAGTTCTTGTTAACTAAACTAGTCATCTTTTATTTCTTTATTCGATACGTCAAAATGGCATGATAAAGAAACATACCAGAATGCAACAATAGTCTAGTATCACATCAATTATCATACTTCCAAATGATTTATTATTGGTTGAGATCCAAACTCTTCTTTTGCTTTTGTAGCATGTTTTCCATCATGTAGTTCTACTACCTTATATACCTTGCATTGAACAATAAATAGATTTGGAGTTGATACTTTACACATTAATCATGGACTTGTAAGAGCAATTTGGGATATAACTTGGACCACATAAAGATTTGTGCATTTAGAATTTGCACATACAAAGAAATCATGCTTTGCAACAACAAAATTGGTTATACCAATCACACTTTTGCTATCACATACTAAAGTGAATTTGCATCATTTAATGTCACTGATAATATTAAAGATGAATTTTAAGAATGCCATCCATCATTAATTTCACTCAAAGATAGTGATCGATATAGTGCAAAGATCATTCACATGCCATTATGCTTTTTCCATAGTCAACAAAATGATTTAGTCATGCAAATGAATCTTCAAGTCTTTCCACATGTAAAGACAATTCTACTTCAACTACTTAGCGAAAATATCAACCAAGGACATTTATACTTTTCCACATGTAAAGACATTTCTACTTTGCCATGTGTAAAGACATTTCTACTTTAACTACTCAACTGAATCTGACTAAGGATCAAGATCATGTTTATGATACTCAGCCAAAAGTTATCCAAATATGTGATATTATAGCACATGCAATTTTAGCATGTGAGAATGCAAAAAACAAATCTTTCATAGATTGTACCAAGCCATTATTATGACATGATGCTGATAGAGAAGCCAATGATGGCACCTTTTGATCTAGTTGTCACCTTTTGATCATCAGAGCCTAAGGAAGAATTCCAAAAAATAGTGGGTGATCTTACCTAGCAAATGGTGTATTTGGACCCTATAGCGGGATGCATAGATGTCCTCAATGCTAGTAGTATCTGTTTGCTCCATGTAATTCATCATGTCCGAATGTGTCATCTCTAAATTGGAGTGATTGAATAAGGTTAGTGAGAATCAATTAGTGAAAATACCCAGCAACTCCATTCAGTGTATAAAAATGTCCCTGCCAATAGAGCAACTTCTCACTTGACTGGTAACAATTGGCGAGATTGCCATGGATTCGTCAAATTCTGATTTGTCAAGTTCTACCTCAATGAAAACAAGACATTAAAACACTATTAGAACCATGCACACTTGATTGGTTGGCCATCTAAGTCTAGCTTGGAACTTTCCTTGTAGAGAAAGAGGATCAGGACATCTTATAGTTTTCCCTTATTGGGGTGGATAACTTTGAGATAGACTATGCCTAGCAATTTTGGTAGGAGGTCACTTTGGCACTGAAGGTAGTAAAAGAGGCTTTTGTCCATACTTTAGTGGATGGAAAATGCAAGAAATTGATTCTATAGTTTCATGAAGGTCTCAATCTAGACTCATACTATAGTCCAATGACATGTTGAACCAATAATTCTATGGCCTAACCCATCTTTTGGTATTTGATGGATCTAGTATGACTAACTTGGTTTGACACCCCGAATGGATCTAGTATGACTAACTTGGTTTGACATATGGACCAATTATAATTTTAAAAAAATTGGCTTTGATTGTTGAAAATAATGTAATTGGAGGCCATGTATAAGCTAGATGGCACCCACCAATCCAAGAAGGTAGTTTTAGACCTCCTATCTACAATGATGAGCTAGGCTATTGTGGATATTAGCATGTTGCATGTTTTCAATGCGTTGTTTGCACTGTGCATGATTATGTAACTATTGATTCTTAGTTAATATTATTTGGTGGAAGTTTGAGCATATCAATGAGTATAAGGTCTCATCTTTATTGACAAAGGAGTGTGCTAAGCATTACAATCTAGTGCCACTATGTGACAATTTTCACCTATAAGAAGATTTTCTCTCAATTAATGTAAAAGATGCTCAATAATCTAGTATGAAGCATTCTACTAATTCTTAGCTAATATTCTTTGGTGGTGGTTTGAGAAGATCAATGAGTAAAAGGTCTCCTCTCCATTCACTTAGGAGTATGCTAAGCATTATAACCTCGTGCAACTGTGTTGTCAAAGCTTCAAATTATACATTTAGGCAGAGGTTCTTTCATGGCTTCTGATTCTATATGGGTCTCTACTATTCATACAAATTCCCCCCTCAATGATGCAAATTTTCACCAATCTCACACCTTACTCAAAAAGGATCTTTAATCCTTAGACCAAATTGGGGTGAGAGATAAGGACAGTGTTACATTTGAAATGGAAACATTATGCATTTAGCATATTTAGATTTTTGAGAGATTCCCCTTTAAAAAACTAAGACTTTGTATCATTTTTGAAAAAACTCTTTTTTTTTGCACATCTTAACATTAAGAGGCCCCTAATTTTCACATCAGATCATATCCTAGTACTAAAACACATAATTCTATTGTGATATGAAAAAACTATAGATAGTCCCATGTATTTGAGATCCATAAATCACAAACCCTGTACTTGAAACAACAATGTTTTGTATGACCCATTGCTATGCTTACAACATAATTATCTCATTTGGGTTGCTCTATTCCTACAAGACATAGTTCAAAATGGAAGCTCAATAGTCCATGCATGCATACAAAAACCTATCTCTATCTATGAGCATGATAGATGGAACTTTCAATGTAGTCATAGCAATGCTACCTACATATGGTTTGCTTATATTTTTTGTAAACTATTTTCGCAAGGAATTTAACTTTTTCCACTTCCTATAATGATAAAGGTGCGATGTGTTCCTTTTCAGTTTCATCTCACAAATTTTTTTTCTTTTCTATAGAATTCAACCACTTATATAGACCTGTAGTTGATAGATATACACATTGATCTATGGTTTCTTCTTATCCTTGCAGTTGAAGATTGAAGTTCCAAAACTCCAACCCACTTACACACATGTTATTTTAATCTATTGAAATATCAATTCAATGCTTATTGAAGGTGATTTTATTACAAAGACATTTTGTCATACATGTTCTGAAACATAAATATTTAAAAAAAATAATGTTTTGAAGTCTCTTTCTTAAAGATTCTTGCATCCTTTTGTTACTCTCCATGTGGATTCATGCTATTGTATAAATCAATCATTAGTAATAGAACTTTCATCTCCTTGGGGTAAGATGATGGAGGTGGACTTCGATGGTCCTCTCCACATGATAGGCAACTTCTAGAGGCCTTTGCACCAACTAGATCATTGCCATCTTTAGTTGAAATGAGAAGACTAATGGGACGTCGACCCAAATCATAAAGAAGATCCCTGAAGGATGGGACTCGTTCCCGAAGTTTCCCTCTACCCCTTTTGAGTGGGAGAATGACTGCCTCTCCCACTAACTTCCCTACACTCTCATCGAGATTTTTTGAGCTTGAGAAATCTAAGCCTGCATAAAACATCATCATGAGGCAACGAGACAGTAAGACATGGATCAACTAGGCCTAGTCCTGCCAAAAATGCGCCCTTTGCCCATGAGGCCCAGCTGCTTAAGCGTTCTTGGGGCTTGGCATTTTGCGAGTAAGTTTTTGTGAGTTTTGAAAGTTTTTAATTGAATTTTTACTATAGCTCATGGCATGCCATTAAAGATCGTATGGTGTAGAACTCTTACAACCCCTTGATCTCTAGCTACAAGGATTTATTTGACTCAACTATAATTTTTTTTTAAATGGGAAAATTTAAGTAGAACTATGCATTTAGCATTGGGAGAAAATTAAAATAATGTTATATGCACAACTTGTATTCTTACATGTAGAGGACCGAATACAAATTGACACATCTCCCACAAAACTAGAAATTACTGATGTTCAAATATTTCACCTATGGATGACCATTGTTACTTTTCTCCATTGGTACAAATTCCTTGGAACAAAACAAAGCTTGAACTATGTTGCTAGAGGGGTATAAATTCCTTGGAACAAAGCAAAACTTTTGACACATGCACAATTTGACCTGTTTGACACCATAAATGATCTTAGAAGGCCAAGAAACCTTTAAAACGGATGCAAACATGGGTATCTTTAGATGAACCCCCAAAATGCCATCTGGGAAAAAGGTTTTTGGCACCTTGTCTTTATAGCTCATTGGCGAGCTATTGTTTCAAGCTATTTATGCTTGGCTCAATGAATGCACGAATGCAACGATGCTTGGCTAATGCTTGGTTGCCTTTGTAGCTTAACGGTGAGCTATTGATTCAAGGTATGTATGATGAGATCTTGTCCTCTAATAGAACTAGCTCCATGGTTTCCATTGAGTGTTTCCTATGTTCAAGAAATATATTGCCTAGCTTTATTATTATTTATACTTGCATGGTGATATGCAAGAATTATAACTAGCCACCACTAGCTATAAAATTCATGCATAAAAATACTTGAAAAACTTGCAAACTTGCAAGAAAATTTACTCACAAAAAGTCAAAACCCAGCATTCTCAAGGATACAAAGGAGGGTTCTTTGCCACACCCTTTGTAAAGCCTCATAGTTTTGGTGCTGTAAGTTCCTAAGGAGAAAGAGCAATTCCACCAAGAATGGAAGGCAGAACGTTTTGTCAAGATGGTAATGGATTAGAAACAGAGGAATGCCAAGATCGAGTGTAGCGCCAACAAACAATTAAACTCTGATCCCAAGTGCTTGGCACATAGAACTAGAGGGGATCAAAATGTAGTAGCAAAATGCCCGATAGGAGGAAGACAAGGTGCCATAGCTCCAAAGAGGGAAGGAGGAAGAAAATGCTAGAGAGCCATCAGTTAGGCAGGGTGTTAAACACTTCCCCTCCAAAGGTACCATAAATCCAAAGAGGGAAGGAGGATGAAAATACAAGAGAGCCATCAATGGCGGGGTGCTAAACACTTTCCCTCCAAAGGAGATGTAGTAGGAACCTACTCTTCGAGCTACCCTCTAACCAGAGAATCAACTCTAGGCACCAACTCAAGAGGAATAGGTCATAGCCACATCCATACAGGTGGTAAAGCAAGAACCAGACATGTGCTAGGAACAACAGGTCATAGCCACATCCATGCAGGTGGTAAAGGAAGAACCAGACATGTGCTAGGAATGAATGAAAGATCACTTGGAATGGAACAAGATTTTCAAGAAGAGGGAGGGGAATCTAAAATGAGGCAAAGTCTATTGGCTTAAGTGCTTGCATTTCTATCTTTATAGATGAAAAAACTACACCATGAATGCATAAGTTGGTTGGCCACTCATGCACTCATTGGATTCATTCGTAGTACCACCCTTGCCCTGGTCATTGAGAAGTGCGTCAAGAGAGGGATTATTGTCACTTATGTCAGATTCATGAGGAAAAGTTTCTATGTTTTTTGAAAAAGAGGACATGGATTATATTTCCTTCAAACCAAGGTCTCGGGATTCTAAGGAATCAACCTCTTTACCTTGAGCCCTAGTCCCTAGAAATTTTCCCTTGATAGAAAGATATTCACTAAGATCCCTATCTGGGTGGAACTCCTAGATTTACCCCTCTCCCTTTGTAATCAAGCTAATAAAGTGTCCTCCTTCTTATCAAAGAATGCCTTTGAGGCTCTAGTGGATAAGTAATCTAAGAATTGGATAATGGAGAATTGGGGCAACTCAAAGGAAATCAAAGTCTAGCCTGAATGGTCATCAGAGTTTGATGATGAGATCAACCAAAATGATGACAAGATGACAGAGAATGGTGATGATGGATAGAATCTTCACAATACTTCCCCCCACCTAAAGATGAAGAAAAGGTTATCTCAGTAAAATTCGGTGCTAGCGATGACATAAAAAATGTAACTATCTTGTTGGAGCATAATGCCTTTAGCCGAGGATTACCAAAAAGCGAGTGATAAAAAGCGAGCGAGCCAAAAAAAGCAAGCGATAAAAAACAATAAAAGATTTATAAATCCCCCATTTCAGTAGCAAAAATAATAATTTATTCAAAAGTCCATATGTTTCCTCAATGCTAGAAGGTTAAATATGCATATAACTTTGAAGCCATCAACACTAATTTCACATCATCCATGAGATAGTTTATATGTTTAATTTCCAAGTCATTGTTTGTATGCAATCAAGTTCTCTTTCCCCACTAGAGTAATTGAGATCATCAATGCAACCTTCCACACAAGTGGGGTGTTTCCAAGGACTCCTTGCATGGATTAGTCTACATTCCAAGCATATGTAAGTGCTTAGCTTTTTTAACTCTGTTCAATCTTGAAATAAAACCCATGATTCTTTGTTACTGCAAAAATATCCTTCCCTAATGATTTATTCTTACCTCCCACTAACCTTATCAATGCAAAAAATTGATGACAAATTCATATTTTGGTGCATTACATTTTACTATATGGCGCACCAAGTTATGATAATCATCTAAAGTACACCTTGCCATTTGATTTGATATGTAACATGACCTTATTTGGACTTGTAAATCAAAAGATATAGGGATGTGAAAATGTTGTCTTTTGCGCCAAAACAGCCCAAAAGAGGACATTTTCACATCCTTGTATTTTTGCAAAATGTCAACATTTGATTATTTTGGCCCAAAAGATGAGTTTTTAACATCCCTGCATCTTTTGATCATCATGTATCAAATCAAATGACAAGGCATGATTTAGATGAATATCATGCCTTTTTGCACCATCTAAAAAAATTGTGTGCATCCAAATATGAATTTTGTGAAATTCTGTCCAATCTCTTGGACCAAGTTTAAAGCAAGGTTTTTTATAATAGGGAGTGAGAAGACATTGTTTATTTTGTAAAAAAAAAAAAAACCAAATTTTAACATCCTCTACCTTTTAATTGCACTCTGGGGATCACTCTCCATAAACCCATAAAGCATGGGCAAGCAAGAACGTGTTAAAAATTACCCCTATTCCCTCATGCACATAAATAGCATGCAAGTCCCCCCACTAAAAAATACCCCTCAATGCAGTAAAGTGCTATGTTACATGTTTATGAGTGACCCCCCGAGGTAATTGCCAAACCCAAATGGGGTCATGTTTCAATAGTCCTTAACTTTAGTCTACTCAATTTCAAGAAATGTGACACATAAACACCCTTTTGAATATTTCATACTTCAAGCAATTATTTTATATAAAACTTAGATTCTTTCTTTGCTTGCTTTATTTTCCAACCAATTCAACTAATCGTCGCTCGCTTTTTTGGGCTCGCTCACTTTTTCTTGCTTGCTCTATTAACTGCCTCCCTTTGGCCAATACCTTGCAATAGTGGATGGCGGAGCTGGATGGCGGAGCTGGAGTAAACATTTTAGAAAAAGATATTTATGAAGAATGGGGATTACCTTTAATGTAGCAGGCCACATTTAGCATCTGCCTAGCTAACCACACTAAAATGAAGCCATTGGGTATCATTGACAATGTGTCAACAAAAAATTGCTAGAGTCAAGTTCACTCTCCAGTTTACTATCTTGGATCTTCCCAAGGGAGCCAACATACCAAATATTGTTGGGAAGACCATGGCTTTGGGAGGCTTTGGTGCTATATGATTGGGGCACTGATACAATCCAAAATAGAGAAACCGCTGTCAAGATAAATTTGGGAATAGGGGATATCAAACCCATTATTCCTAGAAATGTGGAAGACACTTCCTTCTCAATAGCCACTAATCATGCATCCCTTGTACCTAAAAATGTACCAAAACCCATAGAAGGGGATACACAAAGTGACATCAATAATTGGATATAGGCATTGGCTACAATAGATAACTATAAAACAACACATCCAATGTTACTAGATGTGGATGCCCAAATGATCTAACTAGAAGCACCAATCTAGGATGGCTACATCATGTGGCCACTGATTACTTTACCAAATGGGCTAAAACTAAAGCAGTTAGAAAGGTAGGTGCCAAAAGCACAGCAAGGTTCTTGTACGAGAATGTGATCACCCAATTTGGTTGTCCCATTGAAATTGTGTCAGATAGAGACACACATTTTGTCAATGAGGTCATTCAAGAACTCTTGTCTGGCTTTATGGTGATCCATAGAAAGAGAACACCTTACTACCCCCAAGTGAATGGACAAGTTGAATCCACCAACAAAGTATTATGCATTGTCCTCACCAAGGTAGTAGAACCAAAGTGTTTTGATTGGGCAGAGAAACTAAATGCAGCCTTATGGGCATATTGAACCACACTCAAGATCAGTACAAGAAATACATGTTTTCAATTAGTGTACGGCCTTGAAGCTGTGGTTCCATTGGAATTTGTATTACCTAGCCTACACATAGTAGTATAAGAATGTATAGGAGATCATGCATCCTTGAAAGAAAGACTTTACCAATTAGAGAAGCATACGTAGACCAGATTAGTTTCCTACCATGCCATGACAACATAAAAATGAAGAAGGAAGGCATGGTTTGATAGAAACCTCAAAGACAAAGACATCAAGGAAGGTGACCTAGTTTTGTTGTACAATACCAAAGTCCATAAAGGAAAACTCAAATTTCTAGGTCAAGGACCTTATAGAGTAAAAAATGAACCGCATTGGAGCTGTGCTGTTAGAAAAATTGGATGGAATGCAATTCACAACAACAATAAATGGGAGCCGGCTGAAGCACTACTACATCAACATGCAAGCCATCCTTGACAATAATGAAGATTTGGACAAAAGTTAGGACTAGATTGTATCACGAGCACCCACTAGCATATATACGATTCCGCACATATAGGTAGTTTCAATTGATTTCAATGAGGTGATGACTGAGTCCTAGCTGCCCTATGATTCCCTTAGCAAATTAAGCATATAGGAGGAATGCCTGCCTCACTAGTCATGCATAGCACACCCACATGTTTCAAGCACCATGAATTATTACATGAATAAAAGCCCCAAGAGATACTTGCTTTGATCCACACACACAGCACCCTCATCACAAAAGGAGTAAAATGAATTAGCCACTCACAAAAGAAACATGCACTCTTAGCACATGGCTTTATATTAGCACGGGGGAAATCTTTTGGCGAGCTTTTTAATGTGAGCTTTTTTACCATTTCCTTTGTTTTTGCGAGCTTTTTTTAGAAATCCATACATGTTTTTGTTATAAGAAAGATGGGGAGGTTAGAAAGAGGGGGAGAGAATATAGGATATGTTCATTTTCATAGCATGTGGGAGGGGTGGAAGAGTGTATACTGTGCACAAGGGGGGGGAGGATATGAGTGGCAGTAGGAGGCAAAAAATTATGGAAGATATGTCCATATTCAAAGTAGAAGGGAGAAACTATGGGAGATATGTACATTTTAAAAGTGTATAATTTGACAGATTTGACCTCATATTTGGATTCCTCATCGAATTCCGGTCATTTTGAGTACCAACATGACCATATTCTGATAAAAATTGGAAAAATGGTGTTTTTGTCATTTTGGCCTGTTTGGGGCCTGTTTTGAGTCTGCGCAGACTCAAAACAGGCCCCAAACAGGCCAAAATGACAAAAACACCATTTTTATCAGAATATGGTCATGTTGGTACTCAAAATGACCGGAATTCGATGAGGAATCCAAATATGAGGTCAAATCTGTCAAATTATACACTTTTAAAATAAACAAATTTCCCACATGCTCTCCCTTCCCCTTTACATTTAGTAGATGAACATAACTTTCACATTCCTCATCCTCTCTCTCCTCCTTGCACTCCTCTTTGCATACCTTATAAGTTCCCCCTCTATGTTCTCCACTATGATAATGAATATATGTTCCAACTCCCCTCCCCTCCCTTCTCCATGCCACCTTACCCATGCGCCTGTCCCTCCCCCTTTCCTTTATCTCCCCTCCCCCCCCTCTCTCCTCTTAATTGCAACCACAACCCAAACTTTCAACCCACCCCACTCCATGATCCCCCCCCTCTCTCTCTCTCAGGTGAATGAAAAGCTCGCAATATTCATGAAAATTGAAAAAAAGCTCATGACAAAAAGCTCAGCAAAAAATCACACCCAGCTAGCACTGTCAAATCGGGACTTCATTCATATGTGAAATGCTAGGGTGAAGATAGTACAATAAGGTCCTACAACACCATCGATAAAGCTACACCATGCCAAATAGCCTAAACCTCAACCTCAACAGCCAATCCTCAAATCACCAACCTGAAGAAGAAGGATGAGATCCAGAATCACCAACCGAGAGGTCAGTACCAAAATGACCATGTCTAGTGGTTCTAGATAGTTATATAGATGAGCAAATAAATGCAACATGCTAAGAAGATATGCCACAGAACCTAAGGACCCTAGAGTCAAGAGAAATCAAGGCAAAGCAATTGACTATGCAGGATGCAGGTGCAGAACACCTTGATGGCCAAACCAACAAAGAGCTAGCAACAACAAATGAAATGATATAGCTTGTATGGCCACAAGTCTCAACGTTCACCATGTCACCCAATGCATGCAACTTCTTGTAGTCAAAGGGTCTAGGAAGTCTTTTTGAGAAGCTAAAATCCTTCTTACCAACACTTGCTATGACATGATACATTTGCCAATTCATAAAATCATATAAAAGTAGAGGGTTGGAGAAAGATATAAGTACAGCATAGTAACACATAAAGCAAATCCCTTGCACATCTACCTCAGTAGATCCATTATGCAGGAAGCTTTTTCATTCTCAAAGGTACAAGAAGAGTATCCAAAGAAGCATTTGGATGCAAGATTCTCTGAGATTTAGGATTTATTCCCACCTAACACAAAGTCACAAAGCGGGGGGATATGCCATGATATGATTTTGGATCCCATATGCAAAGAGGCAACTAAGTTTTTGGCCACTGACATTTTCAATCATATAGGAGTAAGAAAAATTATATGTCAGTAAAAACTCTTACACTCCTTTGTAGAGAAAAACTACAAGACTGGGCTACATAATGGCAAAAGCTACATTGCCCATGTATTGGCCATTATAGTTGGTTCTACAATAGAGCAAGAGGAATACTCTACACCTCTCTCAACACAAGATATAGAGGACTTTGCAACATTGATATTATCACTAGAATGGGAATCAGATCCTCCACCTACTCTCAATGCAGACAACATGGATGGGCAGCAATCCGAACAGATTCCAGGGATTGACAATGTGTAACTCTACCAAAGAATCTTGCAACTCAATTCAGTATTGCTACCGCAACAGAAGGACTCAAGCATGGAAATCCAATAGGAGACCATGCCACATAATGACTTGCAATTGAGCCAAATAGTATGCCTCTTCAAGAATCACAAGTCACCAACGTTGATGACTCCATGACTCTAGAGTCACAACCCCCAAATGTCTCTAGTGGAACCATACAATAGACTGTTGTTCAAGAAATATATCAAATTTCCACATGGGCACATGGGAGTCAATCGTATGTCCACCAATACAAGTGAGGCCATAGCACATTCTAGATCTTATAGCATCACAGTCAACAATTACAACAATGGTCACAATCATTTGCTACCATGGTGTCAAAGTAGGAAAGAGAAATGGAAAGACAGATGCTCCCATCACTCCAAACCAAGTTGCAAAGTGTTGAGATTGAAATTCATGAGCTCAAGGAGAGCATGGTAGAACAAATGTAGTAACAGCTCCTTGCACAAAATGCTCTAGTAGAAAGTAGAAAGGATGTCCTACAAGCCATGGTTTCTCTCCAAGAATAACACCTACATCTATCTGATGCCTTGAACAGAAAAGGAAGAGGTCGAATTATTGCTCTCGCAAATGCAAGTCACTTGTGATGTTCTCAACAAGGAAATGGTGCACTTAATTAAAAGATTACTACTTAAAGATGATCAACTCCATGCCACAATAGACACAAACAACGAGTTGCAGAACAGCCTCAAAGATGGTAAACATCAAATTCAAGCACTAGAGAAGGAATGCATGGCAATGGAGACACTTGTGAACACCAAAGAAGAACTGGATGCTCAAGAGCAGAACTAGACACTTGTGAACACTAAAGTAGAACTAGACACTTAAGAGCAAGAGCTACTCTAACTCCGCATGCTTAATGATCAATTGCCAGGGCATCCAAAAGCAACTCAACAATTCAATAGTCTAAAGCTTGCATATACCTCAACCCTGGGTAAGTATAAAGAAAAGTGCATAGAGTGGTAAAATCAAAAGGTAGTAATGTCCAAGTTGGAACTTCAACTACTAGGCCAAGCCAAATGCGGAGGGGTCAGCACAATATCTTTTGCTACAGGGCATCACTACATTATACCAAGATCTTGTTGCAATCCTCTAGTAAGAGGATCACCTGAAGGAAGAATACACATACCGTGGAAACACTTGCAAATCAAGATTTACATGTAGTATCTAGTCTTGATTAGACCAGGCCACCAAGCACAAAGACTCTCCGAGATCTATGCTAGCAAATGGATGAAGACGAGAAGAATGTGTTCTGTCTCTCAGTGCATGCAAATTTCATACGGTTAAAGGATGATGCAATACTACTATATGAATTCTTGATGGGAAGCTCTTCTCTTCAGATAGTAGCCGGCCTCCTACCCTTACTGCAACAATCAACAGCAACTTCCATGGGATATAGCTCCCAAAAAATCCTACATTAAATCTGACAATGCCTAACAGAGGTGACAAAGATCTACTAGAGGAATATGTGGTCTAACTTCAATCTAATCTCCCCTATCTTGCCACTCTCTATGTCACATCCCTCCCTAACTCCAGTACTATCCTCCATACCTTTCCAAAAATCCACGCTAACCCATATTCCTTACCATGCCTCTTTGCCCATGCCACTCAACACTACTGCCTAATCCAAGAATCTAACTCCTATCATCCAGTTACACCTAACTTTTTTCAAACACTTGACAATCCATCCCTTGAGGACTATCAAGTTGCTAAATCCATTTGCCTTGCTCTCCCTCCACTTTCCACTAACATCCCTACTCCTACCTTCTCAAATTCACTACTTGCTTTGACCTCAAGCTTTTCCCCTAGAACCTCTTCCTCTCCCCAAAGACCACATATTCCTTAGATCTCCCTTGAGTTTTCAATGGAAGACAACATTAATAATTCCATCATGAGCTTTAAGAATTGGATAATCCAAATCACACACCCACACAGGAGTTGCAACAAGTTACAGATAGGGTTCCCATGCATGGTAATCCCATTGGTGATTTTTAAAGGCAATACCCAGACATGTAGTCAAGAGGAGGATGGGACCTCGCTGGAATTTCAATGAGTATTTGCCAAGTGTAAATCACTCCAGACATCAACAACAAATTGGAGCCACAACCTACTTGGTGTAGACTAAAGTTGGTAAATGAAAAGTGCCTCCTTGAGTGCTTATAAGCCCTATATTCCTTTCAAATGCATCCCACATTTGATGCGGTACCCCGCTACCAGTGGGATGCCAATCATCATGATCTAGAGAGTGTAGATGCTCCTCACAATTGGCCATTAATCAATAGAAACTCCAAGATCAAATGGACAAGCCAAGAAACACTCCTCAAATTCTTGGACAAGCATGTAGCAATTATACAAGGCAGTTATGACAAAACACTCAAGGAAAGTGCAAAATACAGTGAAGCCTTAGCAGTAATATTGGAGGTGTCCCTCACCATTGATGACCATTTACCCAACCTCAGCTTCAATCCAAATCAATAAATAGATGCTCAAACAACAAGTCACCTCTTTGAAAAATCCATGTCTCTTCAAGGGAGTTATGTGTGTTGGTCCGAAGAAATGGTTAACACTAACTTCTTAAAGATAGTGTTTGTGGATTACCAGAAAAGATTGACAACAAGCTCACTCCATCTATCATCATTGCTATCTTTACCATACTCATTGGGTAAAGACAATCATAGCATAACATCATCTAGCAGACTCAACCATAACCTGAGGACAGGTAATCAAATCGGTCCAGGGGAGTTGTTAACCTTATGGCAACAAGGGCTAGAAGTGCAGTCTAAGACAAGATGCCTACTTAGGAGTTGTAGAAAATTGATTGAAAGCAAGTTCAAGAGGAGCTACAGACTTGAATAAATTTGTTGCTAGAAGCAAGGATCTCGTGGAGAGCTAAGAAACAATATCCTCACTCTTAGATTGAGGTAATGGACAATCCAAAAACATTTTGTTGAGTAATGTGAGATAATGATTCTCATGGTAGCATACATTAAAATGGACAATCCAAAAACATTTTGTTGAGCAAAGTAAGATAATGATTCTCATGGTAGCATACATTAAAATGGACAATCTAAAAACAATTTGTTGAGCAAAGTGAGATAATCATTCTCATGGTAGCATACATTAAAATAGAAAGCCAATGGCCATAGTGTGGCCAAATGATAAGGATAGCCAAAATCCTCTCCAGAAAAGATCCAATCATACTTGCAAAATCAAGATCCAGAGAGAGAAAGACTAAATCTAGAGAGAGAAATACTAAAAGCCTACACTTTTTGAGGTCCCCCCAGTTTGTGTAGAGACCCAAAAGGTCCCCCTAATTTGTTAAGAGACCGAAAAGGTCCCCCCACTTTGTCTAGAGACCCAAAAGTTCCCCCCCACTTTGTTAGAGACCCAAAAGCTCCCCCGTACTTTGTGTAGAGACTCAAAGGTCCCCCGACTTTGTGTAGAGACTCAAAGGTCCCCCCACTTTGTGTAGAGACTCAAAGGTTCCCCCACTTTGTATAGAGACCCAAAAGGCTCCCCCTAAAAGTGGAGGGACTCTTGTCCAAAAGGTCTCCTACAAAAGAGGTCCCATCATGGAGGTACCTACTGTAAAAAAATAATACAACGTCTGTGCTCAACAGATAACAGGATCTCGTATGCAAGAAAGAAAACAAGATAGTATGGAGAATCAAAAATTTGATTACTGTAGAACTGATATAATAGATGGCGCTGCCTCCCAACCGTGCGCTCCTGTGAAAGAAGCTTCTATTGCTTGTTGGAAATGGTAGAAAACGGAGGCTGGATGCTAAGGAATTAGGGCTGCTGTAGCCAGTGATGAAATGGGATTCACGGGCTTGCTCTTATATAGCCACTAGTTGTAGTCAGTTAGGCTCAATTGGGTGATCCCAGTCCGGCCAAAATTGTCGACTGGGGGTCGGTCCCGAAATAGGGCATCGACCATACAATAGAACTGGTGCACAAAACAGAGCAACTAACCTATGGACTCCATTCGGCCCAGAGCCATCCGGGATCATCTGAGGCTCCAAATGGGCCCCGCAACCCGAGAGTGGGCTACCTAAGAGTGCTCTCAATGGAAGCAAGAACAGAAGAAGGAGAGAGAGAGAGACAGAGAGCCACACAAGTTTTGGTGGGTGCAGAACCACCCTAATCTTCTTTTTCATTCATTTATATATGTGTTTGAGTATTGTACATAACCGGGGTAAAGGCACAGTGACCTTTAACCCCCACAACCTCCCACTTAAAGGACAATGTGCCTTTAAGGGAGAACAACCAGTGAGCATACTATCCAATGCCCATCAATACGCGACAATACTCAAACTACTAACTAGGTAGACTCTTCGTCAGCATATTTGCAGGGTTATCATCTGTATGAACCTTGACAAGCTCTATGCGCTTGTCCTCAAGTACCTCCTTGATGAAATGGTACCTGACCTCAATGTGTTTGGTCTTTGCATGAAAGACCAGATTCCGTGCTAGCTGAATAGCACTCATGGAATCACTATGCAATGTCGGTACGCTTGTATGAATCCCCAAATCTCCCACTAGCCGATCAAGCCATATAGCCTCCTTGCAATGCTCTATGGCTGCAACATACTCAGCCTTTGTGGTAGACAAAGCAATGCACTTCTGTGCACGAGACATCCACGACACTACACCACCTGCAAAGGTGAAGACATAACCAGAAGTGGATCTCCTACTATCCACATGCCCTGCATAGTTTGAATCTGTGTACCCAAGTACACGTGTCTCCTTTACCAAAGCAGATGCACATCACCTTGGTACCCTTCATGTACCTCATGATGCACTTAACTGCCTCCCAATGGCTCTTTCCTGGATTAGCCATATACCGGCTAACAACTCCCTCTGCAAATGCAATGTCTGGTCTAGTAGCTATCATAGCATCCATAAGACTCCCAACTGCTGATGCATAAGGAACCTTGGCCATCATGGCCCTTTCCTCATCTGATTTGGGACTATCTGTATGACTCAGTTTCACATATGGAGGCAATGGAGTACTCACTATCTTCCCCCCCTCCATATTGAAACGTTGCAATACTTTTGTAACATACTCTTTTTGTGAGAGCCAAAGGAGTTTCCTACTCCGATCACACGTGATGCGCATACCAAGAATACGACCTGCAAATCCCAATCCTTCATATCAAAGGCCTCATGCAACTTGGCCTTTAATGCATCTAGCTCATAAGTATTCTTGCTAGCCAATAGCATATCATCCACATATAGTGCCAGGATTATCAGGCTATTATCCTTAGCCCTTTTAGTGTAGAGGCAGTGATCAATTTCACTCCTTCTAAAACCCTGGGACCGAATGAAAGCATCAAACTTCTGATACCATTCTCTAAGTGCTTGCTTAAGACCATAGAGACTCTTCTTCAGCTTGCAAACTAAATGCTCTTTGCCCTTTTCTTCAAAGCCTTCCGACTGCACCATGTAAATTTCCTCATGCAAATCCCCATGCAAGAAAGCTGTATTGACATCCATTTGCATAAGCTCCATATCCTTTGATGCCACTTATCCAAGCATGCGTCTAAGTGTGGTCATCTTCACAACCGGAGAGAATATCTCATCAAAGTCCACACCCTTCTCTTGCTTGAACCCTTTCGCGACCAAACGGGCCTTGTACCTAGGCATATCATCACCTGTGACCTTCATCTTGTAGACCCATTTACATGGCAATGCTTTCTTTCCATGTGGTAAAGAAACCAAGTCCCAAGTCTTATTCTTCATAAGTGAACTCATCTCTAATTGCATAGCATACTCCCACTTGTGTTGATCCTCATGCATCATAGCCTCTTTGTAGCAAGAAGGCTCCCCGCAATCAGTAAGCATCACATAGTCTACCCCTGGAACAAACCTATCAGGTGGCCTAGATACTCTAGATGATCTTCTCAAGGGCATTTCAGCTTGCTGTCCCACCTACATATTAGCCACATTTGGCTCATCATTTCCACCAATAGATGATCCATCATCTACCCTTGATTGTATACCTATGGGAGTACTTGGTGGTACCATTTCTTGCACATTCGGTGCATGGATAGCTTGCTGTCTATCAACATATGCAGGTGGATTCACATCCTGAAAAGTGATTATCCTCATTTCCACATCCCTCATGGGTGCCTTATGCATCTTCTTCTCATTAAAGACTACATCATGGCTGCGTATGATCTTCTTTGCTTCTGGATCCCAGAGACGATAGCCCATCTCTCCACTTTCACCATAACCTAGAAAGATGCATTTCCTAGACTTAGGATCTAGCTTCTTTCGAAGCTCTTTTGGCACATGTGCATATGCCTCACACCCAAATATATGCAAATGAGAGTAAGAGGGCTTCTAGCCACTCCATGCCTCTTCAGGAATACCACCATCCAAACTCTTACTAGGTGATCTATTGATCACATGCACTGCAGTCTTCATTGCCTCAGCCCAAAAACCACCAGAAAGACTTGCATCGGAAAGCATGCATTGCAACCTTTCTTGAATGGTACGGTTCATCTTTTCTGCAACTAGATTTTGCTCTGGAGTACGAGGGGATGTGAACTCCCTCTTAATCCCACGTGTATCACAGAAATGCTAAAAGTCATGAGAGAGATACTCTCCAACATTGTCAGTCTGTAGGCATTTAAGCGTTCTACCTGACTGATTCGCCATATTGCAAATAAAACAAAATTCCAAATGCTAGTGTATACAAGAGAGAATCACACCAGATACCAGGTCCACCCAAATGTGTATGCCACAATAGAGTGAAATATCACCAAAACTCATGTCTCAAAGCATCTGACTCATGTGCATATACTATGCATCCATATGAGCAAATCTGGCTCAAAAGAAAATGCCAACTGCAATGGCAATCCAAAATGCCAATAAGTGCCAAATGACTCAAGCATAAACACTGTCCACTGGCATATGCATCAATAATATCTCATCCAAGAGAGCATAGTACTATCAGTGCATCACTTGCAATGTGTCAAAGCTGTCCCTCAGCATAAAATAGCATCCATGTGCAAAGCGTCCATAAAAAATAGCATCCCATAAGGCAATTTGGGCCTATCAGCGCATCCAATAAGGACTGCAATGCATCTAAATGGCCTATAAATCATCCATTGCAACCCAATGCACACCACGAATCAGCGCACACACTGCTCAAACTGCAACTAGAGTGATCTGCATAAGGTATGCTCAAGAAATCATGGTCCCACGGTAATGACTACTACTAAAAATAGAGCCTGAGATGCCTCAAAACATGGGTGCCATTGCATAATAGGACTCAGCAAGAAAATTTGCAAATATCTCTCTTTTGCCAGAACTCCAAAATCCCAACCGATGAGTGAAAAATGGGAGTCAACAGTTATCCACTGCCATGTGGCATAAATCTAAGGTTTCAAAACCTTAGAATGAAAAATGCATAACAGAGAGACGAAATCGAATACACAGAGATCTATAACTCTGAAAATACTCCACCAAATCGCGCAAGAACTAATAGGTAGGGGTTTTTGGGCATCCGGAACGCAATGGGACAAACGGTTTTGGAAACTGTGGTCTCAGTCATTGGGTCCAACACACGGGCTGAAAAATGTTTTTGGAAATAGAGCTGTTTGTAAACTCCACCGGAGTGCGAATGATGAGCAACATAGAAGTTTTAGGACCTCTTGACCACCGAAACTGACAGATCTACAAATGGTTGCTTCAAACTTGAGTTTCAATACCCGGGTAGAAAAACACAAAAACTGACACAGTGAGTCAGAATTCCAATGGAATGATCCCAGATTCAAGAATGAAGGTGTTTCCAAGCTCTTGAAGTAATGTGGATACCAAAAGCAAGCAATATTTGCTTCTACAAGTCAATACGGAGTCTCTATCATCGAACGGAATAGGGAAAAGCTCAAAAAACGACTTTTTCTTTGAAACCACTTAATAGGCTCTCAAAACCACTTCGCAAAGCCAAAGTGACTTTTCCAAAGGTTCCTCCAAGGTCTCTGCACACTCGGATGTAAGTAAAGTCACCCACAAAGCTTCCCATAGAGCTTCTCCTTCCTCCCACAGAGCTGCTGAGCTTCAAGTATTCATGCACGCTCAACTAGATCACTCGGGCTCTGATACCAATTGAGAGTGCTCTCAACGGAAGCAAGAATAGAAGAAGGAGAGAGAGAGAGATAGAGAGCCACACAAGTTTTGGTGGGTGCAGAACCACCCTAATCTTCTTTTTCATTCATTTATATATGTGTTTGAGTATTGTACATAACCGGGGTAAAGGCACAGTGACCTTTAACCCCCACACTACCCCGAGAAATGCTCCATCTACCCTTAGTGTGGTCAGTCAAGGGATGCCTTCCTGCACTTGCATGTAGCCTAGTTGGTGGTGTGCCAACTCTATCTGAAGCCATCCACCAACCATCAGGCCATACATGGCCCCCATCTAGTGTCCAAACTAGAACCTACCAGATAATTGAGCTACTCAAATGACTTCTCGTCATATGGGGGGCTTACAAGTAGAGTTAGTTGGTTCCTGTGTAGTTACACGAGAGTGGAGCATTGATATCTAATACCCCCCCTCAATGTCCACCCGCAAGTGAACTTACTTTTTCAGCTTAATGCCAAGTCGATGAAGATGCCTCTCTAGCAAGTCTCTTCCAAGAGCCTTCATGAAGATGTCTGCAGCATTGTTTGTAGTCGGACAGTACACCAAGTCGACCTCTCCATCCATGATGAGCTTGCGTACAAAGTGATTTTGAATCTCAATGTGTTTTGCGGGAGCATGGAACACCGGGTTCTTTGCAATCGCCATGCAACTTTGATTGTCACATGATACTGCATAGGCTTGTTCTGCACTGCACCCATGTCCCCCAAAATCCTCCTCAACCACACTGCCTCACAAGAAGCAAAGCATGTAGATTTGTACTCGGCCTCGGTAGAAGAAAGAGCAACTATGGGTTGCTTCTGGCTAACCCATGACACAACTCCAGATCCAAGTGAGAAACAGTACCCTGTCACCGATCTCCTACTATCCACATCTCTTGCCCAATCCGAGTCACAGAATCTAGTCAAGATGTTGCCCTTGGTATAGGTGATGCCATAATCAAGTGTGCCTTTAACGTATTTCAGCACCCACATCCCTGCCCTCCAATGGTTCTCTACTGTCCAAAAGCTGCTTTACCCACTTCGGGAATGGCCGTTGCTATTGTGGTTCAATAGGCTCTTCTTCATCTTCTTTGTCTTGAATCCTCCCAAGCACCGTTGGAGGAGTTCAGTCTGCTATTGGTGGTAGTACTAGATGGATATCCTAGTCCTGATTGTCTGGGAAGGAAGCATCCTCCTCCAATTGATGCAGCTATTCTGAGAAAACCACATCGTGACTTACAATTACCTTCTTAGTAAAGGGTTATAGAGACGGTAACCCTTCGCCTCTTCACTGTAGCCCAAGAAAATACACTTCCGACTCTTCGGTTCCCATTTGGTCCTGGTAGCATCAGGGACATGCACAAAACAGTCACATCCAAAAACTCTGAAATGTGTAGCTGAAGGTTTCTTACCAGAAAAGGCTTGCAGTGGAGTCATCCCGTTCACAGCCTTCGTGTAGCTATGATTCAGGATGTAAACTACAGTGTTACATGCTTCAGCCCAGAAAGTCTTTGGCAAATCTTTCCCTTTCATCATACTCTGGCCCATTTTGCAGATGACACGCATCTTTCATTCTGCTACTCCATTTTGCTATGATGTATGTGGCGGGGGTTTCTACCTCTTGATCCCGTGACTTTTGCAGTAACTTTCGAATTCAGTCGGTGTGAACTCTCCATCTCTATCTGATCTCAACTTCTTCACCTTCCTCCCCAATTCTTTCTCGACCATTACATCCCATTCGTTGAACCTACTGAAAGCCTCGTCTTTCGTCTTCAGGAAGTATATCCATATCCTTCTACTGTAGTCATCGATTAGCATCATGAAGTAGTAGGAACCACCAAAAGCTTCCCTCTCCATCTTTCCATAGAGGTCCGTGCAAACGAGCTCTAGAGGAGCCTTTGCCCTGCTGGCCTCTTTAGGAAAGGGATGTCGATGCTGCTTGCCCATCATGCAAGCTTCACATACATCAGGCAGATCTGAAATTTTTGGTAGGTCTGCAATCATTCCACTTTTATGCATCTCCTTCAAAGAACTAAGGTTTAGATGACCAAACCTCTCATGCCATAGCTTAATGTTCTTCACATCCACTCGAGCACTGAAAGCTGAGAGTTTGTAAATGTTGTTGGGCCATGTACCTTTACCAATGACCTTTCCTTGAAGATCCAGGATCTGTGCACCATTCTTATCAAATTGAACTTTGAGGTCTTGATTCGTGATCGCAGAAATGGACAGCATGTTCCTCTTGATATCTGGCACATAAAGAACATCGGACAACTATTTTACAACTCCATCTGACTTGAGAGCAATCGTACCTTTTTTGGTGGACATTTTGCATCATTGCCGACTACTACCAGGATGTCATTCCCTACCGACTATAGAGAGGTATACCAATCCTTCTGACTGGTCATGTGGCACGATGCACCACTGTCAATGATCCACGGTTCATCCGCAGGTACATGAACTAACTCCATGCAAATCTCCTCAATTGCAACGAATAGCTCTATTGGTACTGCCTGCGTGCTATTGCTGGAATCTTTCTTTACTCTGTTCTTCTCATCTGCAATCTTCTTTCAGCACTCATTCTGCTTGTGCCCTGCCTTGTTGCAATAGAAGCACTTGATCTTCTTCTTTCTCTTTTTATCATTAGAAGAAGATGGGTTGCCGGAGTCCTTACCCTTACCTTTCTTTGATCCAGTCTAGAAAGCCGAATCTTCTCTAGTCCTCGTCTTTTGACGCATCTCCTCCTCCAGAAGTATCGCGCTGAAATCCTCAAAGTTGAGGGGTGGATTTCTATTCTTCATATTCAGTGCCGTAACAAGACCATTGTACTTTGGTGGGAGAATCTGTATGCACCTTCGTGCTAGATTCTCGCTGGTGATGGTGATGCCAATCGTAGTCATCTGATTGTGCAAATTCTTTACCCTGGTGCTAAACTTCTCTGCCCCTTCAGACTCAGACAACTCGTTCGCGAGTTGAGTCTCCAGATTCTCCGCATTTGATTTGTGGTCTCATATTGATTTTTCAAGACCATCCATGCCTCCTCTGCTGTGGTGACATGTTGAATTAATGCCATGATGGAATCACTAACATTGCAGACAATAGAATACATCGCATTTGTATTTCTTCTTGTCCATGCGAGAATCTCATTCGCAATTGGTACTATCTGTTGTCCTACATTGGCTCGATCCAGTCTCGCAACCGGCCTCACATCCACCCCAGTAGCAATGTCCCAAAGCTCATATGCGCTTAGGAAGGTCTTTATTTGAACTTCCAGAGTGGATAGTTAGAGCCATCCAGCTTTTCACTTTCACCGAATGGTGGGATTCGTAGTCTTGCAGGCTGGGTCATCTCTCACAATCTGCTCGCAAATAGAAACACACTACCAAATCTTCTTGCTAGAGTCCAGGCTCTGATACCATGTAAGAAAATAATACAATGTTTGTGCTCAACAGATAACATAACCTTGTACGCAAGAGAGAAAACAAGATAGTATGGAGAATCAAAAATTTGATTACTGTAGAACTGATACAATAGATAGCACTGCCTCCCAACCGTGCGCTTCTGTGAAAGAAGCTTCGATGGCATGCTGGAAACAGTAGAAGACGGAGGCTGGATGCTAAGGAATCAGGGTTGCTATAGCCAGTGATGAAATGGGCTTCACGGGCTTGCTCTTACATAGCCACCAGTCGTAGTCAGTTAGGCTCAATTGGGTGACCGACCCAGTCCACCCAAAATGGTCGATTGGGGGAAATAGGCCACTAACCATATGATAGAGCTGATGGGCAAAATAGAGCAACTAACCTACGGTCTCCATTCAGCCCAGAGCCATCCGAGATCATCTGAGGCTCCAAACAGGCCCCACAACTCGAGAGTGGGCTACCCTGGGAAATGCTCTATCTACCCTCAGTGCGATCAGTCAAGGGATGCCTTACTGCACTTGCATGTAGCCTAGTTGGCGGTGTGCCAACTCTATTTGAAGCTATCCAGCCATCAGGCCATACATGGCCCCCATTTGGTGTCCAAACTAGGACCTACCGGATAACCGAGCTACTCAAATGCCTTCTCCTCATATGGGGGGATTACAAGTAGAGTTAGCTGGTTCCTGCATAGTTACACGAGAGTGGAGCATTGATATCTAACACCTACAGATTGTGTAGAGACCAACATGTATAAATATCTCTCAATAGAATGAAGCTCCCACTCTTTGGGACTCAGTGTTCAAGCTCACTATTGTGTTCATGTGATTGATCTCCATTACATCCATGCTCTCTTACACTATCATGCTCTAGCATGCCCTCACCCTTGCACTCCCTACCCTTGTACTCCCTCCTCCTCCTCCTCCATCTCCTCCTCCCTCCTCCTCCTTCCTCCCTCTTCCTCCACCCTCCTCCTCCTCCCTCCTCCTCCCTCCTCCCTCTTCCTCCCCCCTCCTCCTCCTCCCTCCTCCCTCTTCCTCCACCCTCCTCCTCCCCCCTCCTCCTCCTCCCTCCCTCTTCCTCCACCCTCCACCTCCACCCTCCTCCCTCTCCCTCCTCCTCCCTCCTCCTCCTCCTCCACCCTCTTCCTCCTCCTTCCTCCTCCTCCTCCTTCATCATCCTCCTTCCTTGTCCCTCCTCTTCAACCCTTACCCCTCAAATCCGTGAAGGAGACTAGCTTTCCACTTTTCAACCTTGGACTCCTCCTAAACCTTGCAACCCCCTCTGAACCTTGGAACTCCTAGATTGGTGTGCATAATGGTTATAGGTGATCAATGATTTATTAGTTGTATTATTAAACATTTTACTCATGTGCATTAACTATCCTTACTATCATATTAACTAGTCATTCCTTAATCATTTTGTGTACAAAATGTATCAATTATATGGATAGCAAAAATTCAGTGAGCAGCAAAAAGTTGTTTAAGAGGAATTCGGTAGGAGAAGCTTCGTGGGTCCCCCAATTTCAATTCTTTTTTATTTACTATAAAAAATTGTTACTTTGAGGCTCAAATAAAGATAGTAAGGAAACCCTTAAGCTCAGAGTCTTCTCACTCTGAAATTATAGGTTACTTAATTAACATCTTGAAAATTTCACAAGACCTTGGATGAAAAAATATATGCTCTAGAGTCTTCTCACACTCTGAAATTGTAGGTTACTCAATTAACATCTTGAAATTTTCACGAGGCATGTCAAAGGAGATGTGACAACCTCATCCTTAGATTATGACAACCCCTAAAGCCCCTCTCACTTTACCCTTCTATCATAGCATCCCTTCCACAATTCCCATAATAAGAGAACCCAAAACAAATTATTTGGCTTTGCCTTTGGCATGCCTGAAACAAATTAGATTATAGGTCACACAAGTGAAAACACATTAAGTAATTTTCCACTTTTCCTTTTGGCTTTGCCTTTGGCATGCTGAAAACAAATCAGATTGTAGGTTACACATTTGAAAACACATTAAGTAATTTTCCTCTTTTCGTTTCAATGCTTTAGCTAAAAGTGTAGGGTGCACAATTGTTACATAATTAAGCTAGATTTGTGGTAGGTAGCCTTTTTATCATCGACGAGGATGTAACTACTAGCTTGAAATCCAACTTGAATTCTAACATTTTATCAAATTTTAAAAGGAAAAAAATGAATGAACAAAACCACGGACATGAGATGTGACATAGGATTCATTAGGACCTGATCCTCCCTATAAATACAGGGGAGGTAATTTATTAGGGACTTGGTGATGTCCATATTTTTGAAGTTAAAGCCAAACAAATACATAAATAATGCGATGCTCACAAGAGGTCATAACTTATGCTCGTTCCAGTTTATACAATATTGTCACATGGACTACAATCATATGATAAGGTATTATTATCCTTTGATGTTGCATTCATCTTGGATTTCTTTGCTGTCACATCGAGAGCATGCAAAAGTGGGTGCATGCACATAGGTAGGGGAACTAGGTGCATGCACATAGGTAGGGGAAACATGAAAGAAAAAGCATTGTAGGATGAGAGACAAGGCTATCTTGGCCTTAAGGAGGGCGAATGTCTATCCCAAATAGTTGCGAGTGCCCAAGCTGAAGGGCATGAAAGCTGTGAGATTCATGCCTGCCTTGGTGATGCCATCTGCAAAACATTGTGGGTTGAACTGGTGGACGTCTGGACCCTAATACTTGGGGTCATGATGGAACACGATGATGGGTAGCATTGCGGACATCCCTCAGGCTTCTGATAGTGTCCAAATTTGTTGGATAGCATCTCCCAAGCGTGCTCAGGTTCCCTCACAAACATGGTTGGTCGAGGGCTTAGGAAAAAGAAACATGGGTTGCCTACAGGAGAAACGAATTCACAAGGGTAGACCTTAGAACAAATCTACGAGCTTCAATTTAAGAGAAAACCAAAGGTCTTGAAAACGGGGCTTACCGAGTTCTGAGACCATGAGAAGTACTGTGGTAGAAGCCGTGGGGCAATGTCATGGGACAACTCAGGCATGGGCGAGCTACGAGCCTTCTGAGCTAAGGCAACATAATCAAGGGCATTCCCATAGAAGAAATGATAAGGCATACCCTTCACTCCTTGAGCCTCAAGTGCCCATTTGATTCGAAGGGGCGTGAAGTAGAGGGACACAAACAGCCTCAAGGCTGTGAAGGCCAGAGCGGTAGAGAAAAGGAAGAGGATCCATGGACCAAACGTGCATCTTCCAAGTATTTGTTGATTCTCTTGCGCTCTATTTTTCCCACCCTCTCGCTCTCTCTCCCGCCCTTAGACACAAGACTTAGGAAGGCAAAATCTATGCTCTAGGATATTCTCACACTGATATTCTCACACTTTGAAATTGTAGTTTACTCAATTAACATCGTGAAAATTTCACTATGCCTCCCAAAGGAGATGTGACAACCTCACCCTTAGATTATGGCAACCCCTAAAGCCCCTATCACTTTACCCTTCTATCATAGCATCCCTTCCACAATTTGCAACCCAAAACATACTCTTTACATACTCTGTGGCTTTGCCTTTGGCTTGCCCAAAACAAATTAGATTGTAGGTTACACAATTTAAAGTAATTTTGCTCTTTTCCTTTCAATGCTTTAGCTAAAACTATAGGTTACACAATTGTTACATAACTAGAAGTAAATTTGTGGCAGGCAATCTTTCTGTTGTATACGAGCACGTAACCACTAACTCCAAATTGTGCTTGAATCGTTGCATTTTACCAAATTTTAAAAGAGGAAAACGAATGAGTAAAACTATGGACATGAGATGCCACACAGCAGGGGCGGTGATTTATTACAGACTTGGTGATGTCCATATTTTCAAAGTTGAAGCCCAACAAATACATGAATAGGCAATGCTCACAAGAGGTCATAACGTATGCTCCTTCCAGTCTATACAATATTGTCATAGGGACTGCAACCATATGATTAAAGCTATTATCATCCTTCGATGTTGCAACCAGTTTGGATTTCTTTGCTCCCTTAAAAGAGAGGAATGTTGTAAGAATTCATATTGAAAACAAGAAATTTTCAATGAACGAGAAATAAAAAATATGTATATGATAATATACAATATCATTATTCCAACCACACAGTGTGTGGGCGGGGAGACGGCTTCCTTTCCCAAATAGTTATAATAGTCCCCCTCTGGGCATTGAAATTGAGAGCATCAAGAATATTAGCACTGAGAATATTAGCGTCGAGGATAAGTCTCAGAAATGGACAAGATACTCACATATTACCTTAATTTCAATAGTCGTAATCGTAGTCAAACACCAATAAAATCACTACAAGTGATGCAATAGCCAATTTAATTCAAATTCTCATCGTCTTTTGGTGATTTCTATGACTAGTATCTCTTGATGCCCCCCCCCATGACAAAATATGAAAAAGGGGAGAGGAGAAGAGTGGAGATGAGGAGAGAGGGCACAGCTAGAGAGCACACCACAAATGACTAACTGTACACTAGAATTAGTTGAAAAAATAGAATATATACAAACCCTTTTAGGGTTAGGGTTAGGGGATCTAACCCTTTCCTTTATAGCACTCTATGAGGTTAGTGCTATGCACATATGATCACGTGATGGTGCTATGCACACATGATCACATGATGTTGAGCGTGAACTCTCAACACCTTCCCTCAAGATCAACATCATGAAGTAGGCCTTCCCTCAAAATGATGATTCTGGGGAATCGAAGAAGGACTGAGCATTACATTCCATCACACCCCTTTAATGGGAATGTCCTTCCTCTGTATCAAACCAAGAGCTAGTCGGTGTTTCTCGAATAGCTCTTTACCGAGTGGTTTGGTAAAGATGTCTGCAACATTTTCTTTGCTATCACAATGCTGCAGTGCGATGTCACCAAGTAACACTCTTTCTCTGATGAAGTGCTCTCTGACATCAATGTGCTTTGTCCTAGAGTGATATACTGGATTTTTGGCCAATGCTTGAGCCGATTGATTATCACAGTATATTGTTGTTGGCTTTGACTCATCAAAGTAATCTATTTCTGACAATAGTCTTCTGAGCCATATAGCCTCACATGCACCTGTAGTGAGTGCTCTATATTCTGCTTCAGTCGAAGACAAAGAAACAGTTGGCTGTTTGTTTGACAACCATGATATAGCACCTTGACCAAGGAAAAATGCATATCCCTGTGTCGATCTCCTGGTCTCATGATCTCCAGCATAGTTACTGTCATAGTATCCATGCAACCGTGGATAACTTCCTCTGTATTCTATCCCAAACTGTCTTGTACCTCTGATGTATCTCAAGACTCTTTTGGCTACATTCCAGTGAGACTGTTTTGGATTTGCCATAAACTGTGCTAGTGAGCTTACTGCATAACAAATATCTGGCTGTGTGATTGTCAGATATATAAGAGATCCAATGAGTTGCCTGTAGTATCTGTCATTGACTGTAGGCTTTTCTGAATCTTTAGTAAGTTTCAAACTCTGTTCCATGGGAGTGGCTGCAATCTTGCACTCTGCCATATGAAACTTCTTCAGGAGACTGTCAACATACTTGAGCTGACTCATGAATGTGCTATCTGAATCTCTCCAGAACTCAATTCCAAGACAATAGTGCATAAGTCCAAGATCTTTCATGTCGAACTCTGCAGATAAGTCTTGTTTTAATTTTTTGATGAAGCTATCCTTGCTTCCTGTCACAATCATATCATCTACGTACGAAAGTGCAATAGTAATATCTTCCCCTTGAACTTCGTAGTAGAGAGTATGATCTGCATTGGACTTCATGTATCCCAGATCAGCAAAATACTTGTCAATTCTGCTGTACCAACTTCTGGGTGCTTGTTTTAAGCCATAGAGACTTTTCTTGAGATGGCAAACCTTGTTCTCCTTTCTTGGTTCAACATAACCAGCTGGTTGTTGCATGTAGACTTCCTCGTCTAGATAACCATTGAGAAATGCATTCTTGACATTGAGCTAATACACATTCCATTTACTGAGTGTCGCTAGTGATATCAAGAACCGTATGGAATCCATCTTTGCTACTGGAGCATAAGTCTCATCATAATCTTGGCCATATTGTTGTGAAAATCCTTTTGCAACTAATCTGGCTTTGTATCTCTGAATACTGCCATTTGGATTGTACTTCACTTTGTATACCCATTTGTTGGCTATGGCCTTCTTTCCTGGTGGAAGGTCGCATAACTCCCAAGTGTTATTTTTATACAAAGCTTCCATTTCTTCATTCATAGCAGTTTGCCATTCTGGCTTGTCTATTGCGTCTTCGAAGTACACTGGCTCTTCTGTAGCCATGATGGTAGTCATAAGAGCATAGTTGGTGGTTTCCACGTGAATTGCTTTGCCTTTCTGAGCATATGTCAATCTTGCTGGTGGTCTGCTTTCCCTAGTAGACCGTCTAAGCTGCTGTGGCGCTGCTTGGGGTGTTGCTGGCAATTCTTGCTCTTCTTCATCAACCTCTTCTGTAGATGACTATGAAGTCGATGCTTCTATCTCCTGTGTAGGTGAGGTTTTCCATTCTGATTCCTCATTGAAGATTACATCTCTGGAGATAATGACTTTGCGGTTGATGGGATCATACAATTTGTATGCTTTGCTTTCTTCACTGTAGCCAACCATGATGCATTTGCATGACTTCGCATCCAATTTCCTATGATGATCATCATGTATGTGGGCATATGCTATGCAACCAAATATGCGGAGATGCCCAATGCGTGGCTTGTGTCCAGTGAATGCTTCATAAGGAGTCATTCCTTGTATCGGTTCGGTAGGAAGCCGATTAAGCAAATAGTTAGCTGTAGCTATTGCTTCTACCCAATACTGATTCGGAAGATGTTTTTCACTAAGCATTGCTCTAGCACTGTCTGCTAAAGTCCCATTCTTCCTTTCAGCTCTTGCATTTTGCTGAGGAGTATCTGCACATGTGAATTGTCTTCGAATGCCGTGATTTTTGCAAAAGTTCATGAATGCTGAAGACATGTATTCACCTCCTCTGTCTGATCTCATGACCTTGATCTTTCTGCCTGTCTGGTTTTCTACCATGGCTTTGAATTCTTGAAATCTGGCAAACACTTCAGATTTCTCTTTCAGAAAGTAGACCCAACAATATCTGCTGTAGTCGTCGATGAAGGTCAAGTAATAAAGTGAACCATTGATGCTGCGGGTCTGGGCATAACCCCATACATCTGTATGAATCAAATCAAGAATACCTCGTGCACGAGAGGTACTTCTGACAAAGTTGGTTCGCTTTTGTTTGTCGAAGCAGCATGCTTCACAAACCTTTCCAAGAAACTGTAGCTTCGGAATCCCAATTGCCATATTCTGATTCCTTAGATCTAACAAGTACTTGAAGTTGACATGACCATATCTCTTGTGCCATTTTGCAGATAGTGGCATCTGTTGCATTTGAGCTGACATGGCATGCTTATCTGGTACTGTAGCTAGCATCCTGTATAAGCATCCTTCCTTGACAGCTTTTGCTACTAGCTGACCTCTTTTGGATTTGTCTCTGATAGTGCATTCATCACCGTCGAAGATGACTTTGTAGTTGTGTTCCGTCATTTGACCTACTGACAAAAGGTTCTTGCTGAGCTTCGAAACATAGAGCACATCTTTGACTAATCCTTTTGTACTAGTGAAATTGTTCATAGGGATAACACCTGTCCCTTGAACCGGATTCGGTGTATTGTCTGCTGTGTAGATGACATTCTTTTGTCCTTCTAATGGCTTCATTTCATGAACCATTCTTGGTGATTTGTCATATGAGATGATGCACCGCTGTCGATGTACCAAGGATCCTATTCCACTTGGTCGACTTGATAGCTGAAATCCTCTTTGAGATTGAAATAAGTGTCTAGGTGCATTGTATCAGTCTGATGCAATTCCTCACTTGCAAGAAACATATTGCCATGTTCATTTGCAAAATGACTGTGACTAGAATGTCCACCACGATGATTTCCTCTTCCTCGGGAATTCCCTCGATTACTGCTAGATTGACCGCCTTGGTCATACTGCTTCTTGCGGCAATCTCTTTCATAGTGTCCAAACTTGTGACAATAGTTGCATTGAATGTTTGACACATTGGTGGATGCATTCCCTCGTCCTTGAAATCTTCCTCGGTTGGAATGATTTCCTCTTTGCTGATTTTGATGTTGCTGAGGATGATGCTGATGCTGATGCTGACTTTGATTTTGTTGATGATGACCACTTTTCTGATATGATCTACCTCTATTTCTGCCTTTGCCTCTGCTTCTGTCTGAAGCTGTGAATGCCTGATCATTAGAATGACCTTTACGTGCTTGAATGGCCTGATTCTTCACCAAGTAGGACTGACTGAAGTTCTTCCAGTGTTGGAATTTGCCGTTGGATGGCAATACTCTGGACTAGATTCTCATATCCTTCTCCTAGTCCATTCAGGATTACTTGAACCATTTCTGCGGGATTCATAGTCTCTCCTGCTGTTGCAAGTTGATTGTTGTAGTCTTTGATGCGGAGTACATAAGCATGACCAGTTTCATTGCTATTGCGGAAACTCTGGTTGATCTGGTTTCTCAGGGTGAGAATCCTGGAGCATGACATCTTGCACATTCTGCTTGATTAGGTGATAGGCATACTTGTCTTTCTTATCCCATTCTGCTTGAGCTCGGGCAATGGCAGGATCTGCTACTGGTGTGGAAACTGTTTGTGTAGATGTAGATCCCGATGTAGATCCCATTGCTGGTACTGTGACAACAGATGGAGTAGAGCTACTGGTGGCTGGATCGCCCAATGGTCTAGGTATGGATCCATTGACATACTCCCATTTGTCCTGAAGCACAAGAATGGTCTCCATTCGGTATTTCCATGTACGGTAATTGGAGTTGTCTAACTTAGCACATGCCTCCAGATTGAGGTTGCTAGTCGACATGGTGCAAACAATGTACTCAAAAGTGTCCTGAAAAACTCTGTATGAATCAACTGCAAATACACTCTGCAAATACACTGAAGATGCCAAGTGAAATCTCTGTACCGTCGGTGAAGATAGAACTACAGTATATAAGATCTGATCTGTATTACAAGGCTTGTGGCAATGATGCCGGGAATAGCCAAGAGGCTTTACAAGGCTAAAAAATGATGTGCACGATGCCGTGAGATAGCCAAATAGGCTTTACAATGGTGGCATGTGTGTGTGAAATCAAGTGCTATCTGCCCACTGAACCAATCTGCAATGCCTCTGAACTCTGAAGTCTGCTCACTGAACTAATGAACGTAAGGTTTTAGGTAATGTAATGATGTGAAATCGGATGTGAGCGTATGGACTCCGAGTAGGTACTAGTCGGGAATTTCGAGCATGGCTTAGATTGGCAACTTGGGGAATTCAAAGCGTCCCCTCTATGGCGATCTAGTCTAAACTGATCTAGATCTAAACCAATCGTCGATCGATGAAAGAGCAGTAAATAATTCCTTTTCTTTTGTTCTTTTTAAGTGCTGGGTCAGATGCGTCGATGTAGAGGCAAATGTGCGTGAAGGAAGTGGTTTTGTCGGCGAGGCTCAAATGTGAGTGTAACTTGTGCCAAAATGTGCGCGTGATGTAACGAGCGCGTAGAGCACAAAAAATCAAGCGACTTTCCTTTTTGGAGCACCCTCAAATTCTTCCTGGATCAAGAGATACGACTTGATCTAGGTGGAGGGGCAAAAGGAGTGCAAATGGTGCTCAATGATGATGTGTCACTGTGAGTCACATGCAGTGATGATGTGGCACTGTGCTTAGCAAGAGGTGTGCCAGTGAAGCTCTGTGCTGAGGTGGCAGGAGTGTGCACATGCAGTGTGTGCACAGTGTGCTTGGCAAGGGACTGTGCCTGCAGAGGTCAGTGCTGACTGGACTGCTGAGGTGGCACAGATGATGTCAGCAGGGTGATGTGGCAATGCTGATGTGGTACTGATGACGTGTCAGGTGATGTGGCTGATGACATGTCATTGATGACATGGCAGGTGACGTGGTAATCGGTGGTGACGTGGCAGTCGGCGATGATGTGGCAGTGCTGATGTGGATTGTTGATGTGTCAATGTTGACATGGCACTGATGACGTGTCAAGTGACATGGCTGATGATGTGTCATTGATGACATGGCAAGTGACGTGGCAATCGATGGTGATGTGGCAATCGGTGATGACATGGCAGTGCTGACGTGGATTGCTGATGTGGCAGTGTGGATAGGCTGATGACGTGGCAGATAGGATTGACACGTGGAGGATAGAGTGCGACGTGTCAGTTGATTGACCATACCTCTGTGGTGAGGTTGAGGATAAGATATCCTCCCTCGCTACCACGTGGTGCTATGAGGGCGACCGGAATCTGTTGAAGATTCTGTTGATTCTGCTAACGGAGGTTCACGATCGACGATGCTTGGAGGTCGACCGTAGTTCAAGTGGCATTGTTGGAGTCGATGGCCTCGGAGCTCTTTGCATGAAGAGCTGGCTGGCATCGGCGTTGAAGCGGGCACTTCGGGTGCCAAGAGCCTAAAGGCTTTGGAGGTCGCGAATTCGGTGGTTGCTTGGAGAGGTGGCCGGTCGTCGGAGATGGCACAGGAGCTAGAACCGTCGTTGGTCGTCGTAGGTAGGAGCTTCTACCTGGCCTTTGTGAGCAGCTTGAGCGAGCAGCCTATCGATGGTAGAAGGCGTGGCATTGAGGAGCGCTCGTTGCTTGCTGGAACTCTAGCTGGAGCGCTGTTTTAGAAGCTTGGGTCTACTGTGTTGCAGAGTCGATATGGAGAAGCTTGGTGCGTAGGAGTATGTTGTGGAGCCTGGAAGGAGCTGAGCGTGTGGATCGCTGGAGCACGGCTATAGATGGCTTGGAGGGCCTCGTTGATGCAGCTATTGTATGGAGGATCCCGTTGCGAACTGGAATCTACTGGGTCGTGTAGGTTGTGTGCGCTCGTGAGGCGCATCAGTTGGCAGAGAGTCGGCCACCGGTGCTAGAGGATACCCAAGACTAGTTGAGGCAACAGCAACGTAGATAGAAGCCGTTGCTCAGAAAGGTGTCACAGGAGTCAAGAAAGCCCGACGGTCTCTATGCTGTAGTCACTGCTGTTGGTTGGCTACAAAGAGCTACAGATGAGCCGTGGCCCGTGGATGGCAAGCAACCCGTAAAGATGTATAGAAGTTGTTGGAACATGCACGCTGCCTTGCTTGCGGTAGCAGTTGGAGAGCCAAACTGTGTAGGAGTAGCTTGCTTTGTAGCTGACTTGAAGGAGCTCGTAATGATGGAGCTCTCACAAAGATCTATTTCCCTAAGTTCTCTCAGGAACAGAAGACTCTCACTTGAATTCTTATGAGTATCTCTCTCAACCCTCACAATGGAACTTTCTCTCAAAGAATCTCTCTCTCACACAATGAAATCTCTCAAAGAACTCACTAAGTCTCTCGAAGAAGATCACTCTCTCACAAAAGAAGGATTAGAAACTCAAAGAGAATACCTCTCATGGACGGAATTCTCTATCACTCAACGGAAGTGAAAGAACACTCAATCTCTCTCGATCTCTCTCTAGAATCGCAATGCCTCAGCGGAAGGCAAGGGAGCTCTGATACCATGACAAAATATGAAAAAGGGGAGAGGAGAAGAGTGGAGATGAGGAGAGAGGGCACAGCTAGAGAGCACACCACAAATGACTAACTGTACACTAGAATTAGTTGAAAAAATAGAATATATACAAACCCTTTTAGGGTTAGGGTTAGGGGATCTAACCCTTTCCTTTATAGCACTCTATAAGGTTAGTGCTATGCACATATGATCACGTGATGGTGCTATGCACACATGATCACATGATGTTGAGCGTGAACTCTCAACACCCCACCCCCACCCTGACTATCTCTCTCTCTCTCTCTCCCCTTTAGGGACAAGACTTAGGATGGTAAAATCTATGCTCTAGAGTCTTCTCACTCTGAAATTATAGGTTACTTAATTAACATCTTGAAAATTTCACAAGACCTTGGATGAAAAAATATATGCTCTAGAGTCTTCTCACACTCTGAAATTGTAGGTTACTCAATTAACATCTTGAAATTTTCACGAGGCGTGTCAAAGGAGATGTGACAACCTCATCCTTAGATTATGACAACCCCTAAAGCCCCTCTCACTTTACCCTTCTATCATAGCATCCCTTCCACAATTCCCCATAATAAGAGAACCCAAAAAAAATTATTTGGCTTTGCCTTTGACATGCCCGAAACAAATTAGATTGTAGGTCACACAAGTGAAAACACATTAAGTAATTTTCCTCTTTTCCTTCTGGCTTTGCCTTTGGCATGCTGAAAACAAATTAGATTGTAGGTTACACATTTGAAAACACATTAAGTAATTTTCCTCTTTTTGTTTCAATGCTTTAGCTGAAAGTGTAGGGTACACAATTGTTACATAATTAAGCTAGATTTGTGGTAGGCAGCCTTTTTATCATTGACGAGCATGTAACTACTAGCTTGAAATCCAACTTGAATTCTAACATTTTATCAAATTTTAAAAGGAAAAAAATGAATGAACAAAACCACGGACATGAGACGTGACATAGGATTCGTTAGGACTTGATCCTTCCTATAAATACAGGGGAGATAATTTATTAGTGACTTGGTGATGTCCATATTTTTGAAGTTAAATCCAAACAAATACATAAATAATGCGATGCTCACAAGACATCATAACTTATGCTCGTTCCAGTTTATACAATATTGTCACATGGACTACAATCATATGAATAAAGGTATTATTATCCTTTGATGTTGCATCCATCTTGGATTTCTTTGCTGTCACATCGAGAGCATGCAACCACATATAGTGTGGGTGGGGAGGCGGTGCACTTCCCTTTCCAAATAGTTATAACATGAGGACATGTGCCCTTCCCTCGGCATTGAGATTGAGAGCATCGAGAATATTAGCACTGAGAATTTTAGCGTCGAAAATAAGCCTTGTAAATGGATAAGATAATAGCATATTACCTGAATGTTAAGAGTCGTAATTATAGTTAATAAAATTACTACAAGCGATGTGCTAGGAAAATAATTTGAATAATTTCTACTCATGGCATATTGTTAAATTCATCTCATACTCAAGATTTTGATAGGTTTTCTTACTAAAGGGAGTTAACGCCCTAGGAGTATTTCATGTGCTTTTGTAAGTCAGAGGAATTGCTCATAAAAAGGTGTAGAAAAATAGAACTTTGAGGCCAAAGTAGCACTAGCTATCCACAATATTCACAATATGAACATGCTCAGGTCAAAGGTACTGGAGCGAACTATTTTCACCTTTCAAGATGGATGAGCAGCTTCAACATGGATAGCTCAACTACTCTATGCATGCTTTGTGGAGGGAGGAGGGTAGGGAAAGTGCAAGCATAAAACCAGGAGGATAGCGATGGAGGTCAATTTTGAAATTTGTTTCCATTGAGAGAGGACTATGCGATCCGTTTGGGAGAGTTTTGGGAGAGAGTAAAAGGTTAAAATTGGTCCTTCTACAAGACAATTAAGTATGGAAAGAGTCTTGAAGATGAGGAGCCTTACTTGCATCGACACATAACTCTCCTAGTGATGTGAATTACCCCACATACAAAAGTGCAGGTCCTAAGCATGGGTGTATGATAATTGAAGAATCTCTCTCCACATCCTTTCTGGATCTTTTAAAGAAGAGAACCCAAGAAACTCTCAAGCAGCTAGGTAACTCCAATGTGGGCACATGGTTTAGACCTATGGTAGCTCCTAGATGCTCTAAGAAGAGTTATTAGAGCTGCTTGTTATACCTATTTTGACAAAAATATTTAGGAACTACAATGCTTTGCTTATAGTGGTACATGTGGTGCATTGTGGCACTAAATTTGGCATAGCTCATGATTTACAATCATGGGGAGAGATTTCTAATTGGATGATGTTCTATCTATGGGGGCGTTTTTTCCAAAATTGATTCTCCCTCATCCCCTCCCTTCCACCTTCCCCTTAAGAGCAACCTTTCAAAATTTAAGTTATTCTTGGATGATGAGACAACCAAAAAATATTGGGAACTTTGAGCCATGATCCCACCCAATGGATAAGAAAAGAAAATGATGTATTTCCTAAGTTCAAGGAGTATAAGGAAAATGTACAAGGATTGTTAAGGCTACTTTTGTAACTACCACAACAAGGACATTATGGTTCTCTAATATATATTATATTATATTACACATTAGTGTATCTAACTAACCCATGGACTAACTGACCCATTCTTTTCTTTTTTTATTTTAATTCATAAGATTGGGTATATTCTAGTCTTATGAAGGGAGAGAGAGAGAGAGAGAGAGAGAGAGAGAGAGAGAGAGAGAGAGGTGTGTAGAAAGAAAACATGCTAGAAAGTAGAAAGAAAATAGGAGACCCATGATTGGCTCTCACCTACTATCATGCCGTAACTGCTGTGAAAGCACCATAAAGAATAAGCTCCTAAGCATGTGACTACTCCAAGGCATAAACAACTGATCAAGCCACCCCAAATGCAATTGTATACTAATCCCATAAGCTAGAGCCTTCAAGACCTATGACAAAAGCCAAAAAACAAATGTAACACCTACACACACACACACACACACACTACTCCCACTACATGATATTGTCATGTCCATCCAAAAGATAGAGAAAAAAAGCATGGGAATGCTTACATCATGCAAATAGAATGAGATAAACAAGTAACACACCAAACCCAATGAACATGTAAGAGGATGGATTTAATAAAAATAGAGGAATAAGTGACATTGGCCATCTGAATTTTTTGTGAAAGGGTTACCACGGGTTTCTTCATCCATCCACTTCAAAACTTCAAGATCTTTCTTTAGCAGGTAACACAACACCAAGGAGGGAAGGTGGCATTACTCATAGGTTGGGGCATCTAACGCTTTGCCTATTAATGCTATTGCATACCTTTGACATGTTTGCCTCAGATCATTGATGGGCTTTTTGCTGGCATTGATTCCTTGTGCTTTTTGACGAGAGAGAGAGAGAGAGAGAGAGAGAGAGAGAGAGAGAGAGAGAGAGAGACCCTTCATCAGTGTAATCACCCATCTTGGTGGTGCATGGATGATCAACAATGACCTTACTGCAAGCTAATGTTGCTGGAAACTGCTTACCTAAAAGAAGATTCTTGAGTTCTGGCATCTCTCAGATAGTGCTCTCTTAATACGCACTGCAGGGTCATGTGAGCTTGCTTGCAATGGCGCTTTCTTTTTGTAGGACACAATATTTTCTTCCTTTGGTCCGATTACTAACATTGATTTTAGCTTGTTTGTGACTTCCAAGAAATTTGATCGTTCAATGAACCTTATTGAGTGATTGATTTTGTATGGACCTTGCAACATCAACCTCCCTTGGTGGTCATCCTCTATGTGACATCGTAGAGTTGTTGCCACATTGGTTAAAGAGCTTGCTTGGCATTGCAAAAATCATCATCTTGAAGAGCTTAAAGAGAAATGATCACTACGAGGTAGTTTTTTTGGATATATACAAACTCGTGATGTCTATAAAATTTGCCAATTATCTTAGCCTAATTCAGATACTGCTATTGATTAAGGCACTTCTATGCCACACGATGCTATCAATTTATGAGAAGATTAAAAGGGCTTGAGCATGATACGTGAAAATGCACAGGGCTTTTGATTGGCATCACAAAGGAGAAGGGGGGGGCTAACAAGGACCTCAACAACCTGCAGCAAAAAGAAATTTCTTGTGAAATCCATAGCAATGCTTGTAGAGAGTCCTCTTGCCAATCTAGATTAGGATGATAGATTTTTGTTGGGAATCGAAGAGTGCCAATTGAGAGACTCATCAACATATATGCTAATCTTGTCCCTTGGGAATTAAAGAGTGCCAATTGAGAGACTCATTAACATAGATGCTAATCTTGTCCCTTATCCAAGTAAAGCAATTTCAAACCTGGAGATTTGGTGCCAATTAATTTTAGATCACTTTAGGTTGCTTGTAGAGCATAGCACAGCTTTTTTAAGCTTTGAATGGATGCATGAAAATCAGCAAAAGATGCATCTAAATCTGGATCAAAGACTATTTATAATCTACATCCGAACACATGCTAAGAGTATTCTTTTAAGCTTAGAACATTTCTTTTTGAGGCTCTCCCAATGGATTCGAGGAATTGTTCAGCTGCATGAATCCCTCTACCAAGGTCATACATTAGCTTGTCTTTATACTCAAAAGAGTAGAGATTCGAATCTGTCTACTCAAGCACACTACAAAAACATCTATGGTGCTATCATTAGCTCTGCCTTTCTCAGTCAATCACGCACATGTATGGAGACTTGCATGAGAGAAGAAGGATGTATGAAGGAGCTCTTGGAAGAAGAAAAATGAAGACATAAGGACGTATGAGGGAGCTCTCAAAAGAAGATAGGTGAATAATGAAGGATGTATGAGGAAGGATTGGCATTAAAAAAATGAAGAAATACATATGAGGGAGCTCTCGGATGAACAATTTTTCAATTCGCATGGGCAATAAAGGTGAAGGTGGAAAAAGATGAGCATGCATATATCAAGATAGTTAGTGCTACTCAGCCCTTCATGTATGTAGTTCTTGAATATAGCCAATGGGCATGTTAGTTTTTAGCACTTTTTAAGTTACAAATGGTGTGTCTTTTGGTTTAGGGTATTCTTTGGCATTGAAACAATGATTTTCCAAATCCTTCTACATAGAGTTGAGAATTTTATTTTTTTCTATAGTCCAACATTTCCTATCATCTACTTGGCTATTATTTTTATCATCTATTTTCATATTGAACATGTTTGCAAGAACTTGTCTTCAAAATGGGGGATACCTATTGGTGAGATCAAAGTCAGCTCCCATGAGGCCATAGTGCATGCATACAAACGAGTGTCTGAAACAAGATTCAATCCCCAAGCTCCATAGTTTGAAACTCGAAAGACATCCAAGGTCCAAAATTGAAGGAGGGGGTTGGGTCTTATCCCCGAAACCCAAATCCAACATGCCATCCACAGACCTGGATTTCAAGGACATTCAAGGCACAAATCCATGGATCATTTTCAAGTTTGAACCCAGAAGTCATACTCAAGCCATTTGGTGAGCCGCATCTAATCCTAATTGAGTCTGCACCATGGTTAGTCTTAGCTCCCCATATGTGACAGTCATCATCCTTGTCCCAACCCCTTATCTCGAGAAGCAAAGTGCCAAGGTTGAGCAGCTTAGAGATTAGGCTATGAAAGCCTCAAAGAGGTACTTGTAGAGGCACCAAGTGCAAAGGTATGTCTTGAAGTGGCTCAGAAAAACATCTCCAAAGTACATCGAGATGCTACAACAAATGTGTAGGTGCACCAAAATGTAATAGGAGTTCCAAAATTTATCAGGTAGCTCTTTAAATAACTCCAAATGTTGTAGCAGGCCCCCACAATGAAAAGAAGCTAAGGTAGGAACAACCTCGAAAATACTACTATTGTATGTGGTTCTTTAGGAGCACTCTTTGAACAACTAGGAGATGCAACAACAACCTCAAAATAGGTCAAAATTGCCTTCAAAAACCTCGAATTGCTGCAAAAAATGCACACAAGTGGTCGACATTGCTACATAAGTAATGAAAGTGTTGTTCTTGGCGATGAAAACCCCCAAAATAGCTCTGAAACAACTTTTTTGCACCAGTCGTGCAGGCACACCTTGCAAGAGCTAGTGCCTAGCTAGCTATCTAGCTGCCATGTGCTCCAAAATGACCTGAATAGAAGTGTATTGTGATAGCATATGAGCATTAGACAAGGGTTAATAAATGATTATCAAGATTGCTAGACAAGGGCTGGAAAGAGATCTTGTTATTGGTGGTAATGTTGTGGTAGATATGTTGGGTCTGATGCAAAAAAACAGGAAGCACTTGACAAGGTGCCAGGTTATAACAAGGTCTCATGGACTATATTGATCCTAGGATATGCCTAGGAAGGAGGTGTGCGTGAACATACATGTTGGGATTAAATGGATGACTAGGAAGGCGCTAAAGAGTCCACGTGGGAATGTCTTAGAAATGGATAGATCAATAGAGGTTACACACAGTAGAAGATTGATAGAATAGCCCAAGAGCTCACAAAGTGTGTGTGGGGTGTGGAATCACAAAATTCTTTACTTAATGTGCATCGCATAGATGTGTAGTCTCATAAATAGATAATGAACCAACTAGATATAGAAGCTACCAAAAAGATATATTTACATCCAAAACTATGGACAAAATAAAAGAGAGATAGATACAAAGTCACACTAGAGTATGGTACTTTGATCTTACCACAAGGTACTTCTACTATCTGTCAGCTATCTCAACACTCGAGCCTTCATGCTCCACCTCGAGTGTATGTAGACTGTTTGTCCAAAGACATCAACACCTTGCTGCCCTAGAAGACAGGCCCTTAGATGAGCTCATTCCTGCTGCCCTTGTTGCTGCCAAAACTTGTTGGCTGCTGGATGATTAAATGCCCTTCCAAAGGGCTACTTATAGGCCTCTATGGCCCCTTGTTATAGCCGACTTTTCTAGACCAGAATGATTGACTTAGCCTGCCTGAAAAAACTAACTGTTTGGTTGCCCCTTCCAGCCCAACCAGGGCCCTATATAAGGGTCTTTATTGGCCCTTTCTAGGCCTTTGTTCCAAGCATAAAGCCCACCATTTATTGTAGGGTCCAACCCCTCCTATCCTATTTTCTTCTAGGCATGGTAGGCTAGTTGGAACCATCCTTGCCAGCCCTATACCTGGCTGACCAGGCTATTGGTCACCCCCTCCATGTGTTTCCTCTTCTCTTGGAATGTAGTTCATGAAAGAAGAAATCATGCAAAGAAATAGTGATAGCTTTCATTTGTTGATTGCATGAGCATATCAAATGAGAAATTCCAATTATTTTGAGTGAATGAGAGGATGAAGAATGCCTTGAATCATTGCATTGAAGTTGCAAGAATATTTTGAAACAATTATTTTATTTTCTTTAACACTTGAACATTTGGTTTATATTTATTCTAAAATTTTTATTAGTGTTTCAACTGATGATTTCATTCCATTAGTTTTAAATTTTATACAAATGCATTATGAAATACATTGTGTGTCCCTTGGCAAAATGTTTATAAGAGTTAAGCCATCTAATGCATAATATGTAAGAAATGTAGCCTCAAGGGCATTTGAATCTGTTGACATGGTCTGTAATTTTCTTGGCCGAAAGCTTACGGGAGTCAAGTCATCTAATGCATAGTTTCTAAGTAATCTATCATTTGGAGCAATCCAGTCTCTTGACACGATCTGCTATTCCCCTCGCAGAATGCTCAAAGAGTCAACATATAATGCATAATCTCTAAGCAATCTAGCCTTGGGAGCACTCCGATCTCTTGATACAGTCTGCAATTCCCTTGGTAGAATGCTTAAAGAATCAGTGTAGAATGTATAGTCTCTAAGCAATCTAGCCTTAAGAGCACTTTGTGGTTTCTTGACATGGTTTGCGATTCCTTAACAAAATGCTCAAAGGATCAACATAGAATGTATAGTTTCTGAGCAATCTAGTCTCGAAGTACTCTCATTTCTTGACATGGTCTGCGACTCCCTTGGCAAAGGGCTCAAAGAATCAGCATATAATGTATAGTCTCTAAGCTATCTAGCCTCACGAGCACTTTGGTCTCTTGACACGATCTATGATTCCCTTGGTAGAATGCTTAAAAAATCAACATAGAATGTATAGTTTCTAAGAAATCTATCCTCATGTTCACTCGGATCTCTTGACATGGTCTGCAATTTTCTTGGCTGAATGCTCAAAGAATCAACATATACTATATAGTCTTTAATCAATATAGCCTTGGGAGCACTCCGGTCACTTGACACGGTCTAGGATTCCCTTGGTAGAATACTGAAAGATTCAACATATAATGTATAGTTTCTAAGTAATCTAGTCTCAAGAGCACTCCGATCTCTTGACATAGTCTATGATTCTCTTGGTAGAATGCTCAAAGAATCAACATATAATGTATAGTCTCTAAGAAATCTAGCCTTAGGAGCACTCTGGTCTCTTGATAGGATCTACAATTCCCTTAGCAGAATCTCAACGAATCAACATATAATATATAATCTTTAAGTAATCTAAATGTATAGTCTTATATTGAATATAAACACTTATATTAGATTAACATAATGCTAGTACATGCATTCTATTGAACATAAATGAGATCTAAATACTCTGACTAGTTCAATATAAGATTAAATCAACTTGTTTTGGCCATATTCTTATATGTTTGTGTCATTCTTTCCATGGTCCGATTTAAGTCACTTCATTGAAAACACTGGTACATAGTGACAAGTTTGGGAGCATGCAAGGGAAACAAAAATAAAAAGGAGGAGCATATACATGAGTTTTTGGGAATTGCATAGATGCAAAGTTGAAAATACACACTCTTAGGTATTAGTATGGGTGTAAAACATGCATGTACATTGACATAAGAATTAAAGTACTTTATTTGGTTGTACAACATGTTGGTTCTCATAGGCAGTGTTCGCTTCAACTTACATTGAAATGTACAAGAGGAGGGAAAAAATACAAGCTTTTTAAATTTTAGATTTATAGAAAGGATATAATTATTGACCCCAAAATTCACAATAGGGGTATATAAAATATCTAAAAAGGGGTTACAGAGGGGTTTTTCAACTACCTTTCAAATGCACATTGTATACGTGGCAAGATCGTATATTCATCTATGAATGGGTCATGGGTAAAGAAATATCATGTGCATTGATACATTGCTCTCAGTTACTCCTATAAATACTTCCTTTAGAATGAAAAAAAAGTGCGCTTGACTTTATTTTAGCACACTATTTGTATTTTCTACTTTGTAGAAGATAAATGTAAAGAGATATTTGTTTCTTTGGAGGCAAAACATAGCTGGTTTCCCTTGTTCCTTTGGTCACATAGGACACAACACAACCTTGGTCATATATCAACTATTGGTGACATAGGACAAGGCAACATTGGTCACATCTCCACTACTATTGGTCATATGACACAAGACATCCTTGGTCACATATCAACTATTGGAAATGTACCAAAACCATCTCCTAACGTCTTCTATATAGTTTCCTCCCTCTACATTATTTCTACTGGTTGTCAGCCCCCATATTCCCTTTGTTGACCTCACCTAAACACTCTCCTAGTCTCTACAAACTTCCTGAACCCTCTCCTAATTTCTATTACATGGTTGCTTCCCCCTACATTTTTCTTGCTCTTTATTAGCCCCCAAATATATTGTGTTCACCTTGCCTCCATAGTCCCCTACTTCTAGCTACTACACAACCCCCTCCTATCTACTAATATCGCATACACAACCTCTACTTTTGGCTTCTACACAACTCCTCCCCCTTTGAAAATTTTGTCTACACAACCCCCTCTTTATTGTTTCTAGATAGTCCCCTCCCCTCTAAAAATATTAGGTACCCAGTATCCTATTTGTGGCTACTATACAAACCCTTCCCCCTCTACTAATCTTGCATACATAGCCCCCTACTTTTGGCTTCTACATAGCCCCTTACCTCTCTACTAATTTTGCCTACACAACCCCCTCCTTCTATCTCCTATTGTGCCCCCTCCCCATCTCTCTCTTGCTCTCCTAATCTTGCATCCACAACCCTCTCCTTTTGCCTTCTACATATCTCCCTCCCCCTTTTCAAATCTTGCCTAATTGTTTTCTCCTTGTTGTCAGCAAGATCCCTTGTTCAACTATCCCACCTCCCTTTCCACAATTCTAGCTCCTTTTCCTTGTTGCATTTTACCTTTTTGTACTTCAGCCCAAGCTCCCTTCAACCTCTAGTGCAAATCCCCCTCTTCTTGGCCATGGTACATAACTATGCCATAGAGAACGAAGAAGTACAAGCATTGAATTCCAAATGATAGTCACTTTACCCCATTTTAGGCTACAATGAGCTCAGAGGAAACTTCTCTACATGCAGCTCCTCCACCTTAGGTTACCAGGTCAATGGACTCCCAATGGGTGATATGTGCAACATCCATGGGAGAAATTCAAGGACGTGATTATCCAAGAGGCTATGTACATTAGGAAAAAAGGGAGCTCATTTTGCGGCCCTGTAAGAAATTCACTATTTTCTCTTTTCTCTCTCTACAAAAGCAAGAAAATATGGATACTTGCATGAGAAATGTCAGTGTAAAAAGGAATAAATATATTCTTTCACATGCTTTACATTCAATGTTCATATAAGAGCAACACTTTTCTGTGCAAAATTTGGTGATTCTGACACCGCAGGCGCGTCCGGAATGGCCCAAAACCCCAAAAACGGCACTGGAAACGCTGGAATCGGACATTCGGAGGCCCGGAAACGGCCAAAAAAGGCCGAAAAGTAGGATTTGCAGCAAAACGCGATCTGGCACCTTTGGAAACGGCCAAAAAAGGCCGAAAAGTGGGATTTGCAGCAAAACGCGATCTGGCACCTTTGGAAATTAAGGCCGAAAAGTGGGATTTGCAGCAAAACGCGATCTGGCACCTTTGGAAATTTCCAAAGGTGCCAGATCGCGTTTTGCTGCAAATCCCACTTTTCGGCCTTTTTTGGCCGTTTCCGGGCCTCCGGATGTCCGATTCTAGCATTTCCAGTGCCGTTTTTGGGATTTTGGGCCGTTCCGGACGCATCTGCGGTGTCAGAATCACCAAATTCTGCACAAAAAATAAATTTTTAAAAGATTCAAATTAGATCACCTCATTAATGTGACATGCTTCTACGAACATATAGTACTATTTCTTTTTCTTATTTTCATCTTCTTTTGTTGAATTTTCAACGTTACGTTGGCCCACTCCTGATTGGTTGAGAGCCTATTTTCTCTCTCTTCTAAAAGGCCCCAAAATGAGCTCCCTTTTTTCCTAATGACTTGTGATGTTCATAACCTCTTTGAGTACTTACTTAAAATTGCATCAATATATTTTTGTGTGAAAAACCATAAGAAATACAAGGTATACCTCAAATTTGCCCTTAGCTATGAATGGGTGTCTATTTTTTGCGAGCTTTGATTGTGAGCTTTTTCATTTTTTTGCAAAATTTTTTGGGGCTAAGCTCGGGGGACTTGATTTTTTGGCCATTTTTTAGAACATTATACAACACAATTCTTGGGGGACATCACATGATATAAGACTCACATATGTTGAGGAACACTTATAACACAACCCTTGATCCGTGATCACTTGAGAAGTAAGGTTAGTTGGCAAGGTTCTAGGACATGGAGTAAGAATGAGAGCTAAAAAAAAGAGGGTAAGGGCTTCAAATTATAGATTCTTGTGTGGTCCCATATTCAAAGTATTCTAAGCATGCATTAATATTCAAAGCAATGTAATAATTGGAAGCATTTCACTGATTGGAAGCATGCACATCTTCAAAGCAATGAAATGATTGGAAGGATGCATTTTTTATTTGAAGGTAATTAGTTCTAAATTAATTCTTAAAAAAACATTCAAATCATTGATCTTCAAACCAATGCAATGATTAGAAGCATGCCTTTAAAGCATCTTTTTGGTCATGCATAAAAAGCATCACGTATTTAAAGGCAAGCATTCCAAACTTGCATTCCACGCAAGCACTACAACCAAGGCATGCCGACCAATAATGTAATAGATCCTAATATTGAAGACCTTTCATGTCTCTTTAATCGCAAGTGTTGATGACAATATATGTAATCCTCAAACCATGTCACAAGAAAAGCATGAAGATACTATTTTGGTCTCTTAAGGCTGATTAAAGCCCTTATGCCAACAAGGTGTCCTAGCCCCACCTAGCTCTTTGGGCTCTCTAAACCATTTCATAAGACAATTATAAAGATACTCTTTGAGGTCTCTATGGATAAGAAGCTAATCTCTATGCCAATAAGGCCTCCTAGTTCTACTAAAAACTACCAATTGTAAGTGCTCATTAGAAAAGTTAAACCCAAAACTTTTTTATTATGTCAAATTTTGACACTCTAAGATAAGAAATGGCTTTGTTGATATCACACCAATAGTTTTGAATAAAACATGACCATATTTGCAGTCGTATTGACGAAGTTATGGCCAAAGTAAGATTGGCTATCCAAGCCCCCCAAGCTTTTGAGGGAGCGCAGCCCCTGGCCATGCTTGGGGAGCTTGGATAGCCAGTTGTATTTTGGCCATAACTTAGTCAATACGACTCCCACTATGGTCATATTTGTAGTCAAAATGATCGGTGTGATATGAACAAAGGCATTTCTCATGTTATAGTGTCAAAATTATACATACATACATACATACATACATACATACATACATACATACATACATACATACATACATACATATATATATATATATATATATATATATATATATATATATATAATTGAAAATTCTTTGTTTCATAAGAGCTTAAACTTATCATGCTACACATGGACATTATGTTTTGCCAACCATCATTGTATATCAATAGTTTGTACATATATACTTAGTAGTTATTAATAATCAATAATTTCGACAAGAGCATAATCAATGATACTGAAAGGGGATCCTTATTAGCTTCACGTGAAGGGGAAGATTGTGCTAAACAAAGATTAAAAAAAGGAGCCCTAGAGCATGGCCAAGGGCTACACCAACACAATCCCTGGCTGAGCTCTAGGGGCTTCATCACACAAGTTTATTCTTGCTCATGGTGACGTGAAGGTGATCCATAATTGGTGTGCATAATGGTTATAAGGTGATCAATGATTTATTAGTTGTATTATTAAACATTTTACTCATGTGCATCAATTATCCTTACTATCATATCAATTAGTCATTCCTTGATCATTTTGTGTACAAAATGAATCAATCATATGGATAGCAAAAGTTCAATGAGTAGCAAAAAGTTGCTTAAGAGGGAATTTGGTAGAAGGAGCCTCATGGGTCCCCCAATTTTATTTCTTTTTTGTTTATTACACAAAATTCTTACTTTGAGGCTCAAATAGAGTTAGCAAGGAAACCCTTAAGCTCACAAAGGTGTATGTTTCTAGTATTTCTTTTCATGTCTTTCCATTCAAAACTCAAAAAAGCTCACAAAAAAATAAAAGGCTACACCAACACAATCCCTAGCTGAGCTCTGGGGGCTCCATCACACAAGTTTATTCTTGCTCATGGTGACATGAAGGTGATCCATAATTGGTGTGCATAATGGTTATAAGGTGATCAATGATTTATTAGTTGTATTATTAAACATTTTACTCATGTGCATCAATTATGCTTACTATCATATCAATTAGTCATTCCTTGATCATTTTGTGTACAAAATGAATCAATCATATGGATAGCAAAAGTTCAATGAGCAGCAAAAAGTTGCTTAAGAGGGAATTTGGTAGAAGGAGCCTCATGGGTCCCCCAATTTCATTTCTTTTTTGTTTATTACACAAAATTCTTACTTTGAGGCTCGAATAGAGTTAGCAAGGAAACCCTTAAGCTCACAAAGGTGTATGTTTCTAGTATTTCTTTTCATGTCTTTCCATTCAGAACTCAAAAAAAGCTCACAAAAAAATAAAAAAGCTCGCATGCAAAGCTCACAAAAAATAATCCCCCACTATGAATAATGGAAGAAATGCAAATGAGATGCAACTACATATGTATTTATGTTTTCACTCCCTCAAGTATCAAGTTGTAAATACATATGTATTTATGTATTCACCCCCTCAATTACCAAGTTGTATATACTAGGTTCTTGGTAATGGGGAGAAAATGAAATATGCAGTTGGGGAAACTTTTGTATTGGTCATTCTAGTTAATTGTGGATGTATTGTGTGCTCTACACATTGGTCATCTAAATCACTACCACGAGTTCATCAATATAGAAGACTAGAAGCATAATCCCAATGTTTGACCTTTTCGCATAAAGACTTAAAAATTTGAGAAAATTTGATTAGAGGTTCAAACCCCTTAGACTAGCATCTCATTGGGAGGGATATCAAATTACTTAGCATTGCAAATATATTTTTCAAAGATACTATGGAGATCTCTTTCAAATAGAATGATATTTATTTTTTGAAATTGTTGTTTATTCATGGAGGGATTGCTCTTTATAAGTGAAGAGAAACTTGTGAATCTATCCCTTCATGCCCACTATCCTACATGGGTTAGAGTCATTTGGCATTTCCTCTAGCTGCACAAAGAGGACATGATTATATTGCATGGCTTATGGGAAAGTTTATGTTCTCCACTATACATCTTATTTGGGGCTAAATAGGTTGGTTATACTTGATTGTGACTTAGGAGACTTGGACTATTATACCATTAGGAAGTTTTGTGATGTTTATAACCCTCGGAATTTTATCTCAGAATGTTTGGATTTTGAATCAGGGCCATGATACCGAGCCTACTGAAGTAAGGTTCGAACCTACATGTTTACAATCCTCTGATCAAGTTTTGTCATACTCATTCAATCCTAGATTTGCCATTTTGCCCTTTCCATTCACCTCTAGATGTGAGATGGGAATTTATTGCCAATGTCATGGCCTCACATAGTTGGAGGGAAAAATAAAGGCCACAACTTGATACAAATTCTTCCTTCACATACTTGTTGATACATTTGTATGGACATTGTGCAGACTTTAATAATGATGACTTGGTCGAGGATCTAGAGCCTTTCTAGATCAAGTGCTATGATGAGGAGGAGCTTTCTAAGAGAATGGAGAGATAATCCTTTATTCTTAAGCTCCTTTGGCTTAGTTTGGCTATCACCTTCTTGGAGTTTCATGTTATGCATGGTGTATTGATTGGTTGAGTTTCACACATGCACTAATCATTTTCATATACAATTGAAGTCATAGTCATGAAAAAATGAGTCCATGCATACTTTCTATCCATCAATCATAGATACTAACAATGCCAATCACATCAATAAAATTACATTTTATCAAATATGAATATCAACACAAGACATAATGTAAAACTATAGCCTATACATATAAGAATGTGAATGATATAATAGGCATATGGGGTTGCTAGTAAAGTGAAGGAGAAGGTGTGCTCTTTGGAGTACTCGGGATAAGTCACGTGCCCAACTTTTGGAAGTTGATTTGCACCCCATACTCAGGCTGTAAGGTGAGAGCAAAAGTGGGTGCATGCACATAGGTAGGGGAAACACGAAAGCAAAAGCATTGTAGGATGAGAGACAAGGCTATCTTGGCCTCAAGTAGGGCGAATGTTTGTCCCAAACAGTTGCGAGGGCCCAAGCTGAAGGGCATGAAAGCTGTGGGATTCATGCCTGCCTTGGCGATGCCATCTGCAAAACGTTGTGGGTTGAACTGGTGGACGTCTGGACCCCAATACTTGGGGTCGTGATGGAACACGATGATGGGCAGCATTGCGGACATCCCCTTAGGAATTACCAAATCCTTTCCTAGCTTCATGTCCTTGGATGCTTGCCTCATAAGAACGGTCGCAGGTGGATACAGCCTCAATGCCTCATTCAGCACCATCCCCACCTACAACACCCACCAGTATTCACAGAAAACCA